>NC_050573.1:6551866-6865505 GCF_011100635.1 Trichosurus vulpecula
AAGAAGCTTCGGCGAGTTCTCGTTGAGCCGTTCCTTCACACCCCCCGCCCCCGCGCCCCCCTCCCCCCAGCCTACTGCTGCCTCCCTGGGTCACTTCCGGGATTAGCAGGACCTTATCTCACCTGGACCGCTTAAGGTGGCCCGATGATCGAATAGCCTCCTCGCCAGTCTGTCTAGCGAGCCTGCCTCCTTAAGCGATAGCATCAGTTCATGCGCTGATCCGCTGAGCCAGCATGCCTCCAATCTGCAGGGAGGCGGTCCTTCTTTCCCCCTGGAGATTCTGCCCAAGCCCTCGGGAGTCGCCAGTGAGCCAAGCTCATCTTTCTGATGCTGGCCGCTTAGCGGACTTCGAGGGCGCCCTTGGAGCGAGGTTGAGATAAAGGAGCTGCCCCTTGGGGATGGAATCTTCTGGCCGGAGGCGGCCGCTCCACCCAGCCTTTCTTAGCAAGGCCTATGCCCCTGTTCCTGAGGGACATTGGGCTCAGAGGATTGCCTGCCTTTCCCCTGCTGGCCAGTTTGCTTGGCAAGAGGTGGGTGGGGGCGGCGCTTAGAGAGGGAAGCAGGACACCCTCGCTACTCTTCTCAGAATCTCACCCCATTCCATTGGGCACCATTGGAACCGCCGGCCACCAAAGCGATGTTTCCCATGCAGAGAGACTCTCTACCGGAGGATGGGTGTCTCTCTCCTACTGCCTGCTAGGGCAAGTGCTTTCCCTTTTCACTTTCTTTCAAGGCTTGCTGAGGTTCGAGCAACCAAACGGAGCTGAGCGCATTGGGGCTACCAATCCATGCCTCTCTTCTTTTCTTTCTTCCCAGCGAAGCAAACCATGCTTTCCTCTGGACAATCGAATGGATGGCTCTCGTTTTCTTGGAGCACGTTTTCCGAACCAGACTTCAAGGACCTCCAGTGCTACCTAAGGGCTAGGGTGTGGGGGGGAGGGGCTGGGGGCCGAGGGGGCAGAAGCAGGTGACCTTCAGGTTTCCAGGATGGAGGGCCAGCAGTCGTGGATGTTTGTTCCAAGTGACTCCTCAAGGCTCTTGCTTTGCTGGGGGCTTTCAGGGCAGGAGTTAAGTGGGTACTTAAGTCGAGTGCGGCTCCTTGGGGGAAAGGAATGCAGGGGCGGGGCGGCACTCCCAGCGCAGCGTCATGGTGACGTGTGGCGAGCCCAGCAACCCTGCCCCTATATATGGAAGCAGCCTTCTCCCCTCTCTCATCAGGAGTCCGGGATTTGCCTGGAGAGCGAGCTGGCCAAGGCTTTCTGCCTGGGCGAGCGGGATAGCCCCTTCGGAACGCTCTTTTTCCTGACTTTGCCTCCTTCGTCAAGCAGCCAAGGCTGCAACACCCTTTCCTGGGCGGAGACTTCCCGATTGCCCAAAGTCGTCGTCTTGTGGAGACACTTTGGCGTGTCTCCAGGCAGGTCCCCTTTGGGCAAGCAAGGGTGAGCCGAAGCTTTGCGAAAGCCCCACGTTTGCCCTGAACTGGTGCCCAGAGACATGGCGCTGTCTCCCAGCCACACCTTGCCAGACTTCGGGGACCTGCACCTGGCTATGGAAGAATTTGTTCAGCTGCTTGCTTCGCCCACATCCGAGGGGACCAAGAGCCAAGCGGCAGAAGCTCCTGCAACTGCCGCGGACGATTCTGGGCTAAGCCTCCCAGAGGGGCAAGGCCATTGTCCTCTAACTTCTGAAGAGTATCTTTCACTGCTCGACGATCTGCTGGAAGGCTTGGGAGAGGAGCGAGCCGCAGAGGACGAGCCGTGCCCCGGTGGCCCTTGCGCCCCACTGGAGCAAGTCCCAAGCTTGGCGCCCACCGAGATGCAGACTTGTGCAGAGGCACTGCCTGCCGGCGACACTGCGGCGCCAGCTGCGTTGCCTGCTGCCCCGAGCGCAGACGCTGAACACGACCAAGGCAGATGCGACGCCGTTGGCCCTGCCAAGACCAAGCGGAGGGCGTGGGTCCGCTTCTCGCCTTACCAACGTCAGGCCTTGACCGCCCGTTTCAAGGCCAATAGAAGCCCCGACGCCGAGGACATGGAAGCCCTGGCGGCTCAGTTGGACCTCACCACTACCCAGGTGCAAAACTGGTTCCGAAACGAGAGGAAGAAGTACAACAAGTGGTTTGCTCACTTGCTGGAGGGAGAGCAGGGGGCCGACCCACAGCCGCTGCACCACCTGACACAAGGCATGTCTTCGAGAACTGCTCCAGGCTCCATGGCCCGACGACTGCTGAAGGAGTAGCCAGAAAGGCATCCGGGGCCCCGGAGGCCACAAAGAATGCCGCACCGGCTCTCGCTCGACTGCCCAACTGCTCCAAACGTGCAGGAGAGAAGCATGGAACTCTGCCCAAAGCCCTATCCAACTCTGCATACCCTGGCATCCGGCAACACCACGACTGGCCCTCCCTGACACAGAGATCCCACAAAAGGACCCATCGCGACACACCCTTCACAGCAGCCCTTCTTCTAGGGCTTAAGATTTTTTTTTAATTTAATTTATGTATTTACCATATTTAGTTTTCAGCATTGGTTTTCACAAGAATTTGAATTACAAATTTTCTCCCCATTTCTACCCTCCCCCCCCCCACTCCAAGATGGCATATATTCTGGTTGCCCTGCTCCTCAGTCCGCCCTCCCTTCTGTCAACCCACTCCCCTCCCATCCCCTTTGCCCTTCCCCTCTTGTAGGGTAAGCTAAATTTCTACTCCCCATTGCCTCTGTATCTTATTTTCTAGTTGCATGCAAAAACCTCTTTTTTTTGGTTTTTGAACGTCTGTTTTTCAAAACGTTGAGTTCCAAATTCTCCCCCCCTCCTCCCTTCCCACCCACCCTCCCCAAGAAGTCAAGCAATTCAACATAGGCCACGTGTGTATCATTATGTGTAACCCTTCCACAATTCTCATGTTGTGAAAGACTAACTATATTTGCACCTTCCCAACCCATCCCCCTTTATTGAATTTTCTCCCTTGACCCTGTCCCCTTTTGAAAGGGTTTGTTTTTGATTACCTCCATCCCCATCTGCCCTCCCCTCCATCATCCCCTCCTTTTTTATCTTCTTCCCTCTTCTTTCCTGTGGGGTAAGATACCCAATTGGGTATGTATGGTATTCTCTCCTCAGGCCCAATCTGATGAGAGCAAGATTCATTCATTCCCCCCTCACCTGCCCTCTCCCCTCCTCCCGAAGAACTGCTTCTTCTTGCCACCTTTATGCGAGATAATCCACCCCATTCTGTCTCATCCTATCTCCCTCTGTCAATATGTTCCTCTCTCATCCCTTAATTCGATTTTATTTCTTTTAGATATCTTCCCTTCATCTTCAACTCACCCTGTGTCCTCTCTCTCCCTCCCTCCCTCTCTCTCTCTCTCTCTCTCTCTCTCTCTCTCTCTGTATATACATATATATATATACACACACATAGATATATACATACATAGACATTTATATATATATATATGTATATATATATATAAACATATACACATGTATGCATATTCCCTTCAGCTGCCCTAATACTGATGTCTCATGAACCATACACATCATCTTTCCATGTAGGAATGTAAACAAAACAGTTCAACTTTAGTAAGTCCCTTGCAATTTGTTTTTATTGTTCTAATTTCTTGGTTACCTTTTCATGCTTCTCTTGATTCTTGTGTTTGAAAGTCAAATTTTCTATTCAGTTCTGGTCTTTTCACTGAGAAAGCTTGAAAGTCGTCTATTTTATTAAAAATCCATATTTTGCCTTGGAGCATGATACTCAGTTTTGCTGGGTAGGTGATTCTGGGTTCTAATCCTAGCTCCATTGACCTCCCGGAATATCGTATTCCAAGCCCTTCGATCTCTTAATGTAGAAGCTGCCAGATCTGGGGTCATTCTGATTGTGTTTCCACAACACTCAAATTGTTTCTTTCTGGCTGCTTGCAGTATTTTCTCCTTGATCTGGGAGCTCTGGAATTCAGCGACAATATTCCTAGGAGATTTCTTTTTGGGATCTATTTGAGGAGGCGATCGATGGATTCTTTCAATTTCTATTTTCCCCTGTGGCTCTAGAATATCAGGGCAGTTCTCCTTGATAACTTCTCGAAAGATGATATCTAGGCTCTTTTTTTGATCATGGCTTTCAGGTAGTCCAATAATTTTTAAATTACCTCTCCTGGATCTATTTTCCAGGTCAGTGGTTTTTCCAAGGAGATATTTCACATTGTCTTCCATTTTTTCATTCCTTTGGTTCTGTTTTATAATATCTTGATTTCTCATTAGGTCACTAGCTTCCACTTGCTCCAGTCTGATTTTTAAAGTACTATTTTCTGCAGTGGTCTTTTGGACCTCCTTTTTCATTTGGCTAATTCTGCCTTTCAAGGCATTCTTCTCCTCATTGGCTTTTTGGAGCTCTTTTGACATTTGAGTTAGTCTATTTTTTTTTAATTTAAATTTATTTAACATATTTGGTTTTCAGCATTGATTTTCACAATAGTTTGAATTACAAATTTTCTCCCCATTTCTACCCTCCCCCCCCACTCCAAGATGGCTTATATTCTGGTTGCCCTGTTCCCCAGTCAGCCCTCCCCTCTATCATCCCCTTCCCCTCTCATCCCCTTTTCCCTTCCTTTCTTGTAGGGCAACATAAATTTCTACGCCCCATTGCCGGTGTATCTTATTTTTTACTTGCGTGCAAAAACTTTTTTTGTTTTTGAACATCTGATTTTAAAACTTTGAGTTCCAAATTCTCTCCCCTCTTCCCTTCCCACCCACCCTCCCTAAGAAGTCGAGCAATTCAACCTAGGCCACACATGTATCATTATGTATAACCCTTCCACAATACTCATGTTGTGAAAGGCTAACTACATTTTGCTCCTTCCCAACCCATCCCGCTTTATTGAATTTTCTCCCTTGACCCTGTCCCCTTTCCAAAGTGTTTGTTTTGATTACCTCCACCCCCATCTGCCCTCCCCTCCATCATCCCCTCCCTTTTGTTTTTTTTTTTTTTATCTTCCTCCCTCTTCTTTCCTGTGGGGTAAGATACTCAACTGAGTATGTATGGTATTCCCCTTCTGGCCAAATCTGATGAGAGCAAGGTTCACTCATTCCCCCCTCACCTGCCCTCTCCCCTCCTCCCACAGAGCTGCTTCCTCTTGCCACCTTTATGCGAGATAATTCACCCCATTCTATCTCTCCCTATCTCCCTCTCTCAGTATGATGCTCTCTCATCCCTTAATTTCATTTTATTCCTTTGAGATATCTTCCCTTCATCTTCAACTCACCCTGTGTCTGCTCTCTCTCTTTTACATATATATATATATATGTATACACATATAAACACACACATATATATATATATACACATACATACACATACATACATATACACATAGATATATACATACATACACATTCACTTGTATATATATATATAAACATATACATACATATATACGCATATTCCCTTCAACTACCTTAATACTGAGGTCTCATGAATCATACACATCATCTTTCCATGTAGGAATGTAAACAAAACAGTTCAACTTTAGTAAGTCCCTTGCAGTTTCCGTTTCTTGATTACCTTTTCATGCTTCTCTTGATTCTTGTGTTTGAAAGTCGAATTTTCTATTCAGTCCTGGTCTTTTCACTGAGAAAGCTTGAAAGTCCTCTATTTTATTGAAAATCCATATTTTGCCTTGGAACATGATACTCAGTTTTGCTGGGTAGGTAATTCTAGGTTTTAATCCTAGCTCCATTGACCTTCGCAATATCGCATTCCAAGCCCTTCGATCTCTTAATGTAGAAGCTGCCAGATCTTGGGTTATTCTGATTGGGTTTCCACAATACTCAAATTGTTTCTTTCTGGTTGCTTGCAGTATTTTCTTCTTGATCTGGGAGCTCTGGAATTTGGCGACAATATTCCTAGAAGATTTCTTTTTGGGATCTATTTGAGGAGGCGATCGATGGATTCTTTCAATTTCTATTTTGCCCTGTGGCTCTAGAATATCAGGGCAGTTCTCCTTGATAACTTCTCGAAAGATGATATCTAGGCTCTTTTTTTGATCATGGCTTTCAGGTAGTCCAATAATTTTTAAATTACCTCTCCTGGATCTATTTTCCAGGTCAGTGGTTTTTCCAAGGAGATATTTCACATTGTCTTCCATTTTTTCATTCCTTTGGTTCTGTTTTATAATATCTTGATTTCTCATTAGGTCACTAGCTTCCACTTGCTCCAGTCTGATTTTTAAAGTACTATTTTCTGCAGTGGTCTTTTGGACCTCCTTTTCCATTTGGCTAATTCTGCCTTTCAAGGCATTCTTCTCCTCATTGGCTTTTTGGAGCTCTTTTGACATTTGAGTTAGTCTATTTTTTAAGGTGTTGTTTTCTTCAGTGTATTTTTCAGTATTTCTTGGGGTCTCTTTTAGCAAGTCATTGACTTGTTTTTCATGGTTTTCTGGCATCCTTCTCATTTCTGTTCCCAATTTTTCCTCTACTTCTCTAACTTGCTTTTCCAAATCCGTTTTGAGCTCTTCCATGGCCTGGGACCAGTTCATGTTATTCTTGGAGGTTTTTGGTGCGGGCTCTTGCACTTCGTTGACTTCTTTAGGCTGCATGTTTTGGTCTTCCTTGTCACCAAAGAAAGAACCCAAAGTCTGAGACTGAATCTGGGTGTGTTTTCGCTGCCTGGCCATATTCCCAACCAACTAACTTGACCCTTGAGTTTTTCAGCGGGGTATGACTGCTTGTAGACTAAACAGTTCTATGTTCCACGTTTGGGGTGGAGGTGCCAGCTCTGCCACAGCAGCACTGCTCCTTCCCCAAGAAGCCCCAACCCGGACTGGGCTTAGATCTTCAGCAGGCTGTGCACTCCTGCTCTGATCCACCACTTAATTCCTCCCACCAGGTGGGCCTGGGGCGGGAAGCAACAACAGCTGTAGCTGCCTCACCTCCTCTGCCCCCGGGGCTGGTAGCCGAACCGCGAGCTCCTACCACTCCGGCAGCTTTTCCCACTAACCTTCTCTGCTGTCTTTGGTGTTTGTGGGTTGAGAAGTCTGGTAACTGCCGCAGCTCACTGATTCAGGGCTCTAGGGCACTTTCCGCCCAGCTTCTGGTCTGGTGGGTCTGCGCAGCTCACGCTGGGCTCGCCTAGGCTCCCCTCTGCTCCCAGCTCCGTGTGAGATAGACCTCACCCAGAGACCATCAAGGCTGTCCGGGGCCGGAGCCCTGCTTCCCTCTACTGTTTTGTGAGTTCTGCCCTTCTAGAATTGGTTCCGAGCCATTTGTATAGGTTTTCGGAGGGACTCAGCAGGGAGGTCACGCTAGTCCCTGCTTTCCAGCCGCCATCTTGGCTCCGCCCCGCGCGCTTAAGGTTTAGAAAGCAAGAGCAGGCCCAGCCATTGGGGAGCGAGGGTGTAGTTTGGGGGAGGGGAGGTCTGAAGCACTTGCGCTCGTGGATTGGAATGGAATACGATGGTGCTCCATGGAAAGGGGAACTGACTCAATGCAGAAGAAATCGGTAAAGACTGGCACGGGCTTCTGCACACGGTGGCGAGCAAAACCGAGAGAACTCGGCACTCAGCAACCGTCATTGTGTGCGACCAGCACCCGTCAACCACCGAGCTCTTCTCAGCAACACAGTGACGCAGGACCCTGCCCAAGGACTCGAGATGAAGAATGCTGTCCCCATCGAGAGTGGCACCCGACCGCGTCTGACTAAAGGGTGGAAAGCCGTACACTTTTCAATTTCTTTCGTTTTCGAATTCGACTTCTCTTCCACAGAAAGACAACGGGTGGCGTCGGGGTGGCGGCTGGCGAGGAGCGGGGAGAGAGAGTTTTGCCTGATGAAGAGGGTATAAGCTCCATCAGGTTACTGACCGTGTCAATCTGGGTCCGGGGAGACAGGGATGGGGGGAGGCAGCGGCAGAGGGAGGCAGGGAGGCAGGGAGAAACCAAATTTGCAACTGGAAACCGACCGCAAACCACGCATCACGAAATTCGTTTTTCATGACATTGAGGAAAGAAAATCTTCATGACCGTGGGGAAAGAAAATCTTTGGAGAAACGAGTGTATCGTGCCTGCCGGTTTCGTAGGCCGCAGTCAAGGGCAATGGAGCCTGGTCCCTTGGCCAAACTCACCAAAGTCCTGGAACCCTTCCGCACGAAGGGCATGTGTCCACTAGGTGGCACACAAAGATTGGGAAAAGGCCAGAGCCTGGACATTCAGCACGTGCATCGGAAGGAACAGAGGCCCCAGAACGCTTACAAGCAATTGCCCTGCTTTTCTTTCTTTACTCTCTTTTTGGATAATTAAGATTTCTGACTTTTAGTTTACAACACTCAGTGCCACATAATTTTGAGTTCCACATTTTCTGCCTCCGCCCCCGCCCCCAACCCCGCCCTTGCGTTCCCCAACACCGAATGGAATCCGACATATGTTCTATGTATACGTTGGCATTGAACTTATTGACACCATAGTCAAGTCGCAAAGAAGAAACATCACCAGTGCAACGACTCATGAGGAAGAAGACACAGAACCACAGACCAAAACAAAAAGAAAACACAAAAAAAAGAATAAAAAAAAGAGAGCAAACAGCGTGCCACAATCTGCATTCACACTCCATAGTTCTTTCTCTGGATGTAGAGAGCTGTGTGCATCATGAGTCCATTGGAGTTGTCTTTGCACCTTGTATTGCTGACAAGAGCGACAGCTATCAGCTTAGTTCTCAGAGAATCCATATACCTGTGGTTGGGTATAATGCTCTCCTGCTTCTGCTCCGCTCACTCAGCATTATATCGTGCAGGTTTTTCCAGGTTATTATGAAGTCCCTGTCTCCCCCATTTCTTATAGCACCATAGTATTCCATTACCTTCACATAGCACAACTTGTTCAGTCATTGCCCTACTGATGGGCATGCCCTTGCTTTCCAATTCAGTGCCACTACAACAAGAGCCGCTGTACATATTTTTGGTACATATGAATCTTTTTCCTACTTGTTTGATCTCTTTGGGATGCAAGCCTAGACGCGGTATTGCTGGGTCAAAGGGTATGAACGTTTTCATAGCCCTTTGGGCATAGTTCCAGATTGCTCTCCAGAATGCCTGGATCAGGCCACCACTCCACCAGCAATGTAACGATGTTCCCATTTTCCTACATGATCTCCAGCATTTATCACTTTCCTCTTTTGTCATTTTAGCCAATCTGCCAGGAGAGATGCGGGACCTAAGAGTTCTTCTGATTTGCATTTCCTTCATCAGTCGTGATTTCTGAGCATTTTGTTCATATGCCTATAGATATCTTTAATTTCTTCCTCTGAAAACTACCTGTTCATATCCTTTGACCATTTGTCAATTGGGGAATGATGAGGCCTTTATCAGAGACACTAGTTGTAAAGATTTTCTCGATTGCCCTGATTTTTCAAGTCCCACCATACAGAGTCTGAGGGTTTTCTCCCGTTTCGCACGCCCGTTGGCATAGTCCAGCCGAGACAGCAGGGAAAGTCCTTGGCGATGCCGCCTTCGATCCGGGACTGAACTCTCTGCCTGTCTCCCTTGTAAGCGTGCTCCTGCCCTCAGGCTCTGAGAAAAGAAGCTTCGCCGCGTTCTCCTTGAGTCGTTCTTCCCCCTCCTGCCCGCGCCCCCCTCCCCCCAGCCTACTGCTGCCTCCCTGGGTCACTTCCGGGATTAGCAGGACCTTATCTCACCTGGACCGCTTAAGGTGGCCCGATGATCGAATAGCCTCCTCGCCAGTCTGTCTAGCGAGCCTGCCTCCTTAAGCGATAGCATCAGTTCATGCGCTGATCCGCTGAGCCAGCATGCCTCCAATCTGCAGGGAGGCGGTCCTTCTTTCCCCCTGGAGATTCTGCCCAAGCCCTCGGGAGTCGCCAGTGAGCCAAGCTCATCTTTCTGATGCTGGCCGCTTAGCGGACTTCGAGGGCGCCCTTGGAGCGAGGTTGAGATAAAGGAGCTGCCCCTTGGGGATGGAATCTTCTGGCCGGAGGCGGCCGCTCCACCCAGCCTTTCTTAGCAAGGCCTATGCCCCTGTTCCTGAGGGACATTGGGCTCAGAGGATTGCCTGCCTTTCCCCTGCTGGCCAGTTTGCTTGGCAAGAGGTGGGTGGGGGCGGCGCTTAGAGAGGGAAGCAGGACACCCTCGCTACTCTTCTCAGAATCTCACCCCATTCCATTGGGCACCATTGGAACCGCCGGCCACCAAAGCGATGTTTCCCATGCAGAGAGACTCTCTACCGGAGGATGGGTGTCTCTCTCCTACTGCCTGCTAGGGCAAGTGCTTTCCCTTTTCACTTTCTTTCAAGGCTTGCTGAGGTTCGAGCAACCAAAGGAGCTGAGCGCATTGGGGCTACCAATCCATGCCTCTCTTCTTTTCTTTCTTCCCAGCGAAGCAAACCATGCTTTCCTCTGGACAATCGAATGGATGGCTCTCGTTTTCTTGGAGCACGTTTTCCGAACCAGACTTCAAGGACCTCCAGTGCTACCTAAGGGCTAGGGTGTGGGGGGGAGGGGCTGGGGGCCGAGGGGGCAGAAGCAGGTGACCTTCAGGTTTCCAGGACGGAGGGCCAGCAGTCGTGGATGTTTGTTCCAAGTGACTCCTCAAGGCTCTTGCTTTGCTGGGGGCTTTCAGGGCAGGAGTTAAGTGGGTACTTAAGTCGAGTGCGGCTCCTTGGGGGAAAGGAATGCAGGGGCGGGGCGGCACTCCCAGCGCAGCGTCATGGTGACGTGTGGCGAGCCCAGCAACCCTGCCCCTATATATGGAAGCAGCCTTCTCCCCTCTCTCATCAGGAGTCCGGGATTTGCCTGGAGAGCGAGCTGGCCAAGGCTTTCTGCCTGGGCGAGCGGGATAGCCCCTTCGGAACGCTCTTTTTCCTGACTTTGCCTCCTTCGTCAAGCAGCCAAGGCTGCAACACCCTTTCCTGGGCGGAGACTTCCCGATTGCCCAAAGTCGTCGTCTTGTGGAGACACTTTGGCGTGTCTCCAGGCAGGTCCCCTTTGGGCAAGCAAGGGTGAGCCGAAGCTTTGCGAAAGCCCCACGTTTGCCCTGAACTGGTGCCCAGAGACATGGCGCTGTCTCCCAGCCACACCTTGCCAGACTTCGGGGACCTGCACCTGGCTATGGAAGAATTTGTTCAGCTGCTTGCTTCGCCCACATCCGAGGGGACCAAGAGCCAAGCGGCAGAAGCTCCTGCAACTGCCGCGGACGATTCTGGGCTAAGCCTCCCAGAGGGGCAAGGCCATTGTCCTCTAACTTCTGAAGAGTATCTTTCACTGCTCGACGATCTGCTGGAAGGCTTGGGAGAGGAGCGAGCCGCAGAGGACGAGCCGTGCCCCGGTGGCCCTTGCGCCCCACTGGAGCAAGTCCCAAGCTTGGCGCCCACCGAGATGCAGACTTGTGCAGAGGCACTGCCTGCCGGCGACACTGCGGCGCCAGCTGCGTTGCCTGCTGCCCCGAGCGCAGACGCTGAACACGACCAAGGCAGATGCGACGCCGTTGGCCCTGCCAAGACCAAGCGGAGGGCGTGGGTCCGCTTCTCGCCTTACCAACGTCAGGCCTTGACCGCCCGTTTCAAGGCCAATAGAAGCCCCGACGCCGAGGACATGGAAGCCCTGGCGGCTCAGTTGGACCTCACCACTACCCAGGTGCAAAACTGGTTCCGAAACGAGAGGAAGAAGTACAACAAGTGGTTTGCTCACTTGCTGGAGGGAGAGCAGGGGGCCGACCCACAGCCGCTGCACCACCTGACACAAGGCATGTCTTCGAGAACTGCTCCAGGCTCCATGGCCCGACGACTGCTGAAGGAGTAGCCAGAAAGGCATCCGGGGCCCCGGAGGCCACAAAGAATGCCGCACCGGCTCTCGCTCGACTGCCCAACTGCTCCAAACGTGCAGGAGAGAAGCATGGAACTCTGCCCAAAGCCCTATCCAACTCTGCATACCCTGGCATCCGGCAACACCACGACTGGCCCTCCCTGACACAGAGATCCCACAAAAGGACCCATCGCGACACACCCTTCACAGCAGCCCTTCTTCTAGGGCTTAAGATTTTTTTTTAATTTAATTTATGTATTTACCATATTTAGTTTTCAGCATTGGTTTTCACAAGAATTTGAATTACAAATTTTCTCCCCATTTCTACCCTCCCCCCCACCACTCCAAGATGGCATATATTCCGGTTGCCCTGCTCCTCAGACCGCCCTCCCTTCTGTCAACCCACTCCCCTCCCATCCCCTTTGCCCTTCCCCTCTTGTAGGGTAAGCTAAATTTCTACTCCCCATTGCCTCTGTATCTTATTTTCTAGTTGCATGCAAAAACCTCTTTTTTTTGGTTTTTGAACGTCTGTTTTTCAAAACGTTGAGTTCCAAATTCTCCCCCCCTCCTCCCTTCCCACCCACCCTCCCCAAGAAGTCAAGCAATTCAACATAGGCCACGTGTGTATCATTATGTGTAACCCTTCCACAATTCTCATGTTGTGAAAGACTAACTATATTTGCACCTTCCCAACCCATCCCCCTTTATTGAATTTTCTCCCTTGACCCTGTCCCCTTTTGAAAGGGTTTGTTTTTGATTACCTCCATCCCCATCTGCCCTCCCCTCCATCATCCCCTCCTTTTTTATCTTCTTCCCTCTTCTTTCCTGTGGGGTAAGATACCCAATTGGGTATGTATGGTATTCTCTCCTCAGGCCCAATCTGATGAGAGCAAGATTCATTCATTCCCCCCTCACCTGCCCTCTCCCCTCCTCCCGAAGAACTGCTTCTTCTTGCCACCTTTATGCGAGATAATCCACCCCATTCTGTCTCATCCTATCTCCCTCTGTCAATATGTTCCTCTCTCATCCCTTAATTCGATTTTATTTCTTTTAGATATCTTCCCTTCATCTTCAACTCACCCTGTGTCCTCTCTCTCCCTCTCTCTCTCTCTCTCTCCTCTCTCTCTCTCTCTCTCTCTCCGTACATATATATATATATATACACACACATAGATATATACATACATAGACATTCATATATATATATATATATATGTATATCTACATAAACATATACACATGTATGCATATTCCCTTCAGCTGCCCTAATACTGATGTCTCATGAACCATACACATCATCTTTCCATGTAGGAATGTAAACAAAACAGTTCAACTTTAGTAAGTCCCTTGCAATTTGTTTTTATTGTTCTATTTTCTTGGTTACCTTTTCATGCTTCTCTTGATTCTTGTGTTTGAAAGTCAAATTTTCTATTCAGTTCTGGTCTTTTCACTGAGAAAGCTTGAAAGTCGTCTATTTTATTAAAAATCCATATTTTGCCTTGGAGCATGATACTCAGTTTTGCTGGGTAGGTGATTCTGGGTTCTAATCCTAGCTCCATTGACCTCCCGGAATATCGTATTCCAAGCCCTTCGATCTCTTAATGTAGAAGCTGCCAGATCTGGGGTCATTCTGATTGTGTTTCCACAACACTCAAATTGTTTCTTTCTGGCTGCTTGCAGTATTTTCTCCTTGATCTGGGAGCTCTGGAATTCAGCGACAATATTCCTAGGAGATTTCTTTTTGGGATCTATTTGAGGAGGCGATCGATGGATTCTTTCAATTTCTATTTTGCCCTGTGGCTCTAGAATATCAGGGCAGTTCTCCTTGATAACTTCTCGAAAGATGATATCTAGGCTCTTTTTTTGATCATGGCTTTCAGGTAGTCCAATAATTTTTAAATTACCTCTCCTGGATCTATTTTCCAGGTCAGTGGTTTTTCCAAGGAGATATTTCACATTGTCTTCCATTTTTTCATTCCTTTGGTTCTGTTTTATAATATCTTGATTTCTCATTAGGTCACTAGCTTCCACTTGCTCCAGTCTGATTTTTAAAGTACTATTTTCTGCAGTGGTCTTTTGGACCTCCTTTTCCATTTGGCTAATTCTGCCTTTCAAGGCATTCTTCTCCTCATTGGCTTTTTGGAGCTCTTTTGACATTTGAGTTAGTCTATTTTTTAAGGTGTTGTTTTCTTCAGTGTATTTTTCAGTATTTTTGGGGGTCTCTTTTAGCAAGTCATTGACTTGTTTTTCATGGTTTTCTGGCATCCTTCTCATTTCTGTTCCCAATTTTTCCTCTACTTCTCTAACTTGCTTTTCCAAATCCTTTTTGAGCTCTTCCATGGCCTGGGACCAGTTCATGTTATTCTTGGAGGTTTTTGGTGCAGGCTCTTGCACTTCGTTGACTTCTTTAGGCTGCATGTTTTGGTCTTCCTTGTCACCAAAGAAAGAACCCAAAGTCTGAGACTGAATCTGGGTGTGTTTTCGCTGCCTGGCCATATTCCCAACCAACTAACTTGACCCTTGAGTTTTTCAGCGGGGTATGACTGCTTGTAGACTAAACAGTTCTATGTTCCACGTTTGGGGTGGAGGTGCCAGCTCTGCCACACCAGCACTGCTCCTTCCCCAAGATGCCCCAACCCGGACTGGGCTTAGATCTTCAGCAGGCTGTGCACTCCTGCTCTGATCCACCACTTAATTCCTCCCACCAGGTGGGCCTGGGGCGGGAAGCAACAACAGCTGTAGCTGCCTCACCTCAGCTGCCCCCGGGGCTGGTAGCCGAACCGCGAGCTCCTACCACTCCGGCAGCTTTTCCCACTAACCTTCTCTGCTGTCTTTGGTGTTTGTGGGTTGAGAAGTCTGGTAACTGCCGCAGCTCACTGATTCAGGGCTCTAGGGCACTTTCCGCCCAGCTTCTGGTCTGGTGGGTCTGCGCAGCTCACGCTGGGCTCGCCTAGGCTCCCCTCTGCTCCCAGCTCCGTGTGAGATAGACCTCACCCAGAGACCATCAAGGCTGTCCGGGGCCGGAGCCCTGCTTCCCTCTACTGTTTTGTGAGTTCTGCCCTTCTAGAATTGGTTCCGAGCCATTTGTATAGGTTTTCGGAGGGACTCAGCAGGGAGGACACGCTAGTCCCTGCTTTCCAGCCGCCATCTTGGCTCCGCCCCGCGCGCTTAAGGTTTAGAAAGCAAGAGCAGGCCCAGCCATTGGGGAGCGAGGGTGTAGTTTGGGGGAGGGGAGGTCTGAAGCACTTGCGCTCGTGGATTGGAATGGAATACGATGGTGCTCCACGGAAAGGGGAACTGACTCAATGCAGAAGAAATCGGTAAAGACTGGCACGGGCTTCTGCACACGGTGGCGAGCTAAACCGAGAGAACTCGGCACTCAGCAACCGTCATTGTGTGCGACCAGCACCCGTCAACCACCGAGCTCTTCTCAGCAAGACAGTGACGCAGGACCCTGCCCAAGGACTCGAGATGAAGAATGCTGTCCCCATCGAGAGTGGCACCCGACCGCGTCTGACTAAAGGGTGGAAAGCCGTACACTTTTCAATTTCTTTCGTTTTCGAATTCGACTTCTCTTCCACAGAAAGACAACGGGTGGCGTCGGGGTGGCGGCTGGCGAGGAGCGGGGAGAGAGAGTTTTGCCTGATGAAGAGGGTATAAGCTCCATCAGGTTACTGACCGAGTCATTCTGGGTCCGGGGAGACAGGGATGGGGGGAGGCAGCGGCAGAGGGAGGCAGGGAGGCAGGGAGAAACCAAATTTGCAACTGGAAACCGACCGCAAACCACGCATCACGAAATTCGTTTTTCATGACATTGAGGAAAGAAAATCTTCATGACCGTGGGGAAAGAAAATCTTTGGAGAAACGAGTGTATCGTGCCTGCCGGTTTCGTAGGCCGCAGTCAAGGGCAATGGAGCCTGGTCCCTTGGCCAAACTCACCAAAGTCCTGGAACCCTTCCGCACGAAGGGCATGTGTCCACTAGGTGGCACACAAAGATTGGGAAAAGGCCAGAGCCTGGACATTCAGCACGTGCATCGGAAGGAACAGAGGCCCCAGAACGCTTACAAGCAATTGCCCTGCTTTTCTTTCTTTACTCTCTTTTTGGATAATTAAGATTTCTGACTTTTAGTTTACAACACTCAGTGCCACATAATTTTGAGTTCCACATTTTCTGCTTCCGCCCCCGCCCCCAACCCCGCCCTTGCGTTCCCCAACACCGAATGGAATCCGACATATGTTCTATGTATACGTTGGCATTGAACTTATTGACACCATAGTCAAGTCGCAAAGAAGAAACATCACCAGTGCAACGACTCATGAGGAAGAAGACACAGAACCACAGACCAAAACAAAAAGAAAACACAAAAAAAAACGAATAAAAAAAAGAGAGCAAACAGCGTGCCACAATCTGCATTCACACTCCATAGTTCTTTGTCTGGATGTAGATAGCTGTGTGCATCATGAGTCCATTGGAGTTGTCTTTGCGCCTTGTATTGCTGACAAGAGCGACAGCTATCAGCTTAGTTCTCAGAGAATCCATATACCTGTGGTTGGGTATAATGCTCTCCTGCTTCTGCTCCGCTCACTCAGCATTATATCGTGCAGGTTTTTCCAGGTTATTATGAAGTCCCTGTCTCCCCCATTTCTTATAGCACCATAGTATTCCATTACCTTCACATAGCACAACTTGTTCAGTCATTGCCCTACTGATGGGCATGCCCTTGCTTTCCAATTCAGTGCCACTACAACAAGAGCCGCTGTACATATTTTTGGTACATATGAATCTTTTTCCTACTTGTTTGATCTCTTTGGGATGCAAGCCTAGACGCGGTATTGCTGGGTCAAAGGGTATGAACGTTTTTATAGCCCTTTGGGCATGGTTCCAGATTGCTCTCCAGAATGCCTGGATCAGGCCACCACTCCACCAGCAATGTAACGATGTTCCCATTTTCCTACATGATCTCCAGCATTTATCACTTTCCTCTTTTGTCATTTTAGCCAATCTGCCAGGAGAGATGCGGTACCTAAGAGTTCTTCTGATTTGCATTTCCTTCATCAGTCGTGATTTCGAGCATTTTGTTCATATGCCTATAGATATCTTTAATTTCTTCCTCTGAAAACTACCTGTTCATATCCTTTGACCATTTGTCAATTGGGGAATGATGAGGCCTTTGTCAGAGACACTAGTTGTAAAGATATTCTCGATTGCCCTGATTTTTCAAGTCCCACCATACAGAGTCTGAGGGTTTTCTCCCGTTTCGCACGCCCGTTGGCATAGTCCAGCCGAGACAGCAGGGAAAGTCCTTGGCGATGCCGCCTTCGATCCGGGACTGAACTCTCTGCCTGTCTCCCTTGTAAGCGTGCTCCTGCCCTCAGGCTCTGAGAAAAGAAGCTTCGGCGAGTTCTCGTTGAGCCGTTCCTTCACACCCCCCGCCCCCGCGCCCCCCTCCCCCCAGCCTACTGCTGCCTCCCTGGGTCACTTCCGGGATTAGCAGGACCTCATCTCACCTGGGCCGCTTAAGGTGGCCCGATGATCGAATAGCCTCCTCGCCAGTCTGTCTAGCGAGCCTGCCTCCTTAAGCGATAGCATCAGTTCATGCGCTGATCCGCTGAGCCAGCATGCCTCCAATCTGCAGGGAGGCGGTCCTTCTTTCCCCCTGGAGATTCTGCCCAAGCCCTCGGGAGTCGCCAGTGAGCCAAGCTCATCTTTCTGATGCTGGCCGCTTAGCGGACTTCGAGGGCGCCCTTGGAGCGAGGTTGAGATAAAGGAGCTGCCCCTTGGGGATGGAATCTTCTGGCCTGAGGCGGCCGCTCCACCCAGCCTTTCTTAGCAAGGCCTATGCCCCTGTTCCTGAGGGACATTGGGCTCAGAGGATTGCCTGCCTTTCCCCTGCTGGCCAGTTTGCTTGGCAAGAGGTGGGTGGGGGCGGCGCTTAGAGAGGGAAGCAGGACACCCTCGCTACTCTTCTCAGAATCTCACCCCATTCCATTGGGCACCATTGGAACCGCCGGCCACCAAAGCGATGTTTCCCATGCAGAGAGACTCTCTACCGGAGGATGGGTGTCTCTCTCCTACTGCCTGCTAGGGCAAGTGCTTTCCCTTTTCACTTTCTTTCAAGGCTTGCTGAGGTTCGAGCAACCAAAGGAGCTGAGCGCATTGGGGCTACCAATCCATGCCTCTCTTCTTTTCTTTCTTCCCAGCGAAGCAAACCATGCTTTCCTCTGGACAATCGAATGGATGGCTCTCGTTTTCTTGGAGCACGTTTTCCGAACCAGACTTCAAGGACCTCCAGTGCTACCTAAGGGCTAGGGTGGGGGGGGGGGGGGGGGGGGGCCGAGGGGGCAGAAGCAGGTGACCTTCAGGTTTCCAGGATGGAGGGCCAGCAGTCGTGGATGTTTGTTCCAAGTGACTCCTCAAGGCTCTTGCTTTGCTGGGGGCTTTCAGGGCAGGAGTTAAGTGGGTACTTAAGTCGAGTGCGGCTCCTTGGGGGAAAGGAATGCAGGGGCGGGGCGGCACTCCCAGCGCAGCGTCATGGTGACGTGTGGCGAGCCCAGCAACCCTGCCCCTATATATGGAAGCAGCCTTCTCCCCTCTCTCATCAGGAGTCCGGGATTTGCCTGGAGAGCGAGCTGGCGAAGGCTTTCTGCCTGGGTGAGCGGGATTGGAAGAGTTTATTGTAAAGCCAATAGTGTGGGCTAGATTCCTAAGGAGTCTGCAACTTAGTGGGGATTAGACTCAAAGGACAGTGAAAAGAAGTAAAGTAGTCGGGGGTGGGTCAAGAGCCACTGTGAAAAGAATGCCAAGTATCTCGGTGTGTTGGGGTAGGGCAGATGCCTTGGGTGAGATGCCAGTGATGTGACCTGCTGAAATGGGTGGGAAAATCCAGGGACTCAGTTCTTTTCAAAGACATGGTCTTTTCCTTTTAGGGGTCAAAGTCCCATCACCCCATCATTCCCCTCTCAAAGAAATGGGACCCAAAATATTTTGGGGTAAGGGGTGAAGTTCTCAGCTTCTGAAACTACTTCCTTCTGTTGAGGCCCATAGAGACATCCTTACCTCACTGGATCTCATTGCAAGAGTCAGACTTCTCAACCTGACTGATGCTAGGTTGGTGTGTTAGAGACTTTTGACTTGGTCAGAGGTTGAGATGCAGCCTAAGAAGTCACCTGGAACTTTATGGCCTGGATCCTGGAGGAGACAAATCTGGCAAATAGGAATAAAAGGAATACATTCAGGAGGGAAATAAATGTGGGGGCTAGTGGAGAAATCATCCAGCATCTCTATGAAGAAGATGATTTAGGGCACTGAGGTTATCAAGGCTTTCTTGCATCCAACTAGCCTTTTCCAAATTATATTCAGTATGGACCTCTACCTGCTCAGAGTTGTTGATGTACATGCACTAAAAGGTGTTTGCCCGGGCACATACAGCCCCTCTAGAGGCAAGTATGTAGTGTAGGGGTATTCTGGCTACTCAGGACCACTTGTGCTAGGGAATCCAAAGATTGCTAGATTTCCTGGAGACTATAAGCTGTCTTGTTTGCCATTGGTGAATGGTCTCTGTAAGGTTAGAACAAGTTCATTTTGTAGGTGACCATACAAGGGCATGGGATACTCTGCTCCCTTTTTAAGGAACCAGAGAACATATCGCCACAATCTACACTTTGCTGTTTTCAAGGTGGAAGTCCTGGGCTTTGTGGCATTGAAAATGGAAAAGGAGGAGGACTAAAAATCATAGGGTGCCCACCCTAAGTCCTTGTAAGGTGTTAAGCATTGGGTGGCCAGAAAGGTAGTTCTGGGGTGTTGTCATGTGCTGGTGTTTTGTTTCCTTCTTCTCCAGAATCTTTGATATTTGGTCCTGACCCCACAAAGGAAGGGGGGCACAAGTGGGGCCAGTTTGTAAGAGGCTCTTCATATATCCCCAAGTGGTTTCTCATTAAGCTCCCAGGCAATGGGGGTGTTTTCAAGAGATCAATAAGAGTGTTGTAACCAGAAGGAGCTGCAGCATTGTGAATCAGCTTAGATGTAAAGCTTAAAAAGTGGCAGCCTACTAGGAGAGTAGCAGGAGGGATATGGTACAATTGATACAGCTGGCTGAGGTTAAGCTCTCAAAGCACTTATCACTAGCTGTATCCGCACAGGTAGGACAGTCAAAAGACCAGGAGGAACCTTCATAAGTCCTCCTTCAACTGGGATATTAACCTGCCCAGTGGCCATGCAGTTTGTCTCCCAAGCAAGGAAATGTTCCCCCAAGAAGGAGCAAAGGGTCAAGATGGAGAGAGCAGCCCAGAGAAGAGTGGCCAGCATCAATGGGTTGGCAAATATCTCTGAGGAAGTCATCTTGGGGAAGGGGACTTTTGCAGAGATGGCTCTCGATGGGAGATGAGAGTTGTCCTGTGGGTTTGAGTGACACACCCAAAAATCTAGGACTCCTGCACCCCAGCAGCCCCATCTCCTCACGCGGCCTAATGAGTTTTCCAATTTAACTAGGGAGTTCTCCTCCCACTTGCCAAAGCCAACAGTCTTCCAGGTGTTAGGGAGGAGGAGGAAAAGGATTCGTATTATCCTTGTGAAAACAAAGGAAATTATTCCAAGAGGGAGAGAAAGGAAAATTTCTCTGGAGGAAATTAAAGCTGGTGATGGCAAGGCCCAAACACAAGAGAAGGAGGGCACATACAATTTCAACTCTCTTTATCCACGTGTCTGCTGGAGGGGACCAGGGCTTTTCTCAAGAGTAGCTTCAGGTCCTCCAAGGGTTCAGTTATATTTCAGAGTCTCTGAGGGGGAAGCAAGAGGTGACACTGGTTAATCTCAGAAGTAGTAGCAGATCTTCAGGCATCTCTGCCAGATTCTCTGGCTCCAGCTCAGGGAACATGGCCACCCTGAGCATCTCTGGGCTCCAGGCTGAGGATGAGGCTGATTATTACTGTCAGGTGTGGGATAGTAATGCTGAAGCTAACAGTGACACAGACTTAGGGGGAAATGAGACAAAAACCTCCTAGGCCTGCTCCTCTTGTGACCCCCTCTGGGCTCCAGAGAGATGCCTGGTGAGCACAGGACAGAAACAGCATCTCCCTCAGCCCCTCCCTATTGTTCTGCCTGAGGGTGCCTTTTCCCTTTCTCCAAGAGTTCTTCCCCAGCCTTCCCCTCCCCTCTTCTTCTACCCCAGCTGCTCCCCCTCATTCCTTGAGCTCTGCTGCACTTCTGAGAGACCCTTTCAGCTTCTGCCCAGCTTTAGCCACTTCAGGTGCATCTCTGGACCCAGATCCTCCTGTGCCCTTATAGTTTCAGGTCAGACAGCCCCTAATGCCCTGTGCAGGGCACTGAGACCCCAGGAAGAACTCTCCTACCTCCTTGGGTCTACATGAATCCCCAACACCTTCCCTTTTCTGGCAGAGAAAAATTATAGGATGCCCTCAGTCTCCTGAGTAAAGTGTCAACCTCAGTGATTTTTTTGAGTGGGGGGGGGGTGGAGCTGTGGGCTTGAGGAGGGTGGGAAGAGTGTCTATAGAGAAGGTGAGGGGGTCACCCAGATTGGTATTTAAAGGTATGATATAGCTGTGAGGACTTGGGGGAGAAAGATCTAAGGAGCCCTGTGGGAGGTAAGGATGGCCCCTGGATGAAGGTTGGGGTTCACAACCCTGTACAGCTCATCAGGTTCTTCCTGACTCTGGAGGAGAGAAGCTGTGTGGATCTGATGGGATTAGGCCCTGGAGGAGAGTGGCCCTCCTTCCCCTCCTGCCTTGGGCCTGGGTCTCTCTCAGCTAGGCTGGGAGGCCCTGCTGGCCCTCCCTGGCAAAGCTCACTCCCCTTGTCAGGAAGACCTCAGACCTCCCTCATTCCTGGTCATGCCGCAGGGAGTTTATGGAGCCCAGGATTGGCTGGCTCTTTAGGAATCCATCAGGCAATCAGTAAGCATTGATGAAGTACCTACTGTGTGCTAGGTTCTGGGCCAGGCACTGGAGATGCTTAGATGTGTCTCTCTTGTAGTCTCTGCCTAATACCACCCTTGCTTCTCCAGACTTACTGTCCCTCATGGTAGCCATGGTGATCCCAGGTTTCCTTCATGAGCCTCAAACCAGAGGTGCTGACCACCAAGGTCAACACAGACCAGATCTTCACTCACAATGTCTCATAGAGTAATTATTCATCACTTGTTCAATTCAAATTTTTAAGGAATTGTTTTCTTCAGCAACCTTTTGTACTTCCTTTTTCATTTGGCCAGTTCTATTTTTTTTTCATGGAGTTGTTTTTCTTGACAAATTTTTGCATGTCTTTTCCCATGCTGTTGAGTCTTTTTTTATGATTCTCTTATATTACTCTCATTTCTTTTCCGAATTTTTCTTCTACTACTTTAATTTCCTCTCAAAAATCCTTTCTAAGTTCATCCAGGGATTATTTTTGAGTCTGAGACCAAATTATATTTTTCTTTGAGGCATCACATATAGCTATTTTGACATTATTATCTTTTTTTTAAAGTTCATGCCTTGAACCTCCCTATCACCATATGTAATATCAATTAAGTTGGGATTATTTTACTGTTTTAGAATGTCAAATTAATTAAGTGTCTTTGATTGAGTCTTACTAGGTGCAAAGCCTCAGGCCCAAACCCCTATCTACTAGGTGCTAAGCTGATATGGGCACGAAGCCCTAAGGTGAGTTTCTAAGACCAGAGCTATTAGTATGTGCCTAAGTTCTGGTCATTCAGATCACATTTGATGATGTCCAAACACTTTATAAAAAGAGAGAATAGAGCTATTTGCTTGAGGCTCTCAGTCCTGGAGTAGTATTCAAGTGGGACTCTGGGTAGCTGCTCTGAGAGCCTCCTGGCTCACCCAGATATTGGTGGTTTCTTGGTAACTATGAATTGTATTTGTTTTGTTTAGAATGTATGTTTGTAATTTCTGTTTGTATTTGCTCTAAAGTTCAGGGTGCTGGCTTTTTCCCCTGAACTACATGAATGATATTTGTATGTTGGATTGAAATAAGATTGTTAACCCCTTAATGTTGCTTTCCTTAGTAAAGCAGATCAAAAGAACCTGTGCTGGCAGCATTCTTGTTATTGGGCTTGTGTTGGTCTTTCACCCCCACAGCAGCTGCTAGCCAAATTGTTGCAACACCACAGTAACTTTCGATAGTCAAGTTCTTTTTTCAATTTTTTTGCTCATTTTTTTTGCCTTATTTGTGACTTGGTGTTTTTATGTGAGATTTGGGCTCTGGTCCTGCACTGTCCCAAGCTTTTAGTGCTGGCACTGTGGGTCATACTGCTGGATTTCATTGGCTTTCAGGGCTTAGCTTTTCACATTCTCTGGAGGGTAGGCTTCCCTTCTGGCTTGTCCTGGGAGTGGGGCCTCCCTGTTGGTCTCTCCTGGGTGCAGGGATCAGCAACTGGCCTACTCAGGGGCGGGGCTCAGCTGCTGGGTAGCTATGGAAACAGGGTCTCTCTTTTGGTCAGCCTCAGGGCAAGGCTTCACTACCAGTCAGAAACTTTGTTAAGGCCTTGGTCTTGGCTTGTGCTGGGGATGGGGTCACTGGGGTGGGATCTTGCAGAGCTGCACAAAATGCTCACTTGCCCAGGGGCTGCTGGTTTTCAGGAGGTTGGGCCTTCCTGGTGGATTGTTCCAGACGTGGAGTTTTCCTGCAGGGCCCCTACTGTGAGGCTAGCTGCTGCTGCTGCTGCTCTTAGACCCTGCTTCCTCCAGCGCACACTCTGTCACACAGTGTGACAGGCCTTTCCTACTGGGATGGATAGTGGCTTTTCTGTTCCTAGATCAGTTCTGAGGCAGTTTTCCAGTTATTTGGAGGGGAATTTGGAAGGGCTTCCTTGCTGGTCCATCTTGTCAGAACAGCTTTCAAAGCTGCGGAGAGGCCAGAATAGGCTTTGAGGGGGGCAGCAGAACTCTGGGAATGGGAGGGGAGCATGTGGAGGGAGGGTGGGAAGAGATGAGGGCTTGGGGCTGTGGAAGGAGCCTTACAGGGAGAGGGTCCGAGAGGGGGAGGTGCCCCCCCAAGCAGGAGAACAGGGAGGGAGGAGGGGAAGAAGTGGCCTGAGGGAGAAGCTGTTTCTGTCCTGGATCTCTCTGCTGTTCTCACTCCTGACTGTCTACACAGGTGTGGCTTCCCTAGGAGTCCTCCCTACAGTTTCATCCCAACAATGTCTCAGGCCAGGCCTAGTCCTGCTCTGAGCTCATCCTGAAGCTGCTTGAGGGGTCAGCATCCCCTTAGGGGAATAGAGGGCCCCTGCTTCTGACCAATCTCTTCTTTCCTGTAAGATAGTGGTAAACGTGAAATTATTTCTCCTTTATTAAGGTACCCATATGATAATTTTAAAAGGCAGATGAGCTCATTTTATGGTTGGACTTCCACATTTTAAAAAAATTCTGATATGAGGTACAGTATTTAGGTAAGGATAGAAACAGCAGATGTTATATAAACTGAAATTCTTTGAAGTTTCAAAAATGGAGAACCAAATTTAAGTGGCTGTGCTAATTTATATTGTCAGAATTATCTAGGAACTTCTAGACCTGAACCAGAGGAGCAGAACTACCATTGTGAACTTGTATTAGCAATTAAGTTGGGACTTTCTTACTGTTTTAAAATGATTAATTGAGTGTCTTTGACTGAGCCTCACTAGGTGCAAAGCCCCATGCCCAAACCCCTATCTACTAGGCGCTAAGCCTATATGTGGGTGAAGCCCTCAGGGTCCTAATGGGAGTTGCTAAGACCAGAGCTAATAATAGGAGCCTGAGTCCTGGTTGCTCAGATGACATTTGTTGATGGCTAAAGAGTATATAAAAAGAGAAAACAGACTATTTGGTTTGGGCTTTCACTCTTGCAGGTGTGTTGATATGGCGGCTCTGGGTAGCTGTAGTTAAGAGCTATCCAGCTCGTAAACCCAGACATTGGGACTTTGTTAAACCCTGGTAAGTGTGCATTGAGATTTGAATCAGACAAGGTCTGTCTGTTGATGTTTGTAATTTGTTTGTATTTTCTCTGAAGTTCAGGGTGCTGGCTTTTTCCCTTGAACTAAGTGAATGATATTTGTATGCTAGATTAAAGGAAGATTGTTAACCCCTTAACATTGCTTTCCTTAGTAAAGCAGATCAAAAGAACCTGTGTTGGCAGCTTTCTGTGTGCTGGTTGTTGGTGGCTCTTAAACCCTTACAGCAGCTGCTAGTAAGATTTTTGCAACAGAACTGTCCTAAGAATAGAACTTATTGTCAAAGAAAGGAAATCTAGGGACCAGATAACTACATCAAGCTTCTGGGATTCAAGAAAAGGGCTATTTAAATGGATATTGGGAATAGGTAACTGCAATACAAGGAATTTAATGTGAGTTAACATTATTAATAATGATTTCATTGTTTTGTACAATTCGTGTTTAAGTTTTCTTGGTTATCTGAAGTGTAAATGTAAACATGTGACATGTAAATCTAAGTAGTTTAATCTGTACCTGACCTAATGTAATTAGGCAATTTTTTAATTGTGAGAAACACTTTATTGTATGTTTGAACCTAGCTCTACATGGCTGGGAAACTGAACTTAGTCATGTTACCTATGTTATGTAGTTTCCTCTCAATTATCAAATCATATGTCTTCTGGGAGCCCTGGTAGGTCTGTCTCACTGCTCCCATAGCTGCCAACATGTGAATATGGACTCTTTGATCCATCTGTCACATTTAAAGATTACCCTTGCTCCCAAGAGGACATCAGAGCCCATAGGAGAACTTGCCCTTAGGTTCCCAAGGGGCCTCAAAATGACGACACCAGATGGAGACAGCTTTCCCAAAATTCCATGCCAGGCCTGTGTGAAGCAAAGTTCCCTTCCCACCTGAAGTCTCTCCCCCAGGATGGGCAGCTTATTCAGACCCCTCCTACTTTTTGCTGCTGGGGTGCTTGCTATACTTGCTCTCCTGTTACTAGGGGTCTGACTCGGGCTGACTTTGGCCCACAAATGGTCTACCACCTTGGTAAAAAAAAATAATACTCTCCATGGTTGTTTTTCCCCAATCTGTGGTGCCCACTCCAAACCCAGAGATTTGCTCATCTCCCTGGTCAATAAAAGAAGGATTTTTTAGAACTCCCTTTCCCATTCTCTGAAGAAGAGTCTCATACCTTCCTTGGTCTACAGGTATCACCTTTGCTCGCCTTTGACCAAAAGGAGGAAATGACAATGCTTTCAGATTATTTGAACCCCAATAAGATCCAAAGACTGAAATAATCAACCAAACTGCTTTGCTTTAATCTAAAAATGCCCTTTCCTGTGTCAGCAACTTCCAAGAGCAGATAAGGTTGAGAAGGAGTACTTTTTGGTGATAGGATGTCTGCAACCAGAACAGTGGTATTTCTTTTATCTTGATATTCTATGGGCATATACAGGATAGATACAAACATCATGGGATGGTAATCTCTAAGGGACACTAGCTTGTCAACTGTCTTGTCTTACTGTATTTACGATTCATTAAGCTAAGAAGTTTCCTTTCTTATGATATGGAGAACAGAAACTGGAGTTGAGATTGTTCTAAAGTGTCATTCTTCTGTCAGTTAATCAGAAGTTTGCTTCTGACTCCATGATAATGTATCTTTTAGCTTTAAGGGAATAAACTATATGAATTTATATATCACCTAGCCTGTTTGCCTCCTTTAACCAAACTTTCAGGTCAACAGTTAGTATACAGGTATGTACATTTTTGCACATATATGTCTGTGTAGTCATGTATATGTGTGTATATATATGTCTGTTTGACCTATATGTGCACATATGTGTGCATATAGACTCCACACTTGTCATGACCTCATTACCTAAGCTTTCTACTGCATTCCTGCTGAGTTCAAGAAATGTTTACGGTGATACAAGGTATGCTCAGAAAAGTTTAACAACCCACATATCTGAAGAGAAAAGAGGCAAGCACAGTCTTATAAGTTTAAGGTGCATTGGCAGTTCTTAAATTGTAGACAAACAACAAAACAGTGAACCAGGCCCTGATAAGTCATGATGGCCAATTTCTGAATTGTAAATGCTCCTTAGAATTGGCTCCAGCAGAACTCTCATGACATTATCCTTATCACGATGATTCTGAACCTCCAGATATCAAGACCTCCTGATGACTCTAGAGCATGTGAAACCATGTGCTGATCAGGGCAGGAACAGGTTCATGTCTTAGTTCTCCATTGGAGTCTGACATTGTGGCCAGCACTGCTGAACCCCAGAACACAGTAATGTTTACCTTAGTCCTCAGGTTGGGCCCCAGTAATGGTGAGGGCTTTGTTGCTCAGGAGGGAGACTGATGACAGGGCAGGGATCCCAGGGTGTCTGGTGGTAATGGCACCAATGAGTCTGTAAGAAACATTCCATGATCCATACTGGACCCAGACAGCAGCATTGCTGGTGGTAATGGGAAGTGGAGCTAGAGCCACAGGTCATTGGGGACGCAGAGGGTGAAAACTCTTGACTCACTGCAGGCTGAGAACTGGCCCCTGAAATCAAAAGGGGGACACACATCAGGAGCATTGCTCTGAAGGTTCTTCTTTATCCAGAGATTTTGCCCTGACCTATGCAAAGAGTGAGGAACAGGATGAGAGAGGACACCTAGGTCATGGTGGAGATATGCCTGTGAGCTCTTCTTGGAAAGACCACAGAGCTGGGGCTGGCACCTACACTCTCTCTTATCCTTTATAGTCCACAGGCAGGCAAATCTTCCCCTTCCTCACTCTCTCTTTGGTGCCTGTGGGCTGGTCTTTGGCATCTACCAGAGCAGAGGATGAAGGGACTCTGGGGCATTAGCTCTTTGCTCAGGGGGGGAAGACCCCAGCTTGTCAAACTGTGACCTTTACTGGGAAAGGCCAGTAAATGATGCTTCTTCAGAGAAGTGCGTTCCTGTAATGCTCCTCTTCATATGGGAGTATAATACCAGGTAATATTAAGTAGGAAAAAAAATAACAGCCTAGAAGAATCCACAAGCCCGGAGTTTTGAGACTAAGAGAGCTACAGGCTCCTGGAGGAAGTTGAGCGTGCTGTGATCTCACCTCCTAGAAGACTGTGGACAATGTTAACACCTTTTTGACTCAGACTCTGAGAACCAATGAGCTTGGTGAATGGCTCAGAAAGACTTCCAGAGTTAAAAAGCAAAAAAAAGCAAAAAAAGCATTGGGGTCCAGTGGTAAGGATGAAGTTGAATAAAGTTTCAAGAGACCTCATTGGCATGGTTTATGGTTTCCCTTTAGATGATTCAAGATTGGGATTAAAAAGGAAGAAAGAAAATCAGAGGAGGGAGGACAAAGGTATGTGTATTAGTAGAGTAAGAACAGTGGAGAGTTTAAATATCAGTAGAATGCAGGATTCCCAGTCCCTTCTGAAGCACTGAATTTCAGCAGACCCTGTGCTCCAAGTGAGACGTGTTTTTCCAAAAACCAGAGGAGAACCGAAAACATACAGTGTATAGGAGGCCTCTCACAGTGGCTAAAAAGGATTGTTCCTCTCTGTAAGAAGGAGGGATGGGTCTGTGTGCTGCCAATTACATTGGGAAAGAGGCAGCCTCCCTCAACTGTTCTAGGCTGCCAGGCTGATCCAGACCCTGCGTTTTGGCCCCATCAACAGGCATGGGTTTAGGAGGGCATCTCTGTCTCCATGGAGGCATCAGCAAAAGTCCAACCTCCCCCAGATATAGATCTCCTGAAAAACTGAAACACAATGTGAGGAAAATACATCCCAAAATGACTACCTATAGTCTGAAAACAAAAGAAAAATACTTCACTCCACCCCTGTTGGGATCCTTATAATACTAGAAAATTTGATAATTGTCTTTGAATTCCCACAGTGTAGCACATCTTCTGAACCAGGAGTTGGAAACCTGCAGCCTCAAGGATACATGTGGCCTTCTAAGCCCTTGTGTGTGTGCTTTTAACTGAGTCCACATTTTACAGAAAAAATCCTTTTATTAAGGGGATTTCTTCTGTGCAGTTTGGATCCAGTCAAAGGGCATCGCTCGAGGACCTAGAGGGCCACATTTGGCCAAAGGTTCCCCACTCCTGCTCTGAACCAACCTTCCTCTTCTTCCAACTCTCACTTGGCCCCCTTCAAGTCTCAGCTAAAATCTCACCATCTGAATGAAAGTTTTTCTGATCTTTCTCAATTCTAGTGCCTTCCCTCTCTAGATTATCTCCCTTCTATCCTGTCCATAGTTTGATTGTACATTGTGTCCCTCATCAGACTTTGAGATACTGGAGAGCACAAACTGTTATTTTTTTATCTTCTTTATATGCCCAGTGCTTAGCAAATAGTAGTCTTTTAATAAATGTTTATTGACTGAGTGATTGGAACTTTTTCTCCTAGGAGACAATTTGCCAAGTTTCCAAGTACTTTGTTGATGTACAGTCACAGAGGCACAGCTCATGGGTCCCTACTGGGGCATTTATTTATCTTAATTAAAAGGAGGAAAATAATAGTTGAAGGAAAAGATGTCGACTACAAAGGCCTGAAGAACTGTAGCAATATAACATCTCCACCATGAAACTGGAGCCCACTCAGCCACAAATACCCTCAGTATGGGGGGAAGAGTCCACTTCCAAGTCATGTGACCAGGAAGTAGGAGGACTAGATATTTCCTCTAATACCTATGGCCTCTCAAGCTTCTTCAAAACAGAAATTATTTGACAACATAAAGCAATTTCAATTATCACCATGGAAAAAGAAGGTAAAAGACCAACACTGAACTGACATTTATCCTGAGCTCACTCTCTTTCCCTACACCCACCATGCTACCAGCAACAAGGCTGCACTAGGTGACCCAAAGACCCAACATATAAGCTTGTAACAAATAGCAGTCCCATACTCTGGTTTCCCCTCCTTCTTTACATTGCCGTGGACATGGATATAAATTTGAGAAGTATGTTGGGGCCACGTCACACTCTACTAAGCCTGAGGGAAATAGCTCAGGATCCAGCCGAGGCTAGTTCAGCCCATCTGAAAGTCACTTGGGACACAGACCTTGGTCACCAAACCATGAATTCCTCAGCATGGGAGAAGGCTGAGTCTCTTTGAGATGAATCCCCTAGGAAAACCATCTTCAGAGGGGAGGCAGTCAGAAAGTGAGCAAGAGGGAGTATAAATGTGAAAAAAATAGAAATCTACACAAATCTGAGGAAGAACACCCAAATATCTTGAGCATAAGAAGAAAACTCAATAGGGAAAGCATTAACAACAGAGTTTAATAAGGCATCGAGTAAATTGTAATTATTTCATTAGGAAATGAGTCTAGACATCTATGAATAAATCCTACAAAACAAAGAAAAAATCAGGTACCACTTGAGAAGATGGAGAACCCTGTGGACTTTTGAGGAGAACATGGAACCCCACCATGGTATTCCTGAGTTGTTCAAGAACTAAATGAGACTACACTGTAAGGAAGTAGGAGAGCAAAGGGTAAAGAAAAAGGGGGAGTGATAGAAGGGAGGCCATACTGAGGGAGGTGTTGGCCAGAAGCAAAACTCTGGTGAGGAGGGATAGGGTGAAAGGAGAGAGAAAAGGGGAAAATAGAATGGAGGGAAATTTACAATAATCATAACTGTGAATGGGAAAAAGATGAACTGTCTCTTAGTACAGAAGCACTTAGCAGAGTAGATTAAAAATCAGAATCCTGCAATATTTTGTTTACAAGGAACAAATCTGAAGCAGAGAGATACAGAGTAAACTAAAAGGCTGGAATAGAATATATTATGCTTCAGCTTAAGTTAAAAAAAAAGTAGGGGTAGTATTCCTGATCTCCGACAAAGCAAATGCAAAATAGATTTAATTAAAAGAAATAAGGCAGCAAACTCCATCTTCCTAACTAGTACCATAGGCAATGAAGTGATATTATCAACACTAAGCATATAGACATCAAGTAGCATAGCATTCCAAATTTTTAGAAAAGTTAAGTTAGTTACCAGAATAGACAACAAAATTTTACTAGTGGGGATTAGGTACACAAGATACAGTAGACAATGACTATAGGTATCTGCTATTTGATAAACCAAAGACTCCACCTAATGGGATAAGAACTCACCATTTGACAAAAAAGTGCTGGGAAAACTGGAAAATAGTATGACTAGGCACAGAACAACATCTCACACCCTATACCAAGATAAGGTTAAAATGGGTACATGATGTAGACATAAGGGATGAAACCAAAAGCAAATTAGGAGAGCAAGGAATAGTTTACCTGTCAGATCTATAGAGAAGGGAAGAATTTATAACCAAACAGGACACAGAGGACATTGTGGGATGTAAAATGGATAATTTTGATTACATCAAATTAATTTTTTTTTGCATGAACAAAACCATTGCAACCAAGATTAGAAGGGAAGCAGAAAGCTGGGAAACAATTTTTACAGCTATTGTTTCTGGTAAAAGCCTCATTTCTAAAATACATAGAAAAGTGCATCACATTTGTAAGAATTCAAGTCATTTCCCAATTGATAATTGGTCAAAGGAGATGAACAGGCAGTTTTCAGATTAAGAAATTAAAGCTATCTATAGTCACATGAAAAAATGCTCTATATCCCTATTTATTGGAGAAATGCACATTAAAAGAACTCTGAGGTATGATCTTACACATATGAGATTGGTTAATATGACAGAAAAGGAAAATGATAAATTTTGGAGAAGATGTGGGAAATTTGGAACACTAATGCATTGTTGGTGGAGTTGTGAACTGATGCAACCATTCTGGAGAACAATTTGAAATTATATCCAAAGGGCTAACAAACTGTACACACCCATTGATCCAGCAATACCACTTGTAGGTCTATATCCCAAAGAGATCATAAAAGTGGAAAAGACCCCAGATGTACAAAAATATTTATAGCAGCACTTTTTGTGGTGGAAAAGAATTCGAAATTGAGGGAAAGCCCATCAATTAGGAAATGGATGAACAAACTGTGGTATATGAATGTAATGGAATATTATTGTTCTCTAAGAAATGGTGAGCAGGTAGATTTCATAATAACCTGGAAAGACTTACATGAACTGATGCTGAGTGAAGTGAGTAGAACCAGGAAAATACTGTACGGAGCAACAGCAACATTATGCCATGATTAACCAAGATAGACTTAGCTCTTCTCAGCAATGCAGTCATCTAAGACAGTTCCAAAAGACTCCCAGTGGAAAATGGCAAGTACATCCAGAAAAAGAACTACGGATCCTGAGTGCAGATTAAGGCATAATCTTTACACTTTTCTTGTTTTTTGTTTTGTTTTGTTTTTCCATTTTGTTCTGATTCTTCTATTATAAAATGACTAATGTGGAAATATTTTTAATATGATTGAGCATGTATAGCCTATTTCAGATTGCATGCCACCTGGAGGAGGAAGGAAAGTTCAGAACTCAAAATCTTACAAAAGTGAATGCCGAAAAACAAAAATAAAAATAAAAATATATTGAGTTGAGCAGGTACCGGGGTTTGCTGTCCCTTGGCCTGGGTCGACAGGTTACACTTGGTTACACTTGAGGGTGCTGGCCAGAAAGTCAGCTGGGCAAGCAGGCATGCCACCTATCTTTGGGCCTCAGTCTCCTCATTTGCAAGCCCCCCTCTTGGGATGCTGTTGCCAAGTGCAGGGGCCTTGTCGGGGTCCCGGCTTCTTGCCCTCCCCTCCGTGTTTCTCTTACTGTAGGCTGTGGAGCATCGCTTCCAGGAGGAGCAACAGATGATAGATGAGAAAATCATGCTGGAATTGGACCAGAAAGTGGTGGATCAGCAGAGCACCCTGGAGAAAGCCGGCATCACAGACTTTTACATCACCACAAACCCTCAGGTCAGGGCTGAGGGGCTCTGGGCAGGCGTCCTCCCTTCTCGAGGCATGTCGCTTACCTTCAGCCTCTGCCATCTCCTTTCCTCAAGGAGAGACAACTTGGCAGAGTGCCAAGGCCCGGGTTTGAATCCCACTGCCACCACTGTGTGGCACTATAACCTTGGACTAAGGGCAGAGGCAGCTGGTGGTGGTGCAGTAGTTAGCTCTCTGGGCCTGGAGTCAGCTCTAGCCTGGCCCCTGACCTTCACTCCTGGGTGGGTTGGTCACTTTGGTGCTGTTGCCTCAGTGTCCAAGTGAGGCTGTCACTTGGTGGCTCACAAGACACTTGTGGAAAGGCAGAGTGCCAGGCATGATCCCCAGGGTGTGGCCCAAGGTCCCTGGGCTGGCAGCATTGCTGTGTCCCATACCTTTCTCTGGGCCCTTGGCCTAGAGTTTAAACTGTCTCCAGCTGGGGGCGGTGTTGGGGGAGAAGGCAGGGGAGGGAGAGGCTTGCTTCTTCCTTAGATCTCAGCTCCTTAGGACAGGGCCTTTCTGGTGGATCTGGGCACTTGAGAAATGTTGGCTGAGCTCGGTACGGCCTTGGATTAGTGTGATGGCCTGGCCACAGCACATGGAGCAGAAAAGTCATGTTTGGCATTTCTAGGTCACCTGTGGGTGTATAGGACACTGCTATTTTTTTCTAAGCAAAAATTTTACTGATGCCTTTGAAGCAGCTTTGGATAGAGGCCAGCTGGGCCTGGAGTTGGGAAGACCTGGGTTCGACCACAGTTTGTGCATTGACTAACTGTGACCCTGGGCAGAGCCCTTCAATGCTGCCTACCTCAGTTTCCTCAACTGTAAAAAGGAGGTAACAGCACCCACTTTCTAGGATTGTTGTGAGGATCAAATGAGAACATATTTATAGAGTGCTTAGCACAGTGCCTGATACACAGTAAACAATAAATCCTCCCTCCCCCCTCTCTCCCTCCTCCCCTCTTCCCTCCATCCCTCCTTCCCTCCCTCTCTCCCTCCTACTTCCCTTCCTTCCTCCCTCTGTTCCTCCCTCCTCTTCTTTCTCCTCCTCACTCTCCTCCCCCTCACTCTCCTCCCCCTCCTCCCTTTCTGTATTTTGACATCACTTAAATCAGAGATGTCTAACTCCCTGCCCCCACAGATTACAAGGCAATTGGAAAATGTTTAACAAAATAAATAGAAAAGCAGTGTAGCACAGATGATGTCAATGTGTGGTTTTGTAAGCCGACGGAGGCCTCAGGAGGCCAGTTCTATTGAGTCTGAGCCCCCTGCCGCCTGTTTCTTTGTACTGAACCCTTGCCAGAAGCTGGATGTTCTCAGGCATTCCGTGGTGCAGGAAGAGGTCACAGTGTAATTTTAGTGTTGACATGCTGCTCCTATCTCTTGCTAACAGGAACTGACTCTGCAGATGAACTTACAGGAGCTGATTCGGAAGCTGCAGCAGTGGGGATACCAGCCCGGAAAGCCCTCCCCCTGAGCGTGGCCAGGGTGCCCGAATAGGATGCATTGGCCTCTCTCCCCGGGGGAGGGCCAGGAGAGTCTCCACCTCAGCAGAGATTCCTTGGCCTTTTCCTTCCAGGAGACATTGGGCAGGCAGCTTCCTAGGGGGAGACCACCTGCTTTTCCGTGGGCAGGTGGCGGTGGGGGGGGGGGTTTCCAATTGTAAGAACAGATGGTATAGTATCTGATTTTGCCCCCACAGAAACTATCCACACAGCTGAATTAAAGTTTACCTACCAAGACAACGGCCATCCGGGGCTCAGGGAAGCTAGAGAAGCTAAATCGGTTGAACCAGTCCAAGTTCATCATGTCAGTTCAAGGGTTAGGTCCTGGTCAAGTGTCCAGGTCTGCATAATTTACATATGTTAAAGAGAAAGGTAGGGAAGTAAAGAACATAAACTAACCATAACTCAAACAGGGGTGGAGGAGCTGGTAGCCCTCCCTCCTGCTTCTGTATCAGTGTGAGTGTTCCTAGTGAATACTGCACCCGCTCTCTTGAGAAGTGTAAGAAATGCATTCCTCTGCCCACTCTGGTCCTGAGTTCTTTGGGTAAGAATGGTCAAATCACATGGATCTTCCTAAGGTTATGCTACCAGGAAAGCATAGAGCTGTGGAAGTAAGTCTCGGGCTAACTTCCTGACCCTGCCTTGGGGGGTCCTGTGATCCCCACCACCACGGTGTTAAGGGAGCTACCACTTGGTACTTCCCTGGGGAATGCTGTCGTCTGCACAGCCTTCTTAAGGGGCCGTCACTTTGGTCTTGCTGCCCTGTCTCGGGAGTCTAGTGATCTTACCACCATTCTAAGGGGCCATCACTTAGGCCTTCCTCAGGGTCTAACCCCTAGGAAGCCCTGTGATCCCCACCGTTAGAGGTGGGGCTACCACTTGGTCTTCCTCTGGGAGTCCTGTGGTCTGCACAGCCTTCCTTAAGGGTTGTCATGTGGTTCTTCCTCAGGGTCTGACCCTCCCTAGGGAGGTCACGTGATCTCTATAGACTAAGGGCCCATCACCTGGTTCTTCCTCAGGGATTTGGCCCCGCCCAGGAAGTCCAGTGACCCCTCAAAACTACATTTCTCACACAATTAAAATCTGAACTTGGAGAGGGACACCCCCCTGGTAACATCTTTCTGTGGCGGTCATCTTGGAAAGAGCCTCCAGCAGTGGCATGGCTTCGGCCCCCCTGCCCCTTGGTGGTATTGGCATCGAGGCATCACCTCCCCTGGTGGCCTCCCTGCTGCTTTTGGTGGGCCAGAGCAAGGATGAGTGAGGGGGGTGGTCCATGTGACCCCTGGTCCCTTGTCTGGGAATGTGTGCTCCAAGTCCCACCCCTTGTCGAGGCCTCTCTGGTGGGGCTGCTGCCCCCTGCTGTCCTTGACCATCCAGAACGGAGCCCAGACTTGGGCTCTGCGGCTGAATCTCTGCTCTGATAGCAGAGCTGTGTGACTTTGGCCAAGTCCTGTTACTTGTTTCATTGTCTTTGGGATGGGCCTACTTTTATTTTCATTGCTTACTGGAGAAACAGCTGAGCAGGCAGAGAGCCAGCATTAATCAGAATGACCAGGGCTCAGGGTGCCCCCATCCTGGGCCAGATGTGTCTCCTCAGTGCACACCCCTCCCCAAACACCCAACAGACACATGGGGCCATGGTGTGAGCCTTGAGCCAGTAACAGATTTCAGAAGTCCCCTGCAGGTGGCCTCATGGGGGTTGGCCTGAGTGATGGAGGCTGGGGCTCCGCTGTAGGGGCAGCCTTTCCTTCAGAGCTCTTTGCTCACACCCACATTGGAAGGAAGGTTGGGCACATGAGAGTGGCTCTCATCTTCCTGAGGGAGAAACAGACTTGGGTGAAGTGAATTGCCCCAGGCTTACACTTAGTCGTAGCCTGAGTCCTGGGGGCTCTGGCCTGGGGCACCCCAGCTTCTGGTTAGCCCCTCCCAGTATTTGTCCCCTGATTGCCCCAATCACAAGTCACCCCTCCCCCGTTTGATCCAGCCTTTGGGTAGTGGGCTCAGTGACTTCTGTTTAGTGACATAATTGGTGTTGCTCATTAGTATCGTGCTAACTTTGGAACCACACAGAATGTTGGCATGGCCCTGTGCAAGGATGGCACGCAAGTTATTTTAAATATCTACTCCATATACATCCATGTGTATATATGTGTGCACGTATATGTATCTGTGTGTCTGTCTGTCTGTCTTGCCTTTCTCCTTCTTTTAGACTGTGAGCTCCGTGAGGGCAGGAGCCAGGTCTTGGCGCTCTTCCACCATGCACTGTATCTTCTTCATGATGATTCACTGAATAAATGGATGAGTTTGAGTATTGGCCCAGGGCCCCTTGTAGGGCCCAGCCCCTTGGGTGCCTGCTTTGTCATTTCCCCCTACCCCATCAGCCTGGTCGGGGGAGGCTCCCACAGTCCCGGCCCTCCTGGGAGCTGGTCCTGAGAATATCAGCTGACAACGTTGGCCCTTTTCCTCTAGGAGCCTTTGAAGGGGAAAGGATCCAGTCCTGAAACTTAGGTCTCCCTGCCGAACAGTCAGCCTCCTAGGGCACAAGTTCTCTGGCTAAGCCATCACCTTTTGTCTTTTATTTTATCATTCATTTGTTTGTTTATTTGTGGGGCAATCGGGGTCAAGTGACTTGTGCAGGGTCACACAGCTAGTAAGTGTTAAGTGTCAAAAACTGAATTTGAACTCAGGACCTCCTGACTCCAGGGCCGGTGCTCTATCTACTGTATTGCCTAGCTGCCCCACCTTTTGTTTTTTAAAAACATTTTTAAATGAATTTAGCCATTGACAAAACTAAACTACCTTTATGAAATCATTACAAAAATTACATTACTTCTCATTAAAAAATGATGCATTTTGGTTTTTACATCTCAGTAATTTCTGGATATCACTGCCCTCTTCCTCCTCCCAGGCACTGACACTTTCCATCTATCAGTGAAAACTGGGTAAGCTGCAGCTAGCCAGCATGGTGACTGACAGCATGCAGTGTTCTGTACCCACAGCCCCCTGCCTCTGCTGACAGCCCTATGTCCTCGGGGGAGCTCTGCAGTGGCCAGTATCATGTCGGGTCCTCCGGGCATCTCTGTCTTGTGATTTCGTTGGCACGAGGACCTCCCTGTGAGTTGTACCTGGGCTCGGCAGCCTGGGGCCGTGCTAGGTGACTTGGTTAGGCTCAAGGCCGGGTCTGTCCTGGGTAGGATGTGACTCTAGCTCACTGCCACCAAGGCAGCTCGCAGTCCATTCACCTGCCATGATGTGCTGCTGCTCCATTTAAGTCATTTAAGCTCGTGTTTTGTAGATAGTACAAGATCCTGAGTTCAAATGTTTCCTTACACACTTAGCTGTGTGATCAGGGTCACTGCACCTCTCTGCCTCAGTTTCCTCATCTGTAAAATGGAGATAATACCAAAGCCTACCTCACAGAGTTCTGAGGATCAAATGAAATGACAGGTGTAAAGCGCTTTGCCACCCTCCAGGTGGTCTATAAATGCCATCTTTTTATCATTAAATACTTATTGACTTGACATCTCTCCCCTTCCAGCTTCTCCTGCTGACCCTGGCACCCAGAGGCCCAGGGGGGCAGCAGGCACAGCACCTTTTAGCTTGCTCCTTTGCCCCCATCCCTCAGGGGCTTTTTCTTTGCAGGGCCCTGAAAGGCCCACAGCCCAAGGGGGAGGCTTTCAGCCTCCCAGGTCACCTTCCTAGTCCTCTTGAGTGATGGGCTTATAAGTGTTCCATGGTTCCCTGCCAGCATCTGTGATGAGGACATCATCTTCCTCACTAGAGGCCACTCCTTGCAGTGACACCTCAAAGCCAGGCTGGGTGGCACGGCATGGGGCCTGGGTAGGGGTGGGCACTGCCAGGGGCAAATCAGCACCAGGCATACTTCAGCCCTTCGCCTCCTGTCCAGACATCAAAGGTTGGGGGAGTATCTGTGTGAAGGGGCTTCTGGTGGGGACTCAGCCTCCAGGGCAGGGTCAGGACTCGGAATATGCCAGAGATCAGGGTCAGGACTCAGCCTGGGAAAGGTGGAGGTCTCAGGCCAGGCAGGAGTGGGGGGATCCCCAGCCTGGACCAGAGCTTTGGCTCCTATCAGGCTAGCTCAAGCCTCTCCCTTCTCTCCCAGGAGTTGGTGCTGCTCCTAATACCCAGCCAAGCAGATACAGTGTTTGCTTCCCTCAGTGAGAAACTAACTCACTCACTTACCAGCCAAGAGCCCTCGGGGAGGGCTGGGATCCTGGGGCTGGCCTTGGGAGTCTTCCATGCTCACCCCCACTTCCCACCTCGTGGCCCCTCCCCAGCTATTTCCCCACCTCCTGCCTTGTTCCTGCACATGCCTGAGGATAATCCTCCTCTCCCCTCCCTCCATGGGAATGCCATCCCCCCTCCACCCCTCTGAAGGACTCCCAAGGGCAGCCCTCAATGCTTTCCTCTTCTGGGTGCAGCATCCTGTCTCCATCACCCTTCCACCTCCCACCTCCCACCTCCCTTCTGATACCAGCACTCAGTGCCCACCCATCTTTGGAGGGACAGACTCCAATTCACCAGCATTGTTGTTGCTGTGATCTCCCAGCTTCCAGGACCTTTCCCAACCTCGTAGCCTTTAGTATCTGGCTTGGATTCAGACTGGCAGGGACGGCAGTCTGACCTCCCAATTCCTGAGCAGTTTCAATGATGTTTCCCTTTCCTCTCTGACCCCCCACCTCATCCCAGCCAGTTCTAGATGGCATGCCAGCCACAACTGTCCTTGCTACCTGCTCTCTGCTTCCATGGTACCCTCCTGTCCCTTGATCCTTCTTGCTCTTTCACTTCCCCTCTGCCTTCACTATTCTCCCTTCCCAGCCTTAAAAAGCAGAGCATTGGCTGTGGAGGGGAGGACCTGGAACCCTTGATGGCTCCTCTATGAGATAGGCAGTCTCCCAGACACTGAGGTTCAGTGTCCCCTGCAATGCTGGGCCGAAGGATGCCTCTCAGTGGTCAGGGTCAGGATGAGGGCTTAGTTTGGGACTGAGATCTCAGTCTATGGGTAAAGTCAGGCCAGGGCTCAGTCCGGTCTGGTGATTAGGCTTCATCTACGGTCAAATCGAGATGAGAGATAATTCTGGGATCAGTTTCAAGGCCTGATCTCTGTCTTTTATTTCCCCTTCTCCCCCAGTGGATCTCTGTTCTCATTCACCCACCTTGGAGGGAGCCCTCACAAAGCCTTGTCTAAGAGTAGGGGGTAAGGAGTGCACAGACAAACTGCCTTGACCCTGGATGTTCAGAGATTCCAGGTCTATGCTTCACAGACCGCCCCCCTGTACCCTTTGATGTTCATCACTCCTCCCACTTCCTCCCTGTCCCTGAAATGTGGCTCCCCTGAGATCACCACATCCTTGCCAGCCTTCACCTCCTCCCACTCTGGGCGGGACACCCAGGCCAGGAGGAGGATGGACCCTTGTACATCTTCTGTTTTGCCGGCAGCCCTTTGGAAGTCTCAGCCATCCCTGTGTGTGCATAGAGCCTCTTTCCCATCTTTGTCTTCTTCCACCTTCTGGTCAGTTTCAAGAAGGTCTCTAGGACTGCTGTATCTGGCTCAAGGTCACCTCCCCAAAAGGCCATCATCCTGGGGAGGGCTGGTCAGTGCATGAGCTCATGGCCAGAATGTAGACCAGTGGATGGTGCTTCCCCAGGCACTGAGCACCACGTGGGCGATGGTCTGTGATTGTGTGTCTTTGTGATTGGCTGTGGGGCTGCAGGTGACACAGGCCCCAGCATCTGGCCCTGGCTGCATGTCTGTGTGTGAGGGTGAGGCCTCCAAAAGCTTCCTGCTCTCATGCAGGCCCTGACCCAGCCACAGGAACCCTGACTAATTGTTCGTGTGTGTGTGTGTGTGTGTGTGTGTGTGTGTGTGTGTGTGTGTGTGTGTGAGAGAGAGAGAGAGAGAGAGAGAGAGAGAGAGAGAGAGAGAGTGCTCTGCTTCTCCTGGGGCCTCAGTTACCCTATCTGTAACGAGTGGTGTGGACCAGCTGATCTCTAAGGCCCCTTACACTTTAGACCTGCCAAGCCATCTGGCACTGGCCCCCAGCATCTGCTCAACAATCCACTGAATCACTGCATCTGAGTCTGAAGGACTGGCAGAGGCATCTAGTCTCAGACTCTCCTGGCCAAAGACTCCTTCCACAGTGTCCACAATGCATCCTGCAGGCTCTGCTTGTGCACCTCCACTGACAAAGAGCTCACCTCCTCCTGAAGCAGCTCATTGTGCTTGGGGATGGCCCTCAAGCCTAAATCTGCCCCTTTGCCCCATTCGTCCTCATTCTAGCTTCTTGGGTCACACAGGACACAGCTAAACACAGAAACCACAGATATTACTGTCTCCCTGAATCTTCTCCAGGCTACCTAAGCCTAGCTTCCTCTATAGTCCCCTTGGACCTGGGTCATCCAGACCCCAGGCTGCTTTTAGACACGGCTCAAGGCTCTTCCGAGCCCGGACCTTTCTGAGTTCACAGTCCCTCACTTCCTGTGATCCAGCCCAACCTTAGTCTATCATAGGGACTCAGAGGATAGGGAGGGCCAGGTTTACTGGGCTCTAGGCTCTTGTCTATCTGGGCCATCTTGGGGGATTGTACATAGAAACAGGGAGTCAGAGACAGAACTAGAAACAGAAAGACAGGGAGGAAAAGGAAGAACCAGAGAGATGAGAAAAACTGAGAAAGACAGTGAGACACAGAGAGACAAAGAAACTGGGGGGCAGAGAGAGAATCAGAGAAAGAAAGGAGGAGAATAAGAAAACTAGAGGAATAGAGAAGTAGAGGGAGAAATAGGGAGAAAGTGAGAAACAGACCAAGAGAGAGAGAAGAAGGAGGAGGAGGATATGGTGGTGGTGGAGAAGGAGGTTTAGAAGGAGAGAAGAGAGAGACAGAGAAAAAGAGAGAGACAGAGAGAGAGAGACAGAGGGAGGGAGAGAGGAAGAGACACACACACACAGAGACAGAGACAGAGAAAGACAGAGAAAGAGACACACACCGACTGAGAAACAGAGAGATACAGAGACAGAAACAGAAAGGAAGGAGAGGGGAGAGAGAGAGAAAGAGAGAGAGAAGGCGGAGGAGGAAGAAGAGAGAGACAGAGGGAGAGACAGAGACAGACAGAAACAGAGAGAGAACAAGGTAGAGACACACACAGAGACAGAGACAGACAGACAGAGACAGAGAAAGACAGAGATACACACAGAGAAACAGAGAAACAGACAGAGACAGAGAGAGGAGAGGAAGAGAAAGGAAGGAGAGAGGAGAGAGAGGAAAGAGAGAGACAGAGAGAGACAGAGAGAGAGAGAGAGAGAGAGAGAGAGAGGGAGAGAGGGAGACACACACACACAAAGACAGACAGACAGAGATGGAGAAAGACAGAGAGTGACACACAGACAGAGAAACAGAGAGACAGAGAGACAAAGAGAGACAGAGACAGAGAAAGGAAGGAGAGGGGAGAGAGAGAAAGAGAGAGAGGAGGAGGAGGAGAGAGGAGAGAGACAAAGGGAGAGACAGAGACAGAGACAGAGAGAGAAGGAGGGAGAGAGGGAGAGCCATGCACAGAGACAGAGACAGACAGAGACAGAGAAAGACAGAGATACACACAGAGAAACAGACAGAGACAGAGAGAGGAGAGAAAGAGAAAGGAAGGAGAGAGGAGAGAGAGAGAGTGAGAGAGAAAGACAGAGAGAGAGAGAGGGAGGAGAAGAAGAATAAGAGGAGGAAGAGGAGGAGGAGGAGAAAGAGGAGAAGGAGAGAGGAGAGAGACAGAGAGAAAGAGAGACAGACAGACAGAGAGAGAGGGAGGGAGAGACACATACACAGAGACAGAGACAGACAGACAGACAGATGGAGACAGAGAAAGATGATGATACACACAGAGAAACAGAGAGAGAGAGAGACAGAGACAGAGAGAGGAGAGACAGAGAAAGGAAGGAGAGAGAGAGAGAGAGAGGGAGAGAGAGAGGGAGAGAGAGAGAGAGAGAGAGAGAAGAGAAAGAGAAGAGAGCACATAGTAGACACATAGAGGGGGATGAGGAGACAGGGAGACTGGGAGACGGAACCATGGACACAGGGAAAGAGCCATAGAGTACCCAGGTGAGCAGTGAAGAGAAAAGAGAGAGATTGGAAAGTGAGGAGGATGGAACTGAGGAGGTATGTGTGGGTGTGGGGGAGGCAACAGCTGCTGGAATGATGTTCATTTTCTCTTTAGAAAATTCCCCACACCCAAAGGCCTATAAAAATGTTCATACCCTTTGACCCAGCAATCCCACTTCTAGGGCTGTATCCCAAAGAGGTCATAGAAGTGGGAAAAGGGCCCACGTATACAAAAATGTTTATGGCAGTTCTTTCTGTGGTGGCCAAGAATTGGACATTGAAGGGATGCCCATCAGTCAGAGAATGGCTGAACAAGTTGTGGTGTTTGAATGTAATGGAATTCTACTGTTCCATGAGAAACGATGAGCAGGCAGATTTCAGAAAAACCTGGAAAGACTTCAATGAACTGATGCTGAATGAAATGAGCAGAACCAGGAGAACATTGTACTCAGTAACAGCCACATGGTACAAATGACTGACTTTGATAGACTTGGCTCTTCTCAGCAATGCAAGGATCTAAGACAACTCCAAAAGACTCATGATGGAAAATGCCATCCACATCCAGAGAAAGATGGATGGAGTCTGAATGCAGATCGAAGCAGATGAGTTTCATTTTGTTTTTTTCTTTCTCTTGGTTTCCCCTTTTATTCTGATTCTTTCACAACATGACTAATGTGGAAATACGCTTAATACGATTCTACATGCACAGCTTATATCAGATCGCTTGCTGTCTTGGGGAGGGAGAAAAAAATCTGGAATTCAAAATCTTATAAAGGTGAATGCTGGAAACTGTCTTTACATGTTACTGGAAAAAAGAAAAATCCCCCATTGTTGTCAGTCACTATTTATGAGCAATCCTGATGCTGTCTAAATAGCACTGGACAAACCCTCTGGGATTGGCACCCTTCTTTTGCTGGTGAGGATGCTGAAGCCCTGAGCAAGGGTGCCTGGAGACTTGGAAAGGTCAGGTGACCCCTTTGGTTGGCAGGCCTTTGAAATCAAAGTGGCTTCTGGGGTCCCTAGAAGCAGCCTTGGACTGGGGAGGCAGAAGAGCTGGAACCTGGTCCTGGTTCTCTCACTGACTGCCTGGGGGTCCGTGGGGAAGTCCATCCCTTCCTCTGGGCCTCAGTTGGCCTGTCTTCAGAATGAACTCCTTGAATGAGAAGGCCCATCTGTAAGCCTACAGCCCATAGGCATTGCCCCACTGAGCTGTCTTTGGGTGCTTTCATGGAGGTGTGGCAGGTTTGGTCACTGGGGGCTGGATGGGAGGCAATCTTGGCATGGCCTCCAGCCAGGCCCAGGAATCCCTGCAAATGTCTAAGCTGGGTGGGTGGGGGTAGGTGGGGAGGGAAAGGCCTCCAGGCTGATCTGGACTAAAACCACGTCTAAGTCTGAGGGGCTGGTTTGTGCTCTCTGCACTCAGTGTGGAGCTGGAAGTGACCTTTGAAGGCCTCTCCTTGAATGTCTCATTTTACAGAGAGAGAGAAACTGAGGCCTAGAGTGACATTCCAGTCAGTCGTCTGACCCCAGATCTGTACTGTAGACTGACAGGCTGTCTAGGTTGTAGACCTAGACGGAGAAGGTCAGAATGAGGAGGGCCCCCAGAACAGAGAATGTCAAAGAGCCCTTGGGGAAGGGAAGGGGGATGAGCATTCATTAAATGTCTACTAGATCTGGGCACTATGCAGAGTGCTTTACAGATATTATCTCATGAGAATGGAGAATACTGGAGCTGGAAGGGACTTTGCTTCCCCTGTTCTAGGGGAAGTCAGAGTTGGCAGGGGGGGTGGCTTAGAACAAGAAATGTGAGAGCTGGAAGGGGGGGCCTTAGAACATGGAATGTCACAGCTGGGGGGGGGGCTTAGAATAGGGATGTCAGAGCTGGAGAAGTCTTAGAACAGGGAATGTCAGGGCTGGAGAGGCCTTAGAACAGAGAATATCACAGCTGGGAGGGGCCTTAGAACAGGGAATATTAGAGCTGGGGGGGGTGCTTAGAATAGGGAATAGCAGGGCTGAGAGGGGCCTCAGAGGTCATCGAGGCTAATCCCCTCATTTTACAGAAGGGAAGATTGAGGCCTGGACAGAATTCAGTGACTTGGTGACTGAGGGAGAGTAAGTGGGGATGGTGATCAAGTGCCATGGGCTGGGAGGGCCTTAGGGGATGCAAAGGCAGGGGTCTAACTGGAATGACCTCTAGCATCCCTGAGAGGGAGCAATAACCTCCAGCTCTGTCTGCAGCTGCTGTAACCTGGAAATTCCGGAGCTATAATTAACCTGGCACTGGCTGAAACCAGAACTCAGAATGGTAAGAGAGGCCAGAGAAGGGGAAGTGAGAGCATCGTCAGGGCCGTTCAGGCATGGTAGGGGCTGACAAACAAGGGACAGGTGGGAGCCGGCTGGGGGATAGGGAAGAGGCAGGAGGAGCTGTACTCCCGGGGGGATATTTGTGACTCCCACAGGTGTGTGTTTATGTGTCCTTCGGGTGGGGCATGTGTCCATTTGGGCTGGATGCCTGGCCAAAGTCTGTCCCTAGAGATGGGTACCAGGCACTGACTGCCATCTCCCCATCCCTTTGCCAAGCCTTTTCTAGGTGGATCTGGCCTTGGTCCTGAGCCATTTAACATTCTGACCGATGAATTGAAGCAGAGGTCTAGATGACATGCCCAGGGAATCTGTGGGTGGCACCAGTCTGGGAGGGACTGCTGACCCATGAGATGACATGGTCAGGATCCATAAAGGCCTTGGAAGGCTAATGCACTGGGCTGAATCTATGAAGATGAAAACCAACAGGGGGAAATGTGAGGGTTAAAGATACCCTTGGGGGAGGCAGGCTGGACAACAGTTAGTCTGAAAAATGCCTGGGGTAAATTGGTGGGCTGCATGCTGAACATGGGTTTTCTGGCAGCTCCCGAAGGTGATGCTGTCATGGATCACTTTGGGAGAGGCTGAGCTACCCCGAATCCAGGAGATGCTTTTCTCCATTCTTGTCCAGCCTCATCTGAGCTGCGTGTTCAGCTCTGGGCTCCACAAAGGAGGGTCACCAGGCTGGGGAAGGGTCTTGAGTCCATGTCATGTGAGGATAGCTGGGAAGCCTTAGGGGTGATGGTGGTGGGAGCTTCTCCAAGGATCTGAAGGGCTGGCATTTGGAAGAAGCTGTAGATTTCTTCTGCTTGGACCAGAAATCAGAATGTGGACATTGTGGACGTTATAGAAAGGCCCATTTTCTAACAACCAGAGGTGGCCTAAGAGACAGTGTGTTCCCCTCTCCTTGGAGGTCTCCAAGCAGAGGCTGGAGGACCATTGTCAGAGGTTGTAGTGGGCTGGGGGTTCAGCCATGAGATGTGGTCTCTAAAAGCCTATGGCTCTGTGTTTTCCCTTGCTGAATGCTGTGTCTGGGGTTCAGGCTTGAGCATCCCCGAGCTCCCTTCCAGTTCTGTGACTCCCCATGGACACAAACCTACAGACCCACAGATACCCACAGAGATGGGATGGAAGAAGATCTGGACTGGCTCCCAGTCAGGAGACCATGAATCTGACTCTGGGCAGGCTGGACTCTTCTCTGGGCCTCCTTTTCTCACATGTGAAATTTGGAGGTTACATTTTGTGGTCTCCAGCTTGGAGCTTCAGTTGGTCTCTTACCACCTTCCCCCTCAACCCTTAGGATGGGTGGAAGCTATGAGGGGACAGGTTAGGTTTGAAGCCAGGAAAAACTCCCTAATATCGAGCTATAATTCAAAATGGAGGGGGCTCCCTGGGAGGGGGTGGGTTTGCCCTCATTGCAGAGCTTCCATTACAGGCTGGGCAACCACTTTTGGGCAAGTCATGGAACTTAGAGACCTTAGAGGGGTCCCTGCTAGTTCTGGGGTTCTGTGATTTTACTGAGAGAACCCAGGGATGCTGGGCTGGGAGATAGGGCCCTGAATGCCCTGGTGATAAAGCAGGCTCAGGGAAATCTAGAAGGAAGAAGATGAAATTAAGCCTTCTGGTATTTCCTGCTGAAAAGCTGTTTCAGAGTAGCTTTGATTAAACTATAGCATAATATAGAAAATGTTTTAGAGGGAAGGTTGTGTCCACCAATACATCTCGCTCTCCCATGAGGACCCTGTTCACACAGTGTGCAGCCCCAGCACAAAGCTGAGTGCAGAAATGTCAGAGTGCTACAACCTAATTTTATTTTTAAAAAATCTTTTAAAATTAAAAACATTTTAGGTTATTAAGTATTTTAAAAATTGATCTGTCTTTCCCATGGAGCAAATTAAAGAAACAAAACAAATCCCTCCATAGCCTGGTAAAATATGCCACCTTTGCTGCGTCTGAGACCACATCTCTCTTTACATCTGCAATTCATCTCTTCCCTGGCAGGAGGAGGTACAGGTGGTTCATCTTCATTTCCTTGGACTCTTGGCCTGTCGCCATGTGGATCAGACCTTGGAAGTCTTTCAAAATGGCCTCTCTTTCTAAGGCTGCTGCCCGTGTAGACATTGCTCTCTTGGTTCTGATCCCTTTGCTCTGAATAAAGGTTTTCACAGGTTCTTCTGAAATTGTCCATCTCGTCCTTTCTTATGATACAATAATACTCCATTCCATTCATGTTCACACTTTGTTTAGCTATTTTTCTAAGAGGATAACACCTCGTTTTACAGAGAGGGAAACTGAGCCCCTGAGTGAGCCAGTGACGTAGGCTGAATCAGACCCTAGGCCTTCTGCTCTTCTCCCAGTGTACCGAGATGAGTCAGGTGTAGCACTGGGCACAGCCCAAAAGGGGGCATGGACAGCCTGAGTGTATAAGAGTTCACTGCTCACAGCCAGATTTGGCCTTGCAATGGGGTCAGGGCCTAGGGTCCAGCTGCTCTGGTGGGGGACAAGTGTGCATGTGTGTGAGTGTGTATAACTGTGTGTGAGTGAATGTGTGAGTGTGCATATATGTGTGTGAGTGTGTTTGTGTGTGTGAGTGTGTATGTATGTGTGTGATTGTTTGTGTGTGAGTGTGTGTATGTGTGTGAGTGAGTATGTGTGTGTGAGAGTGTATATGTGTACATGTGTGTGAGTATGTATGTATATGTGTGTGAATGTGTGTATATGTGAGTGTGTATATCTGTGAGTATGTATGTGTGTGAATGAGTGTTGTCTATGTGTATGTGTTTGTGAGTGTATGTTTGTGTGTGAGTATATGTGTGTGTCTATGTGTCTATGTATGTGTGAGTGTGTATGTGTGTACGTGAGTGTGTATATGCGAGTATAACTGAGTGTGTGTATATGTGTGTGTGAGTGTGTACATGTGTGTGAGTGTGCATGTGTTTATGTGTATATGTGAGAGTGTGCATATATGTGAGTATATGTGTATATCTGAGTGTGTCTCTGTGTGTATGTGTGTGTATGGGTGTGTGTACATGGGAGTGTGTGTATGTATATGAGGGTGTGTGTGTGCGTGTGTGTATATATGTGTGTGTATATTGTGTAAGTGTATGTGTATGTGTGAGTGTGAATGTGTGTATATGTGTGTATGTGTTTGTGAATGTGAGTGCATGTGTCTGTGAATATGAGTGTGTGAAAGTGTGTGTTTGTGTAGGTGTGTGTATGTGTGTATGTATGTGTGAATGTGAGTGTATATGTGAGTGTGAGTGTGTATATGTATGTGTGTGTATATATGTGAGTGTATGTGTGTGTGAGTGTGTGTGTGTGTGTGTGTGTGTGTGTGTGTGTGTGATACAGAAAGTCCAGCCTGGAGGCCAAAGTGAGAGCAGGGAGGTTATAGCATTTACAAGCCACTAATACGTTACAGTCTTGGAGTCAGAGAAACAGTCTGGGCCTTTCAGTCACTAGGCCCCAGTGGGCTTTGGGCCCAGGAAGAGGGAGGCCACCTCAGTGAAATGAGGTGTTTGGGGTAGCTGGCCTCTCGGGGTCAGCTCTGACACTCCACATTCTATGTCTAGTTGTGACCTTCTATGTTCTAGGTCCCTTCCAGCTCTGAATTCTCCCTTCTAAGGCTCCTTCTGACATTTTATGCCAAGGGATCTCAAACTTTTTGTTGTCAGGATTCCTTTATACCCTTGAAAATTATGGAGGGCCCCACAAAGAGCTTATGTTTACATGGGTTATTTATATCCAGAGGCATTTATGATATTAGAAATTACAATCTTTTAGCATCAATGGAAACAGTCTTGACCTCCCCGACCCTCTGAAAGGCCCTTGGGGACCCCAGGGGCTCCTGGCCCACATTGAGAATTGCTGCTCAAGGGCCCCTCCCAGGTCTGACATCATGGAATCTTCTCCTTCTGAGGATGCTCCAGGGAGTGGCCCCAGAGGGAGTGACCAGGAGCCCAGGTTGGCGGAATTGCCATCCCGTTGTCTGGAAGCCCCCTCCCAACCAACAGATCATCCTGCAATTCTGAGTCAATAATCCCAAATTCTAAGATTTCAGCATTTACATCTTCAAGGTTCTAGAACTGAAGAGTCTGATTCTGAGATTCTAAGTGTCTAAGATTTTAAAGTCACTTGTTGTGAGACTCTAATCCTCTAAGATGCTATGATCCCAGGACCCTCACCCCCGGACCCATACTCAGCCCTGGTGACCCTCCCCCTCCCCCTCTCCCCCTTCCCTTCTCCCCCTTTCCCTCTTTCTCCCTTCCCCTCCCCTCCCCTTCTCCCTCCCCTCCCCCTCCCCCCTCCCCCTCTCCTCCACCCTCCTCCTCTTCCTTCTTCCCCTCACCCTCTTCCCCCCTCCCTATCCCTCTTCTTCCCCTGTATTGGGGATCAAGATGGGTTCTTAGCATTTATTCAACCAAGTGCCCTTGAAGAGTTTGGCCTTTGTTTCTTTTGATTAATTCAGTGTCTTTGATTGAGTCTTATTAGGTGCTAAGCCCCAGGCCCAAATCCCTATCAATTGAGTGCTAAGCCTATGTGTGTGTGAATTGGTAACTAAGGTGGGGCTCCAGGTGGGGCCAATGAAGGGAGGTGCTAAGACCAGGGCCAATATTAAGAGCTTAAGTTCTGGTCCCTCAGATGAGGTTTCATGAAGGCTAAAGAGTGCATGAAAAGGGAAGACAGAGATATTTGCTTAAGGCTCTCACTCCTGGAGGCCTGGGACTCTGGGCAGCTGCTCAAAGGGCCTTCTGGCTGATGGTTTTCTTGGTAACTATGAATTGTGTTTGGTCTGTGGATGTTTGTAATTTGTATTTTCTCTGAAGTTCAGGGTGCAGGCTTTTCCCCCTGAACTAAGTGAATGACATTTGTATGCTGGATTAAATTGAGATTGTTAACCCCTTTCCTTAGTAAATCAGATCAAAAGAATGTGGGCTTGCAGTATTCTGTGAGCTGGTTGTTGTTGGTTTTACACCCTCCACAGCAGCTGCTAGCAGAATTGTTGAAACATCCCCTTCCCTCCCCCTCTTTCAGGGCCTCCAGGCTCTTGGTTTCATCAGCTGCATTGGAGGTGGTGGGGGAAGGGAGAGAAGGGCCCAGTTGGAAAACAGCTGATTTCTGTGACTGGGCCAGGGCTGTGTTAGAGTCCTGTCTCTGGGGCTATTCTCCCATAGCTCCTAGCTCTAAAGTCCCACCTTCTTAACCTCTACCATCTCCCCTGTCAATGGAAACAATGCTGAAATTGAAGTTGCAGGATCTGGGTTCAAATCAGAGCTTTCTCTGTGTGACCTTGGGAAAGTCACTTCCCTCTCTCCCAGACTCAGTTCCCCTGTTTGTAAGATGGAGCAGTTGGATGTGCTGGGTTCTGGGGTCTCCTCCAGCTCTAGAGCTCTGTGCCCACAATTCTCTCTGGTCCTGTAGCTGCCCCTCATCTGTGTCTTCACCTACAGCCCCTCTGGATATTGTCACAGCCTCCCATCAGGTGGCTCCACCCGTGGTCTCTCTTTGCCTCCTATCCTCCCCTCCCTTAATGCTAGAATAAGACTTCTTTACCTGAGATCTGACCTGGACTCAGACGTTCTGAAGGGATTCCTCATTGCTCCTCACAGAGTTCTTTTGCTCAGTATTCAAGGCCCTTCTGGACTTGGATCTCACCTTACCTGCCCAGACTTGAGTTACTTCGGCTTTTTATAATCTATGCTCAGGGCTCCAGGGAAAAGTCCTCCTCCCCCTGAACATACCTGGGTTGTCTCTGCCTCTGCCTGGGATCATTTCCCTGACTCTTCCTAGTGCACCTAGTGCAGTCCATCAATGAACAAGCATTTACTGAACACATACCAGGTGCTAAGCACTGTGCTAAGTGCTGGGGATTAAAAGACAAACCCAAAGCAGTGCCTACCTCAAAGAGCTTACATTCTATTAATACATATATCTTGGAGGGACTCTGCAAATGGATGTTGAACTGGGATGAGATCTGGACAGGGAGAAGAGAGAGGGTTGCATTAACTTACGTGACCCCTGGTTTCTCTCATTTTTTGAACCCCAGAATCCTTCCAATGACTCTTCTTCCAATTCTTCTTCCATGGCTTGGGTTTTACAGCCTCTAGAGAATGGAACTGGTCTCTGATTGTGCCATTTACAAGCTCACTCAGCCTCAGGGGCCACCTGTGGACTCCTGGGAACACATGTATTCTCTGCAAGCCCTTCCCCTCTTGTCTCCAACCTGTCTTTCCAGCCTCATTGGATTTTGCGCCCTTTCCCTCACTCTTGGATTCAACCAAAACACCCTTTTCTCTGCTCCACGGTCCCCATCTCTGTCTCTGTCTTTCTAGAGGCCATCCCCCATGCCTGGAATGCACTCCCTCACTCTCTCTGCCTCTCAGAGGAGCCTCCATACATGACACTCCCCATCTCTGATTCTGTCTTTCCAGGGTCCATCACCCATGCCTGGAATGTACTCACTCTTTCCCTCTCTTTCTTCAGACTTTCAGCTTCAGCCTCACCTTTTGTATGAAGCCTCTCCTCATTCACTAACTGCTAATGCCCTCCCTCCCCTGTGTTGTATTTTGCCGCTTTATTATGTGCAGTTATATATGTACTTGTTGTCTCTCTCTGTTCCCCCCTCCCCACACTTAGACTATAAACTCCTTGGGAGCAGGGATTATTCTGTCCTTTGTATCAGTGGGCATAGTCAAGGCTTGATAAGTTTGTCTGTTGTTTGATCAAGAATTATCCAGGGAACAAAGGAGAGAGCCCGGGGAGGAGGAGTGAGCATCTAACTGAGCAGGGGCAATGTGGGAGAAGGATGTGGAGGATCTCATTGAAGAAATATGGAATAGTCACATGGACAGAGGGAGGGACAATTGCTGGATGGCTCAGTGCTCCAATGGCATCACCCCTCAGGATGCCAAGAGAAAGAGAGGGAGACCCCCAGCAGGTTGAGTGGATGTCCTGGTGGGGGGACATAGAGGAGGCAGCAGACATGAGTCCCACAGGCAGGACGGGCAGGGAGGGGCATTGCAGGAGTGAATGCTCATGACAGTGATGGGGGACAGTGAAGAGCATGGTGATAAAGATGATGAAGATGATGATGATGATGACACCAATGATGGTGAAGATGATGATGATGACACCGATGATGGTGAAGATGATGATGATGATGACTGCTAGTTAACATTCCTGGAGCACTTCGAGGTTTGGCAAGATCCCAGATCTGTTGGAATCATTGTGTTTGTGCCTTGTCCCCTCCCCAGACTGTGAGCTCATGAAATGCCCTCCCTCCTTTCCTCTGTCTCTTAGAATCCCCAATTAACTTCAAGCTCAAGTACCATCTTCTCCATGAAGGCTTTCCTAATAGGCCCTCATGCTGCCCTAGCTGCTAATGCCTTCACTCTCCCAGAATGACCTCGAATTTTCTCGGTAAATGCTCTTTATCTACTTACCCGAGTATGTTATTTTCTTCCAAACAATCTAAGCTTCTTGAGGGCAGGGACTAACTTGTTTTAGACTTTTAGACTTTGCCAAGCAAATAACAGGTGCTTAGTAAGTGCTTACTGACAGACAGATTGTGGGCATTAAGAGGTACTTAATAAATGCTTACTGACTGATAGATTGTGGGCATTTCCTCCCTGTATGCCTGAGGGTCACTCTTGGAGTCAAGAAAACCTAAGTTAAAACCCTCCCTGGCACACAGCCTAGTTGTGACCATGGGCCAGTCAGGAGCCTTTTAGTGTCCCAAGCAAGACTGTGATAGAGATGTATGCTGACCTCTAGCTGGAGGGGAGAATGTCCACTTGGGGATTTCCTTCCCCTGAAGGAGGTAAACATCTGGAATAACACAATCCTCATTATTATTACCACAGGATATAGACCTACAAGCGTCCTTGGGTATCTTCTGGTCCAACTTGTCATTTGTACAGTTGAGGAAACTGAATCCCAACGAGAAGCCGTGTCCAGCCCAAGGTGATGGTGGCTAATGGAGTGTCAGAGCCAGTGTCTGATGCAAGCCTTTGGTCACTAAGTCCACGGCTCTGTCTCATCAGAATCTTGTCTCTTGGCTTTGTAATGATGGTGATGCTAATAATGATGATGATAATAACTAACATTTCTCGAGGGCCTGCTGTGTGACAGGCCCTGTGCTAAGGAATTTAGAAGCATTATCTCATTAGATCCTCATAACAACTATGATTGTATCTATTTAACTTTTCAGTAAAATGAGGCAGGCAGAGGTTAAGTGACTTGCTAAAGGTCCCACAGCTAGTAAGTGTCTGAAGCTGGATTTGAGTTCAAGACTTCCTGACTTCAGGTCCAGATGTAGATCTGGAAGGGACCTGAGAAGCTCCCTCATCCACATTGCCCTCTTTACAGATGAAGCAAATGCTTCTGGGTGAGACTGTGACTTGGCTAACGTCTCCCAGATGGTAAGGACACGTGGGTCAATGTGAGCACCCATCATCTCACTATGGAGCCAGTGTTCCATGCCCTGTGTCCCTCTGATGTGTCAGGAAGAGGGTGGTCAGGTCTAGTCCTCTAGGGTTCTGGGGTTGTCAGGATGGGAGGGGGCTTGTCCATCTCAGTGGCTGAAGCTGAGCTGGAGTGGTCCTGGGTTCTGCTCTGATCCCTCTCTTCCGTTCTATACATGTAAGGCTACACCCTGGATCTCCACCCTCATCTCTTGGTTCTCTCCCCAACTTGGGTCACTGCACATCCTGGACTCTGGGACCATTGCCTTTCATCTTCCATCCAGCCAGAAGCCTGGCCTGTGCTGGCTTTTTGGTATGGGTGTTGTCTGGGGCAATATGTTGTGAGCCACCATCAAGGTGAGGGGATATCAGACACAGAAGACAGGAGAGGCAATTGAATGAGAAAAGATAAGATCTTTACTGAAAGCAGGGGATAGGGGAAGATGAGCTGGAGATGCTCATGTGTGGGGATAGAGGGAGGGGTGCAGGGAGGTTGTGGGATTCTAAGTGTCCTGGAGGTAGGATACCTCCTTCTGGATGACCTTGCCCTCATGGGTGACTCTGCAGGCATAGGTGCTGCCTGACTTCCACTCATCAGTGGAGAGTGTCAAATAGCTGATGCCTGAGTATTTGTATCCACTGGGTTGACGTGCTGTCCTGGTGTCTGACACACCCTGGGATATGGGGGAGCCATCTTTGGTCCAAGCCACCTCCAGGGATCTTGGATAAAAGCCACTTATCAGACAGGTGAGGGTGTTCATTCTGTTGCGCAGCCCATAATCAGGTGGAGTAAAGATATGGATGATGGGGGATGACGTGGGATGACCTGGTAGTGTGGTAGAGATAGGAGAAAAAAGTTAGTGTTACACAAAGTAGAGACACATTAACATTCATACTTATAATCTCATTCAATTCTCCTGCTTGTGCTGAGAGTTTTTTTTTTTTCATTTCTACTCCTTCCTGACCATAGGGAACCTGAACTTCTCTGGTGTGTGTCCCCTTCCCTTCCTTCCCCACCCTTCCTCTCTTGACCTTGACTGCTTTCTAATGCACTGCTGTCTGATGTTGAGGAGTCTCTCTGGAGGAGGCAATCAATCAAATAAAGGTATTGAGGAATCACAGATGATGCTGTGATTCCACGTCTTCCTCCCTGTCTCACCTATTGTTCTTTAGGACATGCTAAGATTCTGTCTATATTTTCTCTGAGTCTTCTCCTGCCCATCCAGGGCTCCTGCTCTCCAGTCTCCCCTGGTTACCCCTCCTCTGGATAGCTTAGATGCTTCATTTGGACCGTACTCGGTATTTCCTGAGACTGTTCTAAAAGTCAGGCTACTATTGTATATGACCATCCTATGTCCTTTCCCCAGCTTTTTCCTCATACCTGAGCTCAACAGAGCCTCAGTACATCTCTCCAAGGCATATTTCCCTGTCTCAGTTCCTCTGCTTTTCTGCTAGTGTCTGCTGAGATCTGTGTGACTTTTGAATCTACCCCAACTGTTCAATTAGCTTTCCTTCTCAGTTTTTTCATAAGAACACAGCTTTAGAGCTACAAAGGGCCTCTAAGATCATTAAGTTCCACAACCTTATTTTATAGATCAAGTAACTAATGCTTGGAGAGGTTAATTAACTTTCCAACTCAACTAATAAGTACCAAAGACTATAGTTCCAAAGAAATATGAGATGCACTGATTTAGAGATATTGCCACACCAAATGTTCATATGGCCTTTTTGTGCTCAACCTGTAGGGGTATAGGGTGTGTTCAAGGAAGACTAATACCTCTGATGTGAGGGTTGCTTAGACTTTTTCACAGCTGCTTTCCACCTTTGGTGTCCACCTGTTCCACCTTGCTCTCACCTGTGTCTCCAAGAAGCTGTAGCATGTGTGGTGGTCATACCCTGGTATACCATTTCAGCAAATGGACTAAACCAGGTTTGAGGGTAACCAAAGGATATCAAATCTATTGGTGAGTTGGGGGATGTCTAGCCCAACCATGTGAAGACTTCCCCTGGTGGAATGGGTGCATGTGAACAATTTGTTCCAAAGGACATGAAGGCAGCTGAAGCAGGAGCTGTGGAGCACTTAAATCTTGGTGTAATGTTAATGGGGTATTAAGATCTTCCCTGCCCATTAATAGACCTCACATGGAGCCCATTAAGGGAAGCTTGCTTAAGGGAGACTTGCTTGTAGGAAGGCTTTCATACTTTTTGGTCCTAAGTTGATTAGACTCTGAGTGCCTTTTAAGACATTCCTCTCATTGGCCTTTTGGAGCTCTTTTGCCATTTTGGTTAGTCTATTTTTAAGGTGTTATTTTCTTCATAATTTTTTGGGTCTTCTTTAGTAAGTCATTGACTTATTTTTCATGATTTTCTTGCATCACTCCAATTTCTCTTCCCAATTTTTACTCTAGTTCTCTCACTTGATTTTCCAAATCCTTTTTGAGCTTTTCCATGGCCTGACACCATTTCATATTTTCCTTGGAGGCTTTTTATGTACACTCTTTGACTTTGTTGACTTCTTCTGGCTGTATGTTTTGATCTACTTTCTCACCAAAAAGGCTCTATACTCTGAATCCTTTTATGCTGCTTGCTCATCTTCCCAGCCAATTACTTGACTTTTGAACTTTTTGTCGGGGTATGACTGCTTTCAGAGTAGAGAGTGCTTTGTCCCAAGCTTCAGGGGTTTTGAACTGCTATTTTCAGAGCTACTTTTACTCCACAGTCACCTCGAGCTCTGCCACACCAGCACTCCTCCTTCCCCAAGAACCGCCAACCAGGACCAAGACCCAGATCCAAGGAAGGTGAAGCAAGAGAACCCTGTCTCTGCACCAGGAAAGTGCTCACTGCACTCCTGCACTGATCAGCTGCTTGTTTCTTCCCATGTGGGCCAGAGGCTCTGGAAGCAGCTGCCACAGCTTCCTTCTGCTGCCACCCACCATCCACGAGGCTGGGGCCAACTGTGCATTTCTCTCACCCAGATCCAGGAGTTTCCCCACTTACCTGCTTAGTTATCTTTGGTGTTTGTGGGTTGAGACATCTGGTGACTGCCACAGCTCAGTGATTCATGGCCCTGAGGCCTCCTCCACCCAGTCTACTCCTGGCCTGGTCTGTCCTGGAGCAGCTCACACTGGGCTGCACTCTGCTTCCAGCACAGTGCGATAGACCCTTCCCAGTGACTATCCAGGCCGTCTTGGGCTGGAGACTTGTTTCCCTCTGTTATTTTGTGGGTTCTGTAGCTCTAGAATTTATTTAGAGTCATTTTTACAGGTGTTTAGAGGGATTTGGGGGAGAGCTTAAGCGATTCCCAGTTTTCCAGCCACCATCTTGGCTCCTCCCCTACTGAGGTCCTTTCTTGAACTAAACTGCCAAATGTTCAAAGTCTGCTTCAGAGAGTGCAACTCCAATGGGCTGGCCATGTTGTTCAAATGCAAAATGTGGGCTCATCAAAAAGACTATTTTATGGAGAACTCACATAGGCTAAGCACTCCCATAGTGAGTGAGCACTCTCAAGGTCTCTCTGAAGAACTTTGGAATTGATTGTGTAATATGGGAGACACTGGCACAGGATCGTCAGCATGGCATACCCTCTTCAGAGAAGGTGCTATGCTCTATGAGCAAAGGAGATTTGAAGCAGCTCAAAGGAAATGCAGTTTGTGCAAATTTAGAGAATCCACCTAAATGTTCACATGGACTATTTGTGCTCGACTGGTGGTAGAGTATTCTGAGCTCATATTATTCTAATCAGTCACAGCTGGAACACTGTACCTTGGTCTCCCAACATAGTGGTATCATTTCAGGCCTCCTTTCAACCCACCAATGAACCAAAGGCAGAATTCCAACCTCAGCCTTCCTCATTCCAACCCCAGGGCTGTAGTAACTCCCCTCTATTGCCTCTTATTGCCTCTCCCCCATCGTAGTTTGGGGTATCTGTGATCAGTGCTTCCCAAGCCATCCTTGGGCTCCTTGCTCTGTCCCATCACCCCACCCATGCCCCCAGGAGGCTAAGACCAGAGGTCCCAGAGAGCTGCTGGTGAAGGAGCTGGTGGCTTTGCTTCTGCTGCCCTTAGTCCCTCACTGCCTCACTGCCTCACTGCCCAAGCCCCACACAGCAGTCCACAGTTGGGTTTCCCACCCAAGCAGCCCAGAAGCCCAGGCTTCAGCATCTGTCCATTGTTATGCCCTCTAGGTCCTCACCAAGGCCCTGAAGACCCCAGGTGGAGTGTAAGCTGTGCCTGCCCAAGAAACCCTAGACTTTGGGGACTATGCCTCTGCTTCCCTCACTTTCCACACATCTGAGAGAGCCCCAGGTCTCCTCCTAGCCTCCTAGTGTAAGGGAACTGACTTTAGGGAGGGAAAAAAATGCTCCTTTTCTCATTCCTCTTCTGGGAAGCCTGGTTCTTTCCTGCCTTGCCCCACCATCTTCTCCCTTGTCCCCAAGTTGGGAACAATGGTTTTCTTAGAGTGTGTCCTGGTAATTGAGTGTCTTGCTTGCTGGGTCATCATCCTTGCCCTGGGCCGCTGTAGGTGGGACTACATTGGTCCCCCACCCCTAACCTCCTGGCCCTAGGAAAACCCTCAGGAAAGTGGGTGATAACCAGTCAGAAACAGAGTTATTTCCCAGCAAGAACCTTGACAGATAAGAGAGACAGGGAGTATAAAGGCTACTTACTGAGAACAGTCAGTTGAGTCCCACTGCCAATGTCATACCACTGTGATTGAGAGTTGTACCAAAACCCTGGCTGTCTGCAGGTGCCCCTTGGCCCCTGTGGTCTGGTTGGTCTGAAAACCTGCCTGGCATGGTGGGAGGCTATGGCTGAAAGCTGGCTGTGACAAGATTGCAGGTGGGGCCCAGAGGTAGTAGAGACAGAGGTAGCTCCCCATCAGCTCTCCTGCCTCCAAGGCAGGACTCACCCCAGAGCTGTGCTCAAGGCCATTGGAGAGAGTTCCCACTGGATGAAATCCTTCCTTTGAAGCTTTTCCTCCCTCCCCTCAAGCAAGATGATCTCACAGATGACCCTCCAAGCACCTCTGTCCAAGGCATTTCTCCCACAGAACCACTCTTCCCTTTCTTTTCTATTTATCCATATTGCACTGGTCCTTGAAGACCCAGATCAAGTGCCCAAAGCCTTCCCAGGCCTGCTTAGTTCCCTTCTCTGAGAGCTGGCAATGAGCTCTGTTTCAAATTTCTGGTACTTAGCCTGCTAACTAATCCTTTCTGGTAAAGATAGTACAAAAAGCCTCCCAACCAACTGGTCCCCTGTCTCCAGCCTTGACCTTTTTCCAGCTGCTTCATAGTCTTCAGAGAGTCCCTGGAATCCTGAAATCACAGTCAGGGCTGACTGAGAGTCCTCCAAGACCATCTAGTCAACCCCATACCTGAATGAGAAGCACGCCCCCAAACACTATTCCCAGCAAGTGGTCCTGATGTCTGTGCTTGGAGACTGCCCAGGGAGCTCACTCCCTGCCAAGGCAGACTATTCAGCTTTTTGACAGCTCTCATCATTAGGAACTGGTACCTTCCCCTTTTCAGCCTAGTCCCTTGGTTCCTGCTTGTGCCCTCTGGGACCAAACAGAACTAGACTAATGCCTCTCACCCATGATGGTCCCTCAGATGCTTGAGCCCATCTCTGTGCCCCCTGATTCTTCTCTTTTCTAGGTTAAGTATCCACAGGTCTTTCAGCTTATTCTCCAATGACATGAATTTGGGTCCTCCTCCATGCTGGCTCCCTGCTCTGGACATTGTCCAGCTTAACAAAGTCCTTCTCACACTGTAGTGCCTAGACCTGTATAGAGTCCTTCCAATGGGATCTGATGGGGTCAGAGTGTAGTGGGGGTGGAACATCCTTATTCTTTGGAACCTAAGAGTGTATGAACTTTCTTGGCTCTCACATTTCACTGCTGACTTCTATGAAGTTAACTTTGCTTCAACTCAGATTTTTCCCCCACTAAAATATTGTCTCCTATCTGTAAACCTTCCACCTCCCCCCCAAATATAAGATTTTGTACTTATCTCTCTGAAATTCTATCTCTTGGTCTGGGTTCAATGTTCTAAGTTTCTGACATCATTTGGGATCCTAGTTCTGGCATTCGGTAGGTTACTTCCCCTCCCAGTTTTTGTTTTGCTCAACCTCAGTGAGTGTCCTATCTTCACCTTTAGCCAAAGCAGGGACCCCTGGGACACTGAGCAGAAGCCCAATTTCCAAATTGAAATTGAACCATTATTGGCTATTCTGTGTATCTGGTCACTCATCCAGTTTCACTTATATTGCTGTCTAACCCTCATCTCTTCATCTTGGCCAGAAGAATAGAGGGAGAGACTGTCAGATGATTTTCAAAGATGAATCAATAACACAACAGGCATGTATTAGACATATTATGTGCTCAGCTCTATGCTAAGCACTGGGGATGCAAAGAAAGAGGAGAATCAGTCCCTATACTGATGGAGCTCATATTTCAGAATGGGTACAACATATCCCTAAGTTGGTGCACACAAGACAAATAGTTTTGATGGCAGTCTGGATGGTAGCTTGGAGCAGAGAGTGAGACCTGGGCCTCTCTTTTGACTTATACATACTTCTCCTTCTAATGGGGGTGTAATGGAGGACTGAGGCATGCCTGGGCATTCTCTATTGACATACCATGGGCGTGAGAGCAGCCTTTTTGCACTGGTTGCAGAGCCAGAATTGTCGGTGACTTTAAGCTACCCTGACTCAACTATTCTTGGGGCTTTTATGGTATTACTATTTGAGGGTAAAGGATCCTTTCACTGACACCATGCAGGGGAAGGGTAGTAACTGGGTGCCACCTACTGTTCCCCCACCCCAGTGATCTGTGGTTCTAAGAAAAGCATCTGATTCAGGGAGTGGGCTCTTTGATTTGACACATGAACCAAGATATAGGGATTCAAGAGTCCAGGAATCCAGATGGGATGTGACCAACTCAGCATCAATGCTTTGAGAGCCTGGGTCCAGTGAGCTAACCTGGTGGAAATCAGTATCATGCTCTTTTTATACTGTAACTTAGAGGGACTTAAGCTGTGTGGTAAGGTAATTAAACTGTGATCCCCATCTCCAGCTGCCCCTCTTTCCCCACAAGGGCCAGGGGGGAAATGTCTGTGTGTTTGTTTCCAAATATAGCTTTAAAGTAAATATTTCTTTTTAAAAACAAATCTGATGTTAAATGGAAGTGAAGTACTAATGAGTAGGGCCCTGAAATGGTAGCTCATGGGAGGGGAGGGGGAGCAGAGCCAAGATGGCGGCTGGAAAGCAGGGACTTGCGTGAGCTCCCCTCCAAGTCCCTCCAAAAACCTATAAAAATGTCTCTGAACAAACTCTGGAACTTCAGAACCCACAAAATAGCAGAGGGAAGCAGGGCTCCAGCCCAGGACAACCTGGATGGTCTTTGGGTGAGGTCAATCTTGGACAGAGCCGGGAGTGGAGGGGAGAGGAGCCCAGTATGGGTGGTGGCAGGACCAATCGGACTAGGAGCTGGGTGGAACAGGCCCTAGTGCCCTGAATCAGTGAGCCATGGCAACTACCAGACTTCTCAACCCACAAACACCAAAGACAACAGAGAAGGTTAGTAGGAAAAGCTTCAGGGAGTGAAAGGAGTTCACAGTTCAGACACCACCCTGGGGGCAGCAGAGGTGCTGCAGCTACAGAGCTACAGGTGGAGTTGCTTCCGGCCCCAGGCCCACCTGATGGGAGGAATTAAGTGGCGGATCAGAGCAGGAGTGCAGAGCCTGCTGAAGATCTGAGTCAGGTCTGAGTTGGTGCTTCTTGGGGAAGGAGGAGTGCTGTGTGGCAGAGCTGGCTGTATAGAAACAGCTCTGAAAACAACAGCACATCCCCTCAAACCTGGAACAAAGTACTCTTTACTCTACAAGCAGTCATACCCCACTGAAAAACTCAAGGGCCAAGTTGGCTGGGAACATGGCCAGGCAGCAAGAACGGACTCATATTCAGTCTCAGACTTAGGAATCCTTCTTTGGTGACAAGGAAGACCAAAACATACAGCCAGAAGAAGTCAAAAAAGTCAAAGAGCCTACATCAAAAGCCTCCAAGAAAAACATGAACTGGTCTCAAGCCATGGAAGAGCTCAAAAAGGATTTTGGAAAGCAAGTTAGAGAAGTGGAAGAAAAATTGGGAAGAGAAATGAGAATGATGCAAGAAAACCATGAAAAACAAGTCAATGACTTGCTAAAGGAGACCCACAAAAATACTGAAAAAATACTGAAGAAAACAACACCTTAAAAAAAGGCTAATTCTAATGGCAAAAGAGCTCCAAAAAGCTAATGAGGAGAAGAATGCCTTGAATGGCAGAATTAGCCAAAAGGAAAAGGAGGTCCAAAAGACCACTGAAGAAAGTACTACCTTAAAAATTAGATTGGAGCAAGAGGAAGCTAGTGGCTTTATGAGAAATCAAGATAATATAAAACAGAACCAAAGGAATGAAAAAATAGAAGACAATGTCAAATATCTCATTGGAAAAACCACTGACCTGGAAAATAGATCCAAGAGAGATAATTTAAAAATTATTGGACTACCTTAAATCCATGATCAAAAAAAGAGCCTAGATATCATCTTTCAAGAAATTATCAAAGAGAACTGCCCTAATATTCTAGAGCAAGAGGGTAAAATAGAAACTGAAAGAATCCACAAAACTCCTCCTCAAAAAGATCCCAAAAAGAAAACTCCTAGGAATATTGTCGCCAAGTTTCAGAGCTCCCAGATCAAGGAGGAAATACTGCAAGGAGCCAGAAAGAAACAATTTGAGTATTGTGGAAACATGATCAGAATAACCCAAGATCTAGCAGCTTCTACCTTAAGGGATCGAAGGGCTTGGAATTTGACATTCCAGGGGTCAGTGGAGCTAGGATTAAAACCAAGAATCACCTACTGTTTCAACAATCTGGCTAGCAGCTTCTGTGGGGGTGTAAGATCCACCCACAGCCAGCACCCAGAAAGCTGCCAATAGCACAGGTTCTTTTGATCTGCTTAACTAAGGAAAGCTACATGAAGGGATTTGACAAGCTTACTTTAATTCAGCATACAAATATCATTCACTTAGTTCAGGGAGAAAAGTGTGCACACTGAACTTCAGAACAAATTACAAACAAATTACAACCATCAACAGACAGACCCAATACAGATTCATAGTTACCAAAATCTAGGCTCAGCCGGGAGCTCAGAACAAGGGCTGGCCCAGAGTCACGAGTGCCACCACTGCCGTGGGGAAGAGCTCCAAGGAAGAGGAGGCCAGCCGCTGGTTTTATATCTTTTTCAGCGTCAGGGGTGAGTCACACATGCGACTCACCCACGTGACCTAAAATCGCCACAAAGAGGCGACTTAAACCCACGTGGTCTAAGAGCCTCTGCTGTCCCAGACATGTAAACTAAGCCCTCCCTGGTGTTAGCCCTACCTTGGGCCCCACCTTAGTTGCCAATCCACACCCACTAAGGTTTTATACCTAATAGGGGTTTGGGCCTGGGGCTTAGCACCTAGTAAGGCTCAATGAAATACACTGAATTACCCAAAGCAAACAAAAGCCAAACTCTTCAAGGGCACTCATTGAACTAAGTGCTAAAGAGCCCATTTTCCTTACCAACACACCTACTCAGCAAAACTGAGTATCATGTTCCAAGGCAAAATATGGATTTTCAATAAAATAGAGGACTTTCAAACTTTCTCAGTGAAAAGACCAGAGCTGAATAGAAAATTTGACTTTCAAACACAAGAATCAAGAGAAGCATGGAAAGGTAAATAAGAAAGCGAAATCATAAGGGACTTACTAAAGGTGAACTGTTTTGTTTACATTCCTACATGGAAAGATGATGTGTATGATTCATGAGACCTCAGTATTAGGGTAGCTGAAGGGAATATGCATATATATACATATATATATATACACACATATATATGTGTGTATGTATGTATATATGTGTGTGTGTGTATATATATATATATATATATATATATATATATATTTAGAGAGAGAGAGAGAGAGAGAGAGAGAGAGAGAGAGAGAGAGAGAAAGCGAGCACAGGGTGAGTTGAATATAAAGGGATGATATCTAAAAAAATAAAATCAAATTAAGTGATGAGAGAGGAATATATTGAGAGAGGGAGAAAGGGAGATATAGAATGGGGTAAATTATCTTGCATAAAAGTGGCAAGAAAAAGCAGTTCTGTAGGAAGGGAAGAGGGGGTAGGTGAGGGAGAATGAGTGAATCTTGCTCTCATCGAATTTGACCTGAGGAGGGAATACCATACACACTCAATAGGGTATCTTACCCCACAGGAAAGAAGGAAGAAGAAGATAAAAAGAGGGGATTATAGCAGGGATGGCAGATAGGGGGAGGAAGTAATCAAAAACAAACACTTTCAAAAAGGGATAGAGTCAAGGGAGAAAATTCAATAAAGGGGGATAGGTTAGGAAGGAGCAAAACATAGTTAGTCTTTCACAGCATGAGTATTGTGGAAGGGTTTTACATAATGATATGCATGTGGCCTATGTGGAATTGTTTGCCTTCTTAGGGAGAATGAGTGGGGAGGCAAAAGGGGAGAGAATTTGGATCTCAAAGTTTTAAAAACATGTTCAAAAACAAAAAAAAAAACGTTTTTGCATGCAACTAGGAAATAAGATACACAGGCAATGGGGTGTAGAAATTTATCTTGCCCTACAAGAGAGGAAACAAAAGGGGATGGAAGGGGAGTGGGGTGACAGAAGGGAGGGCTGACTGGGGAAGGGGGCAACCAGAATATACACCATCTTGGAGTGGGTGGGAGGGTAAAAATGAGGAGAACATTTGTAATTCAAACTCTTGTGAAAATCAATGTTGAAAACGAAATATATTAAATAAATAAAATAAATTTTAAAAATGGTGGCTCAGAGTCAGTGGCAGAGAAAAGTGACTCTCCAAACTCTTCAGGGCTCAGGAGAATCCTGAGAGGGCTTCGCCATGGAGGAGCAGGTCCAGAGCCCCCCATGTTACCACCTTCCATGCACGTTCAGTACTCCTGTCCCCAGATGAACAGTGGCTTTGCCTGCCATGGTCCTTGGGGAAGGCACATTGGCTCTTTGTGATTCTGGCTTCCTTTTCTGGCTGTTCAATTACCATACCTTTTATAATAGGTCATAGATTTTCCCCAGGAATTGTAGTTAAGCTTACTGCTCTATAGTGTGCAGATGCCATTCTTCTCTTTCTCTTGGTCTCTCTCTCTCTCCTACCCTCTCCCTCTTCAATCTATTCTCTCCCCTCCCTTCTCCTCCCTTCCCCTCCCCTCCCCTGTCCTCCTCTCTCCTCCTCTCCTCCCCTCACCCCCATCTCTTCTCCTCTCCTCTCCTGTCCTCTCCTCTCTTTTCTTCTCTTTTCTTCTCTTCTCTTTCTCCTCTTCCCTTCTCTCCCTCTTTCCTGCCCCAAGCTCTTCTCTTGCTAGACCTTCTTCTCTCTGTCTCTCTCTTTCTCCTCTTCTTCCTTCTCCTCCCTTCCCCCGTCCTCCCTTCTCTTCTTCTCTCCAATATATATTTAGCTAGGTACCTTTAAGATTCATACAAAGGAGATGAAAAGTAACCATGGAAGGTCAGGTTCTAGATGCTGATAAGATCAGGAAAGCCTTCCTGCAGAAGGTGAGTTTCATGCCAAGTCTTGAAGGAGGCCAACATTCTTAGAGTTGGCAGTGAAAAAGGAGAGTCCCCCAGGCAGTGGAGAGGATTATCCAAAGGTGCAGACATGGGGCATCTAGTGATGGGTGAGAGGAACCCTGAGTAAACCAGGAAAACTGATTCATACACTGAGTGGGGAAGGAAAAGACATCAGGAAACAAGTATTTATTAAGTTCCTACTATGTGGCAAACCCTATGGTAAGTACTTGACAATATCCTTATAACAAGCCTGGGATAAAAATGCTATTATGATCCCATTTTACATGGGGTCTTGTTGTGACTTGGTCAGGATCACAATCTAGTATGTGTCTGAGGCCAGATTTGAACTCAGGTCTTCCTGGCTCTAGGCCCAGTTCCTTATCCACTTAGCTAGAGAGGCGTGAGGTAGCAGACTGGAAAGGTGGGGAGGGTTAGGGTAGACTCTACAATATTCAGTGCTTTAATGTTCAGTGTTTTAATACCTGCAAATCATATTCTCTGGAGGACCTCCTCACCTATGGGGGCTCCGGTTTTCATATGGACTCTGCAGTGTACACTCTGTTCAATGACCTCTGGTGAGCACGTGGTTCACTGCTTTATGCACTGCTTGAAAATGATAATCCGAAGGTCATTGAATAATGTTATCTCTGTCACTGTATCTCTCAAGGAGCCTGGTATGATTTTAATGGATTAATTTGTTGCAATTGGGGCACCTCCCCAATTCACAGGGCACAGGGGACTTTCACAGTTCCAGGTTCAATACACTGTGTGTGTCTGTATCCATCCATGGCTCTTGAAGCCCCACCATAGTATTTATTTTCACTAATTAGCCAGATGAGACAACTCCTTCAAAACAATGGTATTTTAATGAAATAGAATGGCAAGAAAAGGGGCAACTAGGTGGCACAGTGAATACAGTCAGGCCCTGGAGTCAGGAGGATCTGAGTTCAAATCTGGCCTCAGACACTTGACACACTTACTAGCTGTATGTCTTTGGGCAAGTCACTTAACCCCAATTGCCCTGCCTTCCCTCCTCCAAAAAAGTAAGAGAAGTAGAAACTATAGAACCTGGGAGAATATCCGTATTTCCCCATGTATAAGAAGCACCCTTTTCCAAAAAATTTCGGGTCTAACAACTGGGTACATCTTATACAGTGGTTGTAGATTTTTTTACTTGCATTTCCCGCTTTTTCGTGCTTGTTGTCTTTGTGCTCATTGTTTCTCATTTGTTACCAGTATTCACAGCATGAGGTTTGGGGGAGGGGTGGTCTGGCCACTGGAAGTCACCTCCTCCCCTAGGGCTGGATAGGCTCAGCCACTGGTGGACGCTGGCACTGGTGTCTGCCAATTCTACTGGCTGTGCAGAGGCGCGTTCTCAGGTTCTGGTGTTGGCTCTTGTCTGCTCCATCTCCCTGGGGCTCAGGATCTCTTGCTGGTCTGCTGAGATGGGGCTTGCTGGAATGACTCTTGTCCTGCCCTGGACCACTTTAGCAGGATGGACCCTTCCTGTAGATCTCCCTAGCCTCCCAAGCTAAAAGACTGCTGTACTCCTAGGATCCACTATTCCAGGATTTTTCCTGGGCAATATTCTCTAGGTTTTTCAAGGTTAACAAGGGTTAAATGAGAGCATTTACTTTACTCTGCCATCATGGCACCTGGAAGTTCAAGTATGTGACATGTCTGCTGGCTGATATTCCCAAGTAGCTGCTACTGGTGCTGCAGGCCTTGCACTTCTGTCTCACCCAGTTCTGAGACATCCCTGTCATACACTGAGAGGTTTAGGGATCACTACTGCTACCAGTGATTGAGTTGGGGCTAGGACCACTTCGGCTCCACTATGGCCTAGTTTGTGCTGGTGTAGTCACGCACTCTGTGATCTCCCATCCAGGCACAACAGATCATTCCTTGTGACCTTTCTGGCCTCTCCTGATCTAGAAATCTGCCACAGTGCATTCTGCATCCTCAAAATTTGTTCAGATTCACTTCTTAGAGGGACCTGACAGAATTTATGGGAGAGCTCTGGTGAGTCACTGCTTCCACACGAAAAAATATTCTGACTCACTATTGACTGGAGAAACGCAAATCAAAACAATTCTGAGGTACTATCTCATACCTATTACATTACATAATAGGACAGAAAAGGTAAATGGAAAATGTTGGAGCTGATGTGGGGGAAAATGAAACATTAATGCACTGTTGTCAGCATTGTGAATTGATTAATCCATTTTATGGAACAATTTGGAACCATGCCCAAAGGGCTGTGAAACCATTGACCCATTGACCAACCCTTTGACCTAGCAATGTGACCATATGTCTGTATCCCAAAAGAGTTGACAAACAAAAAGAAAAAGTACAAAACTATTAACAGCAGCTCTTTTCTTGGGGTAACACACTAGAAATTGATGGGAAGTACATCAATTGGGAAATCAATCATGGCTGAATAAGTTGTGGTACGTAATTATAACAGAATGGTATTGTACTATAAGAAATGATAAGCAAGATGCTCTCAGAAAAACCTGGATTGGTGCTAAGTGAAACATGCTAGGTACAAAGGCACAGCAATTGTAAGGTGATCAGCTGTGAATGCCTTAGCTATTGTAACCAATGCAACAATCCATAACAAGTCTGAAGCACATAGTATGAAAAATGTTATCCATCCCCAGAGAAAGAACTGATGATATGTGAACACAGATTGAAGCAACTTCTTTTTTTACTTTATTTTTCTTGATTTTTTGTCTTTTTTTCCAGCTTGACTGTTATGGATACATTTTACATAATTACACATAATTAACCTGTATGGAATTGCTTGCCTTCTCATGGGGTGGAGAGAGAAAGGGAGAGAATTTGGAATTCAAAGTTTTAAAAACAAATGTTAAAATAATAAAAAAGGAAAAAAAAGAAAAAGAAAAGAAATATAAAAGAAATATAAGCTGTCAACAGCCATTTTAAAAAATCACTAAATCACCAGTGATTAGATAAAAACAAATTAAGACAACTCTGAGGTACTGAGTAAAACCCATCCATCTGAGTCAGAGAACAAAAAAAGAAAATGATGACAGCTGGAGAGGTTATGGGAAAACAGGTACATTAATTCATTGTTGGTGGAGCTGTGAAGTCGTTTAATCGTTCTGGAAAACAATTTAAAAGTACGCTCCCAAAGCCACTAAATTATGCATACTGTTTCACCCTGCAATACCACTTCAAAGCCTAGACACAGAGAGATTTTAAATAAAGAGTAAGAGGACCCAAATCACAAAATAATTAATAACAATTCTTTTTTTTGGTGGCAAAGATTTAGACATTGAGGTATTGCCTATCAACTGAGGAATGGTTCAGTAAGTTATCAAATATGAAAGCAATGGAATTCTATGTTATAAGAAATGATGAAAGGGATGGTTTCAGAGAAACCATTCAGAGTTACATCCCTCTATGAAAACTGATTGCATTGAAATTCTCTTTCCCCAAACCAAGTTGAGGATATTTCTGATTTCTATCCCACAAATTAATAGATTAGTATCTTTCTTTCACATTTTACCTTTGTCCAATTATTCCCATAGCATTCTGAAAGAATGAGCTATTTCAGGGATTTAATCTTATATGAGACTCTGCATGCATTAGTAGACTGATGACAAGTTTGGTATATGGAATGACTACACATTCAGGTTGAAAACAGCAAGGTCTCACATACTTGCATTGTGCTTATATCTTCTACTGACTGCTTGCTCTGATTATAGAAATTTTCCATAAAAGGAAAAAGCAGTGTCATGATTATACTACTATCAAACCTGTCCTTCAGGCTTAAGCCTAACAGCACATATATAACAGGATAAGACATCCTTAGCTCTGTTTGATTTTGGGTAAGAGTCACAATTAAGCAGCCCACCATGCGGTAATAATTCCACCTCAAAGCCAGATTCAGGAATAGTCAGGTGGGAAACATTCCTGTTCAAAGGAACACAATGGGAAACCTGAGTCAGGAGGATCCTATCTTAGGCTGATGTTAGGGTTATCCTTTTGGCTTTCTCCCAGATGAAAACGTCCACTTTTTTTAAAAAATTTAATTTATTTAATATATTTAGTTTTCAGCATTGATTTTCACAAGAGTTTGAATTACAAATTTTCTCCCCATTTCTACCCTCCTCCCCCACTCTAAGATGGCATATATTCTGGTTGCCCTGTTCCCCAGGCAGCCCTCCCTTATGTCACCCCACTCGCCTCCCATCCCCTTTTAGCTTATCTTCTTGTAGTGCAAGATAAATTTCTACACCCCATTGCCTGTGTATCTTATTTTCTACTTGCATGCAAATTTTTTTTTGTTTTTGAACATCTGTTTTTAAAACTTTTGAGTTCCAAATTCTCTCCCCTCTTCCCTCCCCACCCACCCTCCCCAAGAAGTCAAGCAATTCAACATAGGCCACATGTGTATCATTGTGTATAATCCTTCCACAACACTCATGTTGGGAAAGACTAACTATATTTTGATCCTTCCAAACCTATCCCCCTTTATCCAATTTTCTCCCTTGACGCTTGTTTTTGATTACCTCCTCCCCCATCTGCCCTCCCTTCTGTCATCCCCCCTTTTTATCTTCTTCTTCCTTCTTTCCTGTGGGGTAAGATACCCAATTGAGTGTGTATGGTATTCCCTCCTCAGGTCAAATTCAATGAGAGCAAGATTCACTCATTCCCCCTCACCTGCCTTCTGTTCTCTTACTATAGAACTGCTTTTTCTTGCCACTTTTATGCAAGATAATTTACCCCATTCTATCTCTCCCTTTCTCCCTCTCTCAATATATTCCTCTCTCGTTCCTTAATTAGATTTTATTTCTTTTAGATATCATCCCTTCATCTTCAACTCACCCTGTGCCCTCTCTCTCTCTCTCAATATATATACATACATACACACACACACATTTACATACATATATATATATGCATATTCCCTTCAGCTACCCTAATACTGAGGTCTCATGAATCATACACATTATCTTTCCATGTAGGAATGTAAACAAAACAGTTCAACTTTAGTAAGTCCCTTTCGATTTCTTTTTCTTGTTCTTTTTCTTGGTTACCTTTTCATGCTTCTCTTGATTCTTGTGTTTGAAAGTCAAATTTTCTATTCAGTTCTGGTCTTTTCACTGAGAAAGCTTGAAAGTCCTCTATTTTATTGAAAATCCATATTTTGCCTTGGAGCATGATACTCAGTTTTGCTGGGTAGGTGATTCTGGGTTTTAATCCTAGCTCCGTTGACCTCCGGAATATCGTGTTCCAAGACCTGAGATCTCTTAATGTAGAAGCTGCTAGATCTTGGGTTATTCTGATTATGTTTCCACAATACTCCCATTGTTTCTTTCTGGCTCCTTGCAGTATTTTCTCCTTGACATGAGAGCTCTGGAATTTGGCGACAATATTCCTAGGAGATTTTTTTTTGGGATCTATTTGAGGAGGCGATCGGTGGATTCTTTCAATTTCTATTTTGCCCTGTGGCTCTAGAATGTCAGGGCAGTTCTCCTTGATAATTTCTGGAAAAATGATATCTAGGCTCTTTTTTTGATCATGGATTTAAGGTAGTCCAATAATTTTTAAATTATCTCTCCTGGATCTGTTTTCCAGGTCAGTGGTTTTTCCAATGAGATATTTGACATTGTCTTCTATTTTTTCATTCCTTTGATTCAGTTTTATAATATCTTGATTTCTCATAAAGTCACTAGCTTCCACTTGCTCCAATCCCATTTTTAAGGTAATATTTTCTTCAGTGGTCTTTTGAACCTCCTTTTCCTTTTGGCTAATTCTGCCTTTCAAGGCATTCTTCTCCTCATTGGCTTTTTGGAGCTCTTTTGCCATTTGAGTTAGTCTATTTTTAAGGTGTTGTTTTCTTCAGTATTTTCTTCAGTATTTTTTTGGGTCTCCTTTAGCAAGTCATTGACTTGTTTTTCATGGTTTCCTCGCATCCTTCTCAATTCTCTTCCCATTTTTTCCTCTACTTCTCTAACTTGTTTTTCCAAATCCTTTTTGAGCTCTTCCATAGCCTGAGACCAATTCCTGTTTTTCTTGGAGGCTTTTGTTGTAGGCTCTTTGACTTTGTTGATTTCTTCTGTCTGTATGTTTTGGTCTACTTTGTCACCAAAGAAAGATTCCAAAGTCTGAGACTGAATCTGGGTGCGTTTTCGCTGCCTGGCCATATTCCCAGCCAACTTACTTGACCCTTGAGTTTTTCAGCAGGGTATGACTGCTTGTAGAGTGAAGAGTACTATGTTCCAAGCTTGGGGGGATGTGCTGTTGATTTCAGAGCTATTACAGCCAGCTCTGCCACACAGCACTCCTCCTTCCCCAAGAACCCCCAACCCGGACTGGACTTAGATCTTCAGCAGGCTGTGCACTCCTGCTCTGATCCACCACATAATTCCTCCCACAAGGTGGGCCTGGGGTCAGAAACAACTGCAGCTGTAGTTCTGTAGCTGCCCCACCTCTGCTGCCCCCGGGGCAGTGGCCGAACTGCGAACTTCTTCTTTCATTCTGTCCCGAGCAGCTTTTCCCACTAACCTTCTCTGTTATCTTTGGTGTTTGTGGGTTGAGAAGTCTGGTAACTGCTGCAGCTCACTGATTCAGGGCACTAGGGCACACTCTGCCTGGCTCCTAGTCTGGTTGGTTGGCGCAGCCCATGCTCAGCTCTGCTCTGCTCCCCTGCACTCCCAGCTCTGTAATCGATACATGTTACCCAGAGACCATCCAGGCTGTCCTGGGCTGTAGCCCTGCTTCCCTCTGCTATTTTGTGGGTTCTGCAGTTCTAGAGTTGGTTCAGAGCCATTTTTATAGGTTTTTGGAGGAACTTGGTGGGGAGCTCACGCTAGTCCCTGCTTTCCTGCCGCCATATTGGCTCCACCCCCCAAAAACCCCCACTTGTGACAGTTCAAGATCGCATTCCCTCTGAGTAGCTTGTGGCATTTCTCTCCATTGGTGCATTATTGACTTAATGAATCCATCACACAACTATATCTAAATTCAAACCTCAAAATAAAATCAGTTACACTCTCAAGAGCTTTTACCTCAGTTGAGAAGTTTCACCAATCACAGCTTAGGATTGGTTACAGTTATTTTTCCACTCATGGAGTTACAATGAGCAATTAAAGTCTTCCAGGATATGCGAGATTTCACTTAATGCTCTTCAGTAGTTTTTCTTTTCTTCTCAAGTTTAAATTTGTCCTGGTGTAAAGACCTAGCATTACAAATCTTTTCTATATTATATACATACACTGGTAAATTCTCAATAAACCAGTTTCATTGTTTAGGAAATTTGTAACCCAAACTTCATAAAAGTGGGAAAAGTGTACAAAAATATTTGTAGGAGATCTTTCTGTGGTAGCAAAGAATTGGAAATTGAGGGGATCCCCAGCATCCTGAACAAGTTGTGGTATCTGATTATGATGGAATAATATTGTAAGAAATGATGAGAAGGATGCTCTCGGGAAAACCTTGAAAGACCTTCACAGGCTGATGCAAAGTGAAATGTACTGGATACAAAGTAACAGCAATATTGTAAGATGATCAGCTGTGAATGACTTGGATATTCTCAGTAATGCAGTGATCCAAGACCAATCTGAAGGACTTGTGATGAAGAATGCTATTCATCCACAGAGAAGGAACTGATAGTGTCTGAATACAGATTGAAGCATAATTTTTATTTTCTTTTATTTTTCTTTTATTTTTTTCTTGTCTATGTTTTCTTTCACAACATGAATATTATGAAAATGTTTTGCATGACTATACATGTATAGCTTATATGGAATTGCTTGCCTTCTCACTGGGGGAGGGTGAGGAAAGAGAATTTGGAACTCAAAGTTTTAAAAATGGGTGTTAAAAGTTGCTTTTACATGTAACTAGGGAAAAATAAAATACTAAATAAAAAAAATGACAATCATCAAAATTATCTGGTACTGGCTAAGAAGCAGAGTGGTGGATAATTGGAACATGTTAGGTACACAAGAAACAGTACTCAATGACTATAGCTATCTACCATTTTTATTAACCAAAAACTCTAGCTTCTGGGATAAGATATCACTATTTGATAAAAACTGTTGGGAAAATTGGAAAAGAGTATGGCAGAAACTAGGCAAAGATTAACATCTCACATTCCATACCAAGGTAAGGTCAAAATGGGTACACGATTTAGACATAAAGGATGATCCCATAAGCAAATTAGGGGAGCAAGGAATAGCTTACCTGTTAGATCTCTGAAGAAGGGAAGAGTTTATGACCGAACAAGAGATAGAGAACATTATAAATTGCAAAATGGATAATTTGATTTCATTAAATTAAAAAATTTTTGCTCAAACAAAACCACTGCAACCAAGATTAGAAGGAAAGCACAAACCTGAAAACAATTTTTACCTCCGGTGTTTCTGATAAAGGCCTCATTTCTCAAATGTATAGAGAAGAGTGTCAAATTTATAAGAATACAAGTCATTTCCCCAATTGATAAATGGTTAAAGGATATGAACAGGTAGTTTTGTGATGAAGAAATGAAAGCTATCTATAATTGAATGTAAGAAAAATGCTCTAAATCACTATTGATTAGAGAAATGCAGATTTAAACAACTCTAAGGTACCTTCTCACACTTATAAGATTGCATAATATGACAAGAAGGAAAATGATAAATGTTGGAAAAGACGTGGGGGATTCGGAATACCACTGTACTGTTGGTGAAGATGAGGACTGATTCCTCCATTCTGGAGAGCAATTTTGAACTATGCCCAAAGGACTATCAAACTGTGCATACCCTTTGTTGTAGCCATGCCACTACTAGGTCTATATCCCAAGAGATCATAAAAAGTGTGAAAGGACCCAAATGTACAAAAATATTTATAGTATTTCTTTTTGTGGTGGCCATGAATTGGAAATTGAGTGAAAACCCATCAATTGAAGAATAGCTAAACGAGATGTGGTATATGAATATGATGGAATATTATGGTTTTCTAAGAAATGATGAGCAGGTGTATTTCAGAAAAACCTGGAAAGACTTACATGACCTGATGCTGAGTGAAGTGAGTAAAACCAAGAAAATATTGTACACAACAACAGCAACATTGTGCCATGAGTAAGTAGGAAAGACTTAGCTCTTCTCAGCAAAAAAATGATGCAAGGCAATTCCAAAAGACTCACAATGGAAAATGCTATCCATACCCAGAGAAAAAAACCATGGAGTCTCAATGCAGATGGAAGCATACTATTTTCACTTTCTTTTTCTTTCTCCTGGTTTTCCCCTTATGTTCTGATTCTTCTTTCACAACATGACAAATGTGGAGATATGTTTAATATGATTGTACATTTATTGCCTATATCAGATCGCCTGCCATGTTTGGGAGGAGGTTAATTTTTAAAACTAAAAATCTTATCAAGTGAAAGTTGAAAATTAAAAATAAATAAACATAATTTTGAAAAAAGAAACTTTAAAATAAGAAAGAAAACAAAAGAAAACTAATAAAAAAGAAGAAAAAGTATATTAAAAAAATTCTTGAAAGATCTTGTCCAGGCTTTCTTTTTCTTAACGTGGCTTTCAGGTAGTCCAATAATTCTTATGTTATATCACCTAGAGGTATTTTGTAGGTGAGTTGTTTTCCCAATGAGAAATTTCACATTTTCTTCTTCTTTTTTTTTTACTTTTTTGATTTTGCTTTGATCATATCTTGATATCTCATAGATTCATTAGTTTCCACTTGCTCAATTCAAATTTTTAAGAAATTCTTTTCTTCAGTGAGCATTTATAATTTTTTTTCATTTGGTCAATTATATTTTATAGAGAGTTATTTTTCTTGGTAAATTTTTATATCACTTTTCCCATCCAATTGACTCTTGTTTCATGATTCTCTAATACTATTCTTATTCCTTTTCCAGATTTATCTTTTACTTCACTAATGAGTATGTAGAAATCATTTTTAATCTCTTCCAGGAATTCTTTTCATGCTTGAGGCCAAATTGCATTTTTCATTAAAGTTTCACATGTAGCCATTTTGACACTATTGTCCTCTTCTAGATTTATGACTTGGAATAATAACTTTCTGTAGTCAAGCTCCTTTTAATTCTTTGATTATTTTTATGCCTTTATTATTATTACTATTTTTATTGTGACTTGGAGTTTTTGTGTGATTTGTGCTATGATCCAGCAATGTGTCAAACTTTTTGGGCCAGGACTCTAGGTCTTATTGTTGGCATTCAATGAGCTTCAGGGCTTTCTGTAGAGGAGAGGCTTCCTTTCTGATTTGACTGGGGGGTGGGGTCTCCCCTGGCTGTAGGGTTTAGTTGTTGTTCTGCTCCAGGGGTGGGGCCTAAATGCTGGGTTGCTATGGAAACAGTGACTCTGTACTGGTAAGCAGAGGAGCAAGGTCTCTGTTGGCCTGCCCTGGGGGGTGGGGTGAGGTGGGGTTGTCACTACTCTTCAACAAAGGAGTAAAAGACTTCATGGTGGCTTGGCTGGGGATGGAGTGACTGGGGGGATGCTTGTTGAGCTGCATAGACTGCTAACATGACTAGGGGCTTACAGGAGGGTGGACCCTCCCTGGTGGATTGCTCCAGTTATTGGAGGTTTGCTTCAGGTTGCCTGCTGTGAGACTGGCTGCTTCCCTTAGACCCTGCTCTCCTCCCAGCCCAGTGAGAAAGATCTTTCCTGCCTGACTGATTGCCTGCTTCCCTGTTCCTAGATCAATTTTGAACCAGTTTTCTAGTTGTTTCAAGGGGAATTTTAAAGGTCTTCAGAGGGTTCCTTCCTCAGTCCACCATGCTGGCACCAGAACAGACTTCAAATCATGGAGAGGACAAAATAGGCTTTCAAGGGGCAGCAGAACTGAAGCAATGAGAGGGGAGCACGCGCAGGGAGGGAAAAGATCCTCCCCTGCCTGAGGCTGGGGAAGGAGACTTAGAGGGTGAATGTCAGAGATGGGGAGGGGCCCTCAGGCCAAAGAGCAGGGATGGAGGAGGGGAGGAAGGGCCTGAGGGAGAAGCTGCTTCTGTCCTGTGGTCACAAGGCACCTCTCTGGAGCCCAGAAGGGAGGGCACAGGGGGAGCAGGCCTGAGAGGGGTTTTTGTTTCACTTCCCCATCAGTCTGTGTGACTGTCAGCATCAGCATCACTATCCCACAGCAGACAGTAATAATCAGCCTCATCCTTAGCCTGGAGCCCAGAGATGCTCAGGGTGGCTGTATTCCCTGACTTGGAGCCAGAGAATCTGTCAGGGATCCCTGAGGGCCTCTTGCTTTCCTCATAAATCACCAGGACAGGGACCTGGCCAGATTTCTGCTGGAACTAGTATACATATTTACTACTAAACTGCTCCCCAACACAGGAGATGGAGGCCATCTCTCCCAGGCTTTTGGACATGAAGGTGGCTGAGTCAGTACATAGGAGGCCCCAGAACCTACAAGGGAAGGAAAGAAGAGATTGGTTAGAGGCGGAAGCCTCTCTCCCTCAAGGGAACCACCTCAGACAATGGAGAGGATAATTCAGTTTGGTCAGAAATGACAGCTTATGGAAGCAGGGGGAGAAGCCAGACTCTTCAGGGTCAGGAGAATTGGAATCAGGGATGGTGTTTGGCTCAGCTCAGGCTCAGGGCTGACCCCAAGATGTCCAAGACTGAGGGACCTGCAGGTCACACTCATCTCCTCAAACACATGACATCTGGTCTCCCTTCATCCCTTGTCAACAGAATTTTGAAAGCATTTCAAACTGGACAAGTCTCTAACCTGAGAATGGCTGGAGCTGAAATAAAGGAGGTCAGAGGCAGGTGTGTCAGGACAGAAAGTAGGGGTGTAACATTTCAGAGTGAGGAAAATGACTTGCAAGCATGGAAGACTCCAGCCCTCCAGAGAGGGAGAGCTTAGCCTGTTGGGGCACAGGTAGTACTCGTCAAGGAGTGGGCTGGACTATGACATAGGTATTCCTAGCTCTTGATTAGTTATTCCCACATCAGGCTCATGGAGGGACAATTCAGGTGTTCCTGGTTCCTGGGGAGCAGTCTCCAAGTTGATTGTCTCCCATATGGGTGCACTATCAGGTTCAGGTCACTTAGCAGTTACAAGGAAGAGGGATTGTGAGTGAGTGAAACCAGATGATGGATGGCTTTGAGGTCCCTGGGAAATAGGGGGCAGTGAACACCTAGTGCTTAGTCAAAGCAGTATACTTTGCCAGATGGTGCGATCATCCAAAATGAGAAGGATTGTTGTTATATCTAGTTCAGGGCCCAGCCTGCTTGCTGGGCCTTAGCTCTGGGAAACAGGGCATCTCTAAAATGTTTGGAGACCTTGTACCTGGGGAGTGTATTAGTAAGGCAATAATAACAATACAGATGATAATTGTCAAAATGCCCATGTAGTTCTGTATCTCAAAGTATATGAGACTCTCCACATAGAAGGTAAAAGAAGTAAACCATTTATTCAGACACCAGAGAACCATATCCCATAACCAAATGTTCACTTCCCACAACCAGTTTGCCCACTTTACCATAACAGTAAGCAACTTAAAACACCATATCACAGCATGGAGCCTCACCATCCCAAAACCTCTCTGATGCCCCCTTCCCAAAGACAAACTCACAGTACAGCTAGGTCAGCCTGTCCAGCTCTAACAATCATGAGGGCAGCCATTAGCAGCAACAACTGCTCTCTCTCTCTCTCTCTCTCTCTCTCTCTCTCTCTCTCTCTCTCTCTCTCCCTCTCTTCATTTCCTGTGACATAACTTCCTTTTCCTGTCAGGAAGCTTCTCCCACCACATGCAACCTAGGTTTCCTGTCACTTAAGCAGGTCACATGGCCTATTAATGGGTGGGAAAGATTTTCAAATCTAAATTGCTATTACTATCAGCCCCAACATCTTTCTTATCCACTACATAGGGTGATGGGAATTCTGGGAAAACTGGTGTCAACAGAACTTTACACAACAATATAACAGAGATAACACAACATAAGCATATAAAACAATGTCATCATTCCCCCCTAGAATGATTGGGGTAAGGGGCTCAGGTCTTGTCCTCCAAAGCTTCTTCCTACTGAAATTGGGAACAGAGCTGTCCCTGCCCCAAGAGATTAAGAGTCCTATTCAAGAGGTCAGTTCTTTAGCGAGCTGGCATCTGCAACTCAGTTGACACCAGGTCCAGAGGTGACATCCCAACACATCAGCGGGTGACATCTGGCTTAAGCAATCAGGCATCTGCAGGTGGGTGGTAGTAAGCCTGCAGGAAACAAATCTCACAAACAAATTTAATAGACAAAAGTCCAAAAAGAAACAAAGAGACTCTCATAGCCTCATTCACAATACAATATATGAGTCAAGGGTACAATTTCATAATTATTTTCTCTTGGGTAAACTACTGTTATAGTATTGTCTTTCCTGTGTGCTATAATTTCTGCAGGCTCTGGAAAATCATCTGGCTTCTGCTTTACCCAAACTTTAGCTCCGAATTTTATTGTATCAGTACAACCAAATCCCTCCTTTCGTCTGATAATTATTGTGGAAGGAGGGTCAGCTTTCAGAAGAGGTATTGTGCCACAAGGAATAATAATCAAGTGAACTATTCTATCATTTTTACACAACTGGAGTTTTACAATAATTTCCCCTTGATAACTAGAATCTATCACTCCAGATATGTGTTCCCTGAGATGCTAATCCTGGTTTAGGTAATATCCACCCAAAATAATTCTTAGGGATTCTCATACATATCCCGGTAGAGATTTTTCTTATTTCTTTTCTATCCAACCAAAAGTTCTCTAAACAATGCAAATCATATTCTGCTGAACCAGGTATTCCTCTTCCCTCACAGTCCAATCCTCAATATTTTGGATCTTATGTGTTTGCTGTTTTCTAATTTGCAGATTCAGGGTCATCATTCTGGCTAGAAGTGTACTTCCTCCTAATGGTCTATTATTCAAATTACATAAAGCAGTGAACAAATTCTCCTTCCAATGTTGATATGAATTATTAGAACTTAACTTTCTTAACTGTTCTTTCAACAATCCATTCATTCTTTCTATCAACCCAGATGCTTGTAGATAATATGTAATATGTTATATACACTCTATATTGTTCAATACACAAAATGTCTTCATCTCATTACCTTTGAAATGTGACCCTCTGTCACTTTGAATCTGCATTGGGGTTCTATAATGTAGACTCATAATAACTAGTTTTACAGGTGTTTTTCTGGGTTCCATTCTTATAAAACAAGCCACTAGTACACCTGAATAGGTGTCAACACTAGTACATATAAATTTGCATCCTTTATCTTGAGGTAGTAGTCCAATATAATCTATCTGCCAATTCTGGGCTGGAACTTTTCCCTTTGCTATTTCTCTAGTTACTACCCTAGGAACAGTTCGTTCCTTTTCCAGTTGACATATATGACATGACATTCCTCTGTTATTTGTTTTAACAATGAATGAGAGATGCTAATACCTCAGTCTTGTGCCCACCGGTGTGTGGCCTGCACCCCTAAATGGCCAGCCTCTTGTTGGACCCATTTTGCTAGTACTGGATCATCAGTTGGTGTCAAAGTAGGGATGATATGTTCGGTAGCAATCTTTGTTAGTCAATCAGCATGTGCATTGTACTCATGTTCTGGCGTAGTGAGGCCCACGTGAGTGTCTACATGAAAAACCGAGAAATTAGTAACCAAAGACGTGTCCCATATATCTTCCCATAGTTCTTTGCCCCAAACTTGTGTACCCAATTTTGGTTTTCCGAATTGGCATCCATGTAGCTAACCCATTAACTACTGCCCAAGAATCAGTGAATATGTGACTGTCCTCCTTTCTCTGTTTTAATAGCTGAATGTACTGCCATAAGTTCAGTATATTGACTACTTCTGCCTATTCCAATACTTTCCAAAGTCCTCTTCATACATAGGTTATAGGTACTGCTCTCTCATGTCTTTTATGGCCCAAATATTTTGTAGTCCCATCAGTAAACCATGCATGTTTCTTCTGTTCTTCAAAAAATCCATCATATCCATCATTCCATTTTACCAAAGATTGTACCAACTGTTGCCTTGGTTCAGGGGGTTTGTTATTGCCATCAATGTAGATGCTTGCAATAGATTCACGTAGAGCAGAAACTCCACTTTTGCCTGTTTTAGATCTCTTCTGAATATACCATTTCCATTTAATTATGCTAGCCTCTTGCTCATGTCCAATTCTGTGAGATGCTGGGGTCCTCATTACCTAAGTCATAACTGGAATTCCAGGCCTCAATATCACTTCACGGTTGAGAGTCAGTTGTTCAGTCTCTACCAAAGCCCAATATGCGACTAACAACTGCTTTTCAAAAGGTGTATATTGTAATCCAGCTGAAGGATTGTTTCCTTGATAAAAGTCCTAAAGGCACATTTCAGCTTTGTTGTTTCTGCCATAAACTCCAGTTCACATAGTCATCTTGTACAGTCACTTGTAATTCTACCAGTCCACTTTGCATAGGCCATAAATCCAGAGCCAATTTCATAACAGCTTTACTCTGTTCAAGTCTCCAGCCAAATTCATATTTTTTCCTAGTAATTTGATATAAGGGTTTCAAAATTTGTCCAAGATGCCCAATGTCATGCCTCTAATATCCAAACAATTCTAAGAATTTTTGCGCCTCTTTCTTATTGGTGGGGATAGGAAAATCTTGAATTTTCTGTCGAGCTTGTGGGAGAATTTCTCACAGTCCTTTATTTCACTGTGTTCCCCAAAACTTTACAGTTTGAGCTGGTCTTTGAATCTTTGCAGGGTTAATTTCCCATCCTTTGCTTTTCATATGCTCAACTAAAAGTATCACACTCTTCTCCACTTCTTTTACATTTTCTCCCTGTTTCAAAATATCGTCTATGTAATGGGTAAGCTGTACACCAGGTAACTTTGATTCATCCAAATGTTCAGCCACAATCCTATGACAAATAGTTGGGCTATGGAGATGTCCTTGTGGCAATCAGGTAAAGGTATGTTGTCGGCCCTGCTACACGAAAGGAAACTGGTCCCACCGTTTAGAGTCTATTGGGATCATAAAGAAAGCATTGGCTTAATCAGTAATTGTGAACCAAGTCCCAACATATTTCTGGATCCTTTCTATTAAGGTAACAGTATCTGGAACAGCAGCATACAAGGGAGGAGTCACTTTATTCAATTGTCTATAATCCTCTGTCATTCTCCAAGCTCCATTTGACTTGTGCACTGGCCATACAGGATTATTCCATTGAGTGGTAGTAAGGACTAATACTCCTGGTTCAACATATTCTTTTATAGTATTGGCAATTTTATCTTGCCCACCTGGCACATGATATTGCTTCAAAGGAATTATTTTAGAAGGTTCAGGTAAAGTGATTGGGTCCATTTTTACTTTTCTCACCAAAACTGTATTAATTCCTATGTTCATTACTGAAAATTGATATCTCCCCTCAGGCAAATTCAGAGTCATGTCTTTCAATATATCTGTTCCAATGATGTATTCAGGAATAAATACAATGACCATGGTATATTCTTTCTTAGGCAATTGTCCAATTTTCATCATCAGTTTCACTTGTTTGGCTGATATTTCTTCCCCTCCTAATCCTGTGATGGTAATAGGAGTTCCATGCTTACATGTTCAGGATTTCCATAAATCAAGCTGGCCTCTGCCCCAGTGTCTATCAATGACCTAGTTATAGTATTTCATCCATTCTTCCAATACATAGTCAGATTAATATAGGTTCTGTAATGCTGTCTTTGTGGTTCTTTAATCTGAGCTGGGGCCCAGCCTATTCTCTAGGCTCCTTGAAGGTGTGACTCACTTGGATACCAGGGTTCAAGATCTGTGGGATTTGTAGGGCAGTTCTTACTCTATTCCACTTGCTATTAAGCCCCTTATCACGGTACATTTTGTATAGCTCATTAGTCAAAATACCATTTATTCTTCTAAAATATAGGACTGCTTTCAATAGAGCAGTAAATATCTCTTTCCTTGTCACTCTGTTCCAACATTGAAACTGCTGGTTTTGTACCCTTCTCTCCTGAGGAAATTTATTATTTCCCCAGTCTCCTAAGTCACTTAACCATGAAATCTTACCCAGTACCTCTGAAAGAGGGTTCCCTACTTCTGGCATCAGCAGAGTCAGAAGCACATGTTTACAAGTGGAGGGTGGTGTTTTAACTATCAAATTCCTATGAGAGACTCCCAAAGGAGTTTCATAATAAACTTCAGTGTTCCCTAACATAATAGCAGTCTTCACTACCTCCTCCTTTAACTTTCTCATACGGTCCCTGATTGAATACCAGGGTCTATCTGTAGGAGGCCACTTAGTATCAGCAGGATATTCCTCTTTACAGCCCATTGCAGCCAAAGCCAACAGATTGGTTCTTTGCTTACATCTTTGTGAATAATAATCCCTAAAAGCTTGCTGTGCAAAAGAATTCTAATACGTATGAATCTCATACAGTCCACAGAATCTACAGACACTCCTGTGGCCCCTTCATCACTGATTCTCACCATCCAAAATATTAATGATTCTCCCATTCTCTGGGTGAACCTACTCAAGATATCTGTAATTTTCTGCTGTGTAAAATCTTCCAAAACCTCCCTAAACTCAGTATTATGACCCTGCATTTTCTGTCTCAGATGAATGGGGCACATTTCTCTTTGAGAAGTTTGGTGTGATACTGTAACACTCTGGGGATCAGCAGCATCATAAAATGTAACATCTTCTGCTTCAGCTTCTGACTGTGTACCCTTCTGTCTAGTTCTCTCCCTGTTACCATGGTAATCAGACTGACTGCTAGGCTCAACCTTCCTGAACTGAAGTGCATTCTTCCTCTTTTTTTTAAATTGATTTAATATATTTAGTTTTCAGCATTGATTTTCACAAGAGTTTGAATTACGAATTTTCTACCCTCCTGCCAACTCTAAGATGGCATATATTCTGGTTGCTCCACTCCCTGGTCAGCCCTCCCTTCTGTCACCCCACTCCCCTCCCATCCCCTTTTAGCTTACCTTCTTGTAGTGCAAGATAAATTTCTATGCCCCATTGCCTGTGTATCTTATTTCCTAGTTGCATGCAAAAACGGTTTTTTCATTTTTGAACATCTGTTTTTTAAAACTTTGAGTTCCAAATTCTCTCTCCTCTGCCATCCCCACCCACCCTCCCTAAGAAGTCAAGCAATTCAACATAGGCCACATGTGTATCATTATGTAAAACCCCTCCACAATACTCATGCTGTGAAAGACTAACTATATTTTGCTCCTTCCTAACCTATCCCCCTTTACCCAATTTTCTCCCTTGACCCTGTCCTTTTTCGAAAGTGTTTGTTTTTGACTACCTCCACCCCTGTCTTCCCTCCCTTCTATAGTCCCCCCTTTCTATCTTCTTTCTCCTTCTTTCCTGTGGGGTAAGACAATGACAGCAAGATTCACTCATTCCCCCTCACCTGCCCCCTCTTCCCTTGCTACAGAACTGTTTTTTTCTTGTCACTTCTATGAGAGATAATTTACCCCATTCTATCTCTCCCTTTCTCCCTCTCTCAACATATTCCTCTCTCATCCCTTAATTTTATTTTATTTTTTTAGCTATCATCCCTTCATATTCAACTCACCCTGGGCCCTCTGTCTATATATACATATATATGTATACATATATATATATACACACACACATATATACACACACATATGTATACATATGTATATATATGTATATTCCCTTCATCTACCCTAATACTGAGGTCTCATGAATTGTACACATCATCTTTCCATGTAGGAATGTAAACAAAACAGTTCAACTTCAGTAAGTCCCTTGTGATTTCTCTTTCCCCCGCAGCTTTTCCCACTAACCTTCTCTGTTGTCTTTGGTGTTTCTGGGTTGAGAAATCTGGTAACGGCCACAGCTCAGGGCCTATACTGCCTGGCTTCTGTTCTGGTTGGTCCTGCCACTGCCCACGCTGGGCTCCTGCTCCCCGCCGCTGCCATCTCTGTGTGCGATAGACCTCACCCAGCAACCATCCAGGCTGTCCTGGGTTGGAGCCCTGCTTCCCTTTGCTATTTTGTGGGTTCTGAAGTTCTAGAATTTGTTCAGAGCCCTTTTTTATAGGTTTTTGGAGGAACTTGATGGTGAGCTCATGCAAGTCCCTGCTTTACAGCCGTCGTCTTGACTTTACCACCCCCAGGTGCATTCTTGACCTCCTTGACTCCCTCTGTCTTCTAGCTGAATTTACAACAAGGCTAGTAGGTTTTTGTTCTTCTACCACCTGAGTTTCTCCATCTTGTTGTGGTATAGGCTGAGTCTGATCTCTGTCTTGCAATAGTCTATCCCTGTTTTCACATACAATACAATAGTCTGAAAGTAAAATCCAGCCTTGTCTAGAGATTGGCACTTCTGTTCCTGGCTCAACAGTAGCTTCTCTGAGACATAGTTCCAAATCTCTAGGTCCTCCACTCTAGGCTCTGCTTCCAGTTTTCACAAAGACCAGTGCCTTTAGATCATTCCCTTGCTGGGGAGCAATAAGTTACATCCTCCCATCCTGGGACAACCATTTCTTCCTCTAAAGCCCTTCTACCTCTAAATAGGGATCTTATACCTTTATATCCCATTCTATTAGCCACTAAATAACATATAAGTAAGGCAATAATAAAAATGTAGATGATAATTGTCAAAATGCCTATGTAGTTCTGTGTTGCAAAGTATATGAGACTATCCACATAGAAGGCAGAAGAAGTAAACCATTTATTCAGACACGAGAGAACCATATCCCACAAGCCATTTATCTAATCTACCAGAGCAGTAAAACATTCAATGTGCAATATCACAACATGGAGTCTCTCCATCCCAAAACCTCTTTGACCCCCTGCTGGGGTCTTCCCAAAAACAAACTCACAATAAAGCTAAGTTAGCCCTTTCAGCTTCTCCCACCACATGTGATTTAGGCTTCCTGTGATGTAAGAAGGTCACATGACCTATTAATGGGTAGGAAAGATGGTCAAATCTAAATTGCTACTACAACCCACCAGCAGGCACAGGTTTAGGAGGGTATCTCTGTCTACATGGAGGTATTAGCAAAGGGCTAAATGCATTGGGGATCCTTGAAGATTTTGGCCTTTGTTTTTTTGACTAATTCTGTGCCTTTGATTGAGTCTTACTAGGTGCTAAACCCCAGGCCCAAACCCCTATCTATTAGGTGCTAAGCCTATGTGGGTGTGAATTGATAACTAAGGTGGGGATCCAGGTGGGGCCAATGAAGGGAGGTGATAACTACAGAGCCAATAATAAGAGCTTAAGTTCTGGTCCCTCAGATGAAGTTTCATGACAGCTAAAAAGTGCATAAAAAGGGAGGACAGAACTGGAACTCAAAACTATGTAGAACCGTGTGTGGTAAACTAAAAATAAATAAAACACCTTTAAAAAAAAAGGGAGGACAGAGCATTTGCTTAAGGCTGTCACTCCTGGAGGAGTGGGACTCTGGGCAGCCACTCTAAGGGCTTTCAGGCTGAACTCAGATATTGATGGTTTTCTTGGCAACTATGAATTGTATTTGGTCTGTTTGTAATTTGTTTGTGTTTGCTCTGAAGCTCAGGGTGCTGGCTTTTTCCACTGAACTAAGTGAATGGTGTTTGTATGCTGGATTAAAGTAAGATTGTTAATGCCTTAACTTGCTTCCCTTGTAAAGCATATCAAAAGAATGTGGGCTTGCAGCATTCTGTGAGCTGGTTGATGTTGGTTTTTCACCCTCACAGCAGCTGCTAGCCAGATTGTTGAAACACCAACCTCTCCCAGACATGGATCTCCTGAAAAATAGAATCACATTGTGAGGGAAGTACATCCCCAAATGCCTAATTATAGTCTGAAAACAAAAGAAAAATACTCCCTTCCACCCCTCATGGGATCCTTATAATACTAGAAAATTTGAGAATTGTCTTTGAATTCCCACAGCATAGCATATCCTCTGAACCAGGGTTGGGAAGCTGCAGCCTTGAGAATACTTGAGGCCTTCTAGGTCCTTGTGGGTGGCCTTTTAGCTGAGTCCCTATTTTACAGAGCAAATACTTTTATTAAGGGGATTTCTTCTGCAAAATTTGGATTCAGTCAAAGGGCATCACTTGAGGACCTGGAGGGCCACATGTGGCCCCAAGGCCAAGAGTTTCCCAGTCCTGCTCTGAACCAACTCTCCTCTTCTTCCAACTCTCCTCTTCCTCCAACTCTCACTTGGCCCCCTTCAAATCTCAGCTAAAATTTCACCATCTGAGTGAAGGTTTTCCTGATATTTCTCAATTCTAGTGCCTTCCCTCTCTAGATTATCTCCCTTCTATCCTGTCTATAGTTTGATTGTGCATAGTTGTTGCCACATAGTGTTCCTCATTAGACTGTGAGATCCTGGAGAGCAGAGGCTGTTTTTTTTTCCTTTTTTGTATCCCTAGTGCTTAGCAAATAATAGGCTTTTAATAAATACTTTTTGACTGAGTTATTGGAACGTTTTCTCCTAGGAGACAATTTGCCAAGTTTCAATACTCTGTTGATCTACACCCATAGATCCACAGCTCATGGGTCCCTACTGAGGCATTAGCAGGAGAAAAATAATAGTTGAAGGATAAGACATTGGCTACAAAGACCTGAAGAACTGTAACAACATAATATCTCCCCCATTAACCTGGGGCCCACTCAGCCACAAATGCCCTCAGTATGAGGGGAAGAGTCCACTTCCCAGACATGTGTCCAAGGAGTAGGACGACTAGACATTTCTTCTAATATCTATGGCCTACCAAGCTTCTCCAAAATAGAAATTATTTGACAACATAAAGCAACTTCAACTATCACCAAGGTTTAGGAATCTATAACCAAAAAGAAGGTAAAAGAAAAACAATGAACCGACATTTATCCTTAGCTCACTCCCTTCCCCTCCACCAATGAAACTACCAGTAGCAAGGCTGCACTAGCTGACCCAATGACCCAACATATAAGCTTGTAACAAATACCAGTCCCATGCCCTGGTTACCCTTCCTTCTTGCCAGTGCCATGGAGATGGTTATAAATTTGAGAAGTGTGTTGGGGCCGCATCACACTCTACTGAGCTGAGGGAAATAGCTCAGCATTCAGGTAAAGCCAGTTCGGCCCATCTGAAAGTGACTTGGAACAGAGACCTGGGTCACCAAACCATGAATTCCCTAACACTGGAGAACGCTGAAATGCTTTGAGATGAATCCCCTAGGAAAACCATCTTCAGAGGGGAGGGAGTCAGAAAGTAAGCAAGAGGGAATATAAGGGGGAAAAAGACAGAAATCCACAAAAATCTCAGGAAGAACACCCAAACACCTTGAGCATAATTAGAAAACTCAATAGGGAAAGCTTTAACAATAGAATTTAATGTGGCCTCCAGTAAAATGTAGTTATTCTATTAGTAAATGAGTCCCATAAAACAAAGAAAAAATCAACTACCTCTTCATAAGACAGAGAACCCTGTGGACTTTGAGGAGAACATGGAACCACAACTTGCTGTTCCCAAGTTGTTGTAACCAGAATGGACTTTGTTTTCTTTGAATGACTCAGCTTACCTCATTGAGCTTCCCTGGACACTGGGGCTTGCTTTTCCGGGGCAGGAAGCCCAGCGACCATGCCAGGAATCAGAGAACTTCCTGTGTGATGAGTCATGGTGCTGGCTAAGGTGAGGTGTGTTAACCTGGTCTACGCTAGGGGGAGGGGCCAAGTCAAGAACCAATCGGCCCTGGTCATTCAGGCAGTGCTTGATGATTTCAAAAACTCTATAAGAGGGGAGAGGACAGCTTGAAGATCTCCTTTTCCTTTTCCGGTTGGAGCCAGAGACGCCTGCAGACGAAGCTGAGCTGCCTGTAGCAGAGCTGACTGGAGGCCAGTGGGTAATCTTCTTACCGTAGAGGGGAAGCATGTATACGATTTTGCCTTATACTATCTCACTTCTCTGTGGCCTCCAGGTTACCCTTGTGAGGCGGACTTATTGGGCCTGGAAGCTTTTGATGAAAATATCAAAATAGGGATGCTGGTGTGTGGGCTTGTTACTGTGGAGTGTAAATACATGCTTTAGTTCTCCTGCCTTCTGCCTAGAGAATTCCTTACATCCTGCGGTTCCGGACCTTTTAGGCACATATGAGATTCTCTTTGAAATCATAAATTCTGCCTTCCTAATATATTTGGCAACGAGGGTGGGATGGAATCGCGAGGTATAAGATCTCTATTCAGAAGCAGAAAACTTCAGAGGAAGAGATGAATATCCCAGGGTGGGAGGATCCATTTTATTCCTCCTTAGCAAAGGAATTGTCTAAAAAAGCCAGACCCTGTGAAAACTGGGAACCAAGGCTACAGAGAGGAGATCCTAAAGATTTGGAAAGGTGTTTACAAGAGGTTGGGATTCAGTCAGGGGAATCACTATCTAGGCAAAGCTAGATAGTGTTATCAGCCTACCGGCTAGTATATGAAAGATTGAGATTAAGTGAAAGAGATAGGGGTACTCCTACCCCACAGCAATAAGGGGAATCTCAGATAGCAGGAGAACAAATTGCTGCTCAAGAACCCACTGACTCAGAGGAGAACTTTTCTATTAATGTGGCTAGGAGCGACAGGAGGCCAAATAAGCCAAGAGTGCATCCCAACTCAGCCCAGACCAAGCCTGACTGCCTGCTTTGTCCTTGCCATGGTGTCAGGGGAAGCGAGTGGGGGGAAAATGAGACAATGTTAGGGGCTGAGACAGAAAACGCTACTAGGGTTCAGAACATCCCTTACACAGAGGATGGGAGATGGTTAAATACTCAGACAAGTGTTTGTCCCATAGAAAGCAGGCAGAGAGAAACCCAAGGTGGCAATTTAGTTACAAGGGAATTTCAGGAAGATTTCTCACCATGAGAGGTCACAGATATTTTGAGTAGATTCAGCCAAAGAGTAGGAGAACCATTAATATCTTGGATGGTAAGGCTCAGTGATCAAGGGGCTGGTGGAATATTAGTAGATAAGAGGGACTGTATGAGATTCATAGGTATCAGCCACGATCCTCTAGTTCAGCAAGCTTTTAGGGAACATCAACAGTGAGGAGATGATGCTAGCAGGACTACTCTGTTGGCATTAGCTGCTGCAGGATGCAATAAGAGATATACTAATGATTCTATGTGGCCCATTGAGCACAGCCCTTGGTATTCACTTAAAGATTGTATCACAAGACTAAAGGAGGAGGTAATGAAGACTGCTATTATGACAGGAACTGCAGACAAATATTACAATGATCCCATAGGAATCCCTCATAGGAATTTAATAATTAGGACAGCTCCCCCTGCTTATAAACAACTAATTTTGAATCTGTTACTTGGGGAAGTAGGGAGCCATCTGACAGAGGTGATAAATAAGATTTTACAGTTACATGACTTAGGAGACTGGGGAAGGGATAGATCTCCTCGAGAGAGAAGGGTGAATAGCCAGCAAACTTGGCACCAAAGTGGAGTGACAAGAAAAGAAATGTTCACTGCTCTATTGAGAGCAGGGGTAGGTTTTGAAATAATAGATGGCATTCCAACCAATGAATTGTACAGGATGTACCGAGATAAAGGACTTGATAACAGGAGAGATAGGGAAATAAGAACTGCTCCTGCAAATGCTACAGACATTGAACCTTCATACCCAAGTGAATCACATGCTAGGGAATACTACAAACAGGCCGAACCCCAGTCCAAATTAAGGAAATACGTAAGCTGGATTGCAGTCCTCACATTAACTTGACCATATATTGGAAAAATGGGTCAAGTACAGTAGCTAGGGCATTAATAGACACTGGGGCCGAGGCCACCCTTATCTATGGGAATCCAGACAAATTCAGCCATGGAACTCCTATTACCATCACAGGACTAGGAGGGACTGATATATCAGCCAGACAAGTTAAATTGATGATGACAATTGGACAGTTGCCCAAGAAAGTATATAGTGTGGTTATTGTGCCTATTCCTGAATACATCATTGGAATAGACATTTTGAAGGGTATGACCTTAAATTTACCTGAAGGGAAATACCAATTTGCTGTGAGGAAAATAGGCATTAATGCAGTCTTAGTGGAGAAAATCAAGATGGATCCAATCACTTTGCCCGAACCTTCTGAAGTAATTACTTTGAGGCAATATCGTACGCCAGGTGGGCAATATAAGAGAATGTGTTGAAGCAGAAGTGTTAGTCCCTACAACTACTCAATGGAACAACCCTGTATGGCCAGTCCGAAAGTCAGATGGGACATGGAGGATGACAGTAGATTATAGACAGCTGAACAAAGTGACTCCTCCTTTGTATACTGCTGTTCCAGACACGGTTACTTTAATAGAGAGAATACAAAAACATGAAGGGACTTGGTATGCAGTTATTGATTTGGTCAATGCCTTCTTTACGATCCCAATAGACCCCAAGCAATGGAACCAGTTTGCTTTTACTTGGCAAGGCCGACAGTATACATTTACACGCCTGCCACAAGGATATATTCATAGCCCAACTATTTGCCACAGGATTGTAGCTGAGCATTTGGATGAATTAAAGCTACCTGGTGTACAGCTTACACATTACATAGATGACATCATGATACAGGGAAAGAATATAAAAGAAGTGGAGGAGAGTTTAGCATTATTAATTGACCATATGAAAAGCAAAGGGTGGGAAATCAACCCCGCAAAGGTTCAAGGGCCAGCTCAAAGTTTAAAATTCTTGGGGATACAGTGGAATAGAGGACTGCGAGAAATTCTCCCACAAGCTCGACAAAAATTCAGGATTTTCCCACCCCTACTAATAAGAAAGAGGCCCAAAAGTTCACAGGGCTATTTGGTTATTGGAGACACCACATCCCACATTTGGGACAAATTTTAAAACCCTTGTATAAAGTCACTGGAAAGAAATATGAATTCGATTGGGGCCTTGAACAAAGTAGAGCTTTTGAGGAAGCAAAGGCTGCTATACAAATAGCACTGCACTTGTGGCCTATGCAAAATGGGCCAGTGGAGTTACAAGTGACTGTACAAGATGACTATGCAAATTGGAGTCTGTGGCAAAAACAACAGAGCCGAAGTGTACTTTTAGGCTTTTGGTCAAGGAAACTGCCCTCATCTGGGGTGCAGTATACACCTTTTGAGAAGCAGCTGTTAGTTGCATATTGGGCTTTAGTAGAAACTAAGCAACTAACCCTGGGTCATGAAGTGATATTAAGGCCTGGAATTCCAATTATGACTTGGGTAATGAGTACCCCAGCTTCTCACAGAATTGGACATGCACAAGAGGCAAGCATAATCAAATGGAAGTGGTATATTCAGAATAGGTCCAGAGCAGGCAAAAGTGGAGTTTCTGCTTTACATGAATCGGTGGTGAACATTGGCACTGAGAGAAATCAAAAACCCCTTGAATCTAAGCAACAGATGGTGCCATCCTTAGTGAAATGGAATAATGGGTATGATGGACTAAATGTAGAACAGAAGAAACACGCTTGGTTTACTGACGGGACAGCAAAATATTTAGGACAGAAGAGACATTGGAAAGCAGTAGCCTATAACCCCTGTACTAGGCAAACTATGGAAAGTTCTGAGATAGGGGGAAGTAGCCAATATGCTGAACTGGTGTCAGTGCATCAGGCCAACAGAATGGAGAAGGGAGGACAGTATCATATATTTACTGATTCATGGGCGGTAGCTAATGGATTAGCTACTTGGATGCGTATATGGAGGAATCAGAATTGGGAGATTTATGGCAAACAAGTTTGGGGTAAAGAGTTATGGGAAAATATATGGGACATGTCTTTGGTTACGGATTTGTCAGTTTTTCATGTTGATGCTCACGCGACCCTGACCACACCAGAGCATGAGTACAACGCACACGTGGATCGACTAGCAAAGATTGCCACTGAATGTATTGTCCCTACTCCAACTCCAACTGATGACTCAGCCTTAGCAAGATGGGTCCACCAGACCGCCGGCCATTTAGGGATCCAGGCCACCCACCGATGGGCACAGGATCGAGGTATCAGTATCTCTCATGTGTTGTTAAAACAAATATTAGAGGGGTGTTGTATATGTCAATTAGAAAAAGAACGTACTCTTCCTAGGACAGTAACTGGAGAAATAGCGAGGGTAAAAGTTCCAGCCCAAATTTGGCAGATAGATTATATTGGCCCACTACCCCAGGATAAAGGATGTAAATATGTATGTACGTGTGTTGACACCTATTCAGGTGTACTAGTGGCTTGTCCTTATAAGGACGCAACTCAGAAAAACACCTGTAAAACCCTAGATATTGTAAGTTTATACTATGGAACCCCAATGCAGATTCAAAGTGACAATGGGTCACATTTCAAGGGCAAAGAAGTGAAAAGATATTGTGTGTTGAATAATATAGAATGGATATATCATATTCCATATTACCCACAAGCATCTGGGCTGGTTGAAAGAATGAATGGATTGTTGAAAGAACAGCTAGGAAAATTAAGCTCTAATAATTCATATCAACATTGGAAGGATAATTTGTCTATTGCCTTACGTAATTTGAATAATAGGCCCTTAGGGGGGAGTACACCTCTAGCCAGAATGATGACCCCAAATTTGCAGATTAGAGAACAGCAAACACGTGAGATCCAAAATATTGAATTTTGGACTGTGAGGGAAGATGTCCCCCTACCATGTCCAGGAACACCTGGTTCGGCAGGATATGATTTACATTGTATAGAGAATTTTAGGTTGAATAGGAAAGAGATAAGAAAAATCCCTATTGGAGTATGTAGGAGAATCCCCAAGAATCATTTGGGACGGATATTACCTAAACCAGGATTAGCAGCTCAAGGAGTACATGTATTGGCTGGAGTAATAGATTTGAATTATCAAAAAGCAATTGTTGTAACACTCCAAAATTTGGGTGAAAAACCTGTACAATTTGGTAGGAATGATAGGATAGTTCAAGTGATTATTATCCCCTGTGAAGAAATACCCTTTGTGAAAACTGACCCTCCTCCCAAAATAACTACTAGAGGGGCAAAAGGGGCTTGCTCCATTGATAGAATAAAGTTGGGAGCTAAGGTATGGGTAAAACGGAAGCCAGATGATATTCCAAAGGCTGCAGAAGTCATAGCCCATGGGAAGAACAACACTGTAACAGTTGTCTATTCAGGGGAAGATAATTACCAAATTGTACCCCTGAACCATATATTTTACCATGAATAGGGCTATAATATTAGATTCACGGACCCCACAGGTATGGCTGATGCTGGTAATTGACACAAGCCACTCAGAGGGAAGGTGACTTTGTGTGATTAACGGATGAAAGCTTTTAAATCTGGGGAAAGGCTGGGAGGACAATCCTAGTCTGTCTAGGATGGGATCCTCCTGGTTTCCTTTGTACATCTGAGGAAAGGCTGGGAGGACAATCCTAGTCTCCATCTAAGGTGAGATCCTCTTGGCTTAGTTTCCTCATTGTGTTCCGTTTGAAAAGAAACATTTCCCATCTGAGTTTCGCTCTGATATTGGATCTCTGCATAACTGAAATTTCAACTAAACTGGAGATGATTTTATTTAAAGGATAATAGCCCATACTTGCCTACTCTTTTTGTTCTCTGTTTTAGTTAACCTTGTTGCTAGTTCTCTCTCCTGCAGGCTTAAGCACCCTGAAGTTTCCGGTGACTGCCTAAGCACGTAGCATTCTTGGAATTCCTGCCAGCTCGCTAAAGAACTGAACTCTGGAATGGGACTCTTTGGGGCAGGGACACCTCTACATCCAATTTCAGTAAGAAGAAGCTATGGAAAATGAGACCTTCACCCCTTACCCCAAGATTTTGAGCCCCAATTGTTTGAGGGGGGGAATGATGATAGTGTTCTGCGTACTTATTTTGTGTTATCCTTGCTATATTGTTTTATTGTTATGATATTATTGATCCTATGAAATGGATACAAAGATCTAAGGGTGGACATTTGAATTATTAATAATTATTTTGGGAGGGGCAGAGCCAAGATGGCGGCTGGTAAGCAGGGACTAGAGTAACCTCCGTACCGAGCCCCTCCAAAAACCTATAAAAAATGGCTCTGAACCAATTCTAGAATGGCAGAACCCACAGAACAGCAGAAGGAAGCAGGGCTCCAGCCCAGGACAGCCTGGATGGTCTCTGGGTGAGGTCTAGTCCACATGGAGCTGGGAGCTGGGAGCTGGGAGCTGGCAACGGAGTGGAGCAGAGCCTAGCCTGAGTGGCGTGGAAGAAACAAACTTGGAGTCGGGCGGATGGGGCCCCTAGCGCCCTGAATATATGAGCTGCGGCAGTTACCAGACCCCTCGACCCACAAACACCAAAGACTGCGGAGAAGGTTAGTGGGAAAGGCTGCGGGAGTGGAAGGAGTTCATGGTTCGGCTTCCAGTCCCGGGGGCAGCGGAGGTGGGGCAGCTACAGCTCTTGTTACTTCTGGCTCCAGGCCCACCTGGTGGGAGGAATTAAGTGGAGGATCAGAGCAGGAGTGCAACAGCCTGCTGAAGATCTAAGCCCAGTCCGGACTGGGGGTTCTTGGGGAAGGAGTAGTGCGGGTCTGACAGAGCTGGCACCTCCCCCCCAAACGTGGAACATAGAACTCTTTAGTCTACAAGCAGTTATACCCCACTGAAAAACTCAAGGGTCAAGTTAGTTGGTTGGGAATATGGCCAGGCAGCGAAAACGCGCCCAGATTCAGTCTCAGACTTTGGATTCTTTCTTAGGTGACAAAGAAGACCAAAACATACAGCCTAAAGAAGACAATAAAGTCATAGAGCCTACACCAAAAGCCTCCAAGAAAAACATGAACTGGCCCCAGGCCATAGAAGAACTAAAAAAGGATTTGGAAAAGCAAGTTAGAGAAGTAGAGGAAAAATTGGGAAGAGAAATGAGAAGGATGAGAGAAAACCATGAAAAACAAGTCAATGACTTGCTAAAGGAGACCCAAAAACTACTTAAAAATACACTGAAGAAAACAACACCTTAAAAAACAGAGTAACTCAAGTGGCAAACGAGCTCCAAAAAGCCAATGAGGAGAAGAATGCCTTGAAAAGCAGAATTAGCCAAATGGAAAAAGAGGTCCAAAAGAACACTGAAGAAAACACCACCTTAAAAATTAGTTTGGAGCAAGTGGAAGCTAGTGCCTTTATGAGAAATCAGGATATTATAAAACAGAACCAAAGGAGTGAAAAAATGGAAGACAATGTGAAATATCTCCTTGGAAATACCACCGACCTAGAAAATAGATCCAGGAGAGATAATTTAAAAATTATTGGACTACCTGAAAGCCATGATCAAAAAAAGAGCCTAGATATCATCTTTCAAGAAATTATCAAGGAGAACTTCCCTGATATTCTAGAGCCACAGGGCAAAATATAAATTGAAAGAATCCATCAATCGCCTCCTCAAATAGATCCCAAAAAGAAATCTCCTAGGAATATTGTCGCCAAATTCCAGAGCTCCCAGATCAAGGAGAAAATACTGCAAGCAGCCAGAAAGAAACAATTTGGGTATTGTGGAAACCCAATCAGAATAACCCCAGATCTGGCAGCTTCTACATTAAGAGATCGAAGGGCTTGGAATGCGATATTCCGGAGGTCAATGGAGCTAGGATTAAAACCTAGAATCACCTACCCACCAAAACTGAATATCATGTTCCAAGGCAAAAGATTTACTTTCAATAAAATAGAGGACTTTCAAGCTTTCTCAGTGAAAAGACCAGAACTGAATAGAAAATTTGACTTTCAAACACAAGAATCAAGAGAAGCATGAAAAGGTAACCAAGAAACGGAAATTGCAAGGGACTTACTGAAGTTGAACTGTTTTGTTTACATTCCTACATGGAAAGATGATGTGTATGATTCATGAGACCTCAGTATTAGGGTAGCTGAAGGGAATATGCATGTATATACATATGTTTATGTATGTATAGAAGTGAATGTGTATGTATGTATATATCTATGTGTTTGTGTATGTATGTATATATATGTGTGTGTATATATATATATGTAAAAGAGAGAGAGCAGACACAGGGTGAGTTGAAGATGAAGGGAAGATATCTAAAAGAAATTAAATGAAATTAAGGGATGAGAGAGCAACGTACTGAGAGAGGGAGATAGGGAGAGATAGAATGGGGTGGATTATCTTGCATAAAGGTGGCAAGAGGAAGCAGTTCTGTGGGAGGAGGGGAGAGGGCAGGTGAGGGGGGAATGAGTGAACCTTGCTCTCATCAGATTTGGCCTGAGGGGGAATACCATACATACTCAGTTGGGTATCTTACCCCACAGGAAAGAAGGGGGTGGAAGATAAAAAAAAATAAAAGGGGGGATGATGGAGGGGAGGGCAGATGGGGGTGGAGGTAATCAAAACAAACACTTTGGAAAGGGGACAGGGTCAAGGGAGAAAATTCAATAAAGCGGGATGGGTTGGGATGGAGCAAAATGTAGTTAACCTTTCACAACATGAGTATTGTGGAAGGGTTATACATAATGATACATGTGTGGCCTAGGTTGAATTGCTCGACTTCTTAGAGAGGGTGGGTGGGAAGGGAAGAGGGGAGAGAATTTGCAACTCAAAGTTTTAAAATCAGATGTTCAAAAAAAAAGTTTTTGCATGCAACTAAAAAATAAGATACACAGGCAATGGGGCGTAGAAATTTATCTTGCCCTACAAGAAAGGAAGGGAAAAGGGGATGAGAGGGGAGGGGGGTGATAGAGGGGAGGGCTGACTGGGGAACAGGGCAACCAGAATATGCGCCATCTTGGAGTGGGGGGGGAGGGTAGAAATGGGGAGAAAATTTGTAATTCAAACTGTTGTGAAAATCAATGCTGAAAACCAAATATGTTAAATAAATAAATTTAAATTAAAAAAATAATTATTTTGGGATGATTGATTGAAGAGATTATCTGGCTGGGATCTAGGGGTGTATCACATTTGAATTGTAAACCAATATTTGGGAATGTCACTGAATGATATGTTTTGCTTTATTGTGAATGATATGTTTTAGTTTCCTGCATAATTGGATCACAGTGTTCTAGGTTATATAATTTAATTTAAATTATGATTGGATTGTACATCCTAGAACATTGTGAGGGGTGGAGTGTAACCAGAATGGACTTTGTTTTCTTTGAATGACTCAGCTTACCTCATTGATCTTCCCTGGACACTGGGGCTTGCTCTTCCGGGGCAGGAAGCCCGGTGACCATGCCAGGAATCAGAGAACTTCCTGTGTGATGAGTCATGGTGCTGGCTAAGGTGAGGTGTGTTAACCTGGTCTACGCTAGGGGGAGGGGCCAAGTCAAGAACCAATTGGCTCTGTTCATTCAGGCGGCACTTGATGATGTCAAAAACTCTATAAGAGTGGAGAGGACAGCTTGAAGATCTCCTTTTCCTTTTCCGGTTGGAGCCAGAGACGCCTACAGCCGAAGCTGAGCTGCCAGTAGCAGAGCTGACTGGAGGCCAGTGGGTAATCTTCTTACCGTAGAGGGGAAGCATGTATACGATTTTGCCTTATACTATCTCACTTCTCTGTGGCCTCCAGGTTACCCTTGTGAGGCGGACTTATTGGGCCTGGAAGCTTTTGATGAAAATATCAAAATGGTGATGCTGGTTTGTGGGCTTGTTACTGTGGAGTGTAAATACATGCTTTAGTTCTCCTGCCTTCTGCTTAGAGAATTCCTTATATCCTGCGGTTCCAGACCTTTTAGGCACATATGAGATTCTCTTTGAAATCATAAATTCTGCCTTCCTAACATAGTTGTTCAAGAAATAAATGAGATTACACTTTAAGGATGTAGGAGGGCAAAGGTTTAAAGGAAAGGTGGAGTGATAGAAGGGAGGCCAGATTGAGGGAGGTGATGGTCAGAAGCAAAACTCTGGTGAGGGGGAATAGGGCAAAAGGGGAGAGGAAAGTATAAACAGGGGGGAAAGAGGATGGAGGGAAATATACAATAATCACTACTGTGAATGTGAATAGGATGAACTCTAAGAACAGAAGCACTCAGCAGAGTTGTTTAAAAACCAGAATCCTACAATATTTTGTTTACAATAAACAAATCTGAAACAGAGAGATACAGAGGAAAGGTAAAAGGCTGGAACAGAATAAGCTTCAGCTTAAGTAAAAAAATAAAAAAACAAGTAATGGTAGTATTCTTGATCCCAGACAAACAAATGTAAAATAGATTTAATTAAAAGAAATTAGAGAGGAAACTCTATCTTCCTAACTAGTACCATATGCAATGAAGTGATAATATCAACACTAAACATATAGGTATCAAGCAGCATAGCATTCCAAATTTTTAGAAAAGTTAAGTTAGTTACAGGTATAGACAACAAAATTTTATTAGTTGGGGTGAGGTACACAAGACACAGTAGTTAATGAGTATAGTTATCTACTGTTTGATAAATCAAAGATTCCACTTTCTGGGATAAGAACTCACCACTTGACAGAAACTTCTAGGAAAATTGGAAAATAGTATGGCAGAAACTAGGCATAGAGCAACATCTCACACCCTGTATGAAGATATGGTTAAAATGAGTACATGATGTAGACATAAGGGATGAAAGCAAAAGCAAATTAGGAGAGCAAGGAATAGTTTACATGTCAGATCCACAGAGAAGGGAAGAATCCATGACCAGAAGACAGAGGACATTATGGGATGCAAAATAGATAATTTTGATTACATTAAATTAAAAATGTTTTTGCATAAACAAAACCATTGCAACCAAGATTAGAAGGGAAACAGAAAGCTGGGAAACAATATTTATGGTGAGTGTTTCCGGTAAAGGCTTCATTTCTAAAATATAAAGAGAATAACATAAAATTTACAAGAATTCAAGTCACTTCCCATTTGATAATTGGTCAAAGGAGATGAACAGTCAGTTTTCAGATAAAGAAATTAAAGGTTTCTATAGTCATATGAAAAATGCTCTAAATCACAATTGATTGGAGAAATGCACATTAAACAAACTCTGAGGTTTGGTCTTATACCTGTGATATTGGTTAATATTATAGAAAAAGAAAATGATAAATGTTGGAGAAGATATGGGAAATTTGGAACACTAATGCATTGTTGGTGGAGTTGTGAACTGATCCAACCATTATGGAGAACAATTTGAAACTATGTCCAAAGGGCTATCAAACTCTTCATATCCATTGATCCAGCCATACCATAGTATGTCCATATCCCAAAGAGATCATGAAGAAGAGAAAGGGCCCCAGATGTACAGAAATATTTATAGCAGTTCTTTTTGTGGTGGCAAAGAATTGGAAATTGAGGGAAAACCCATCAGTTGGGGAACAGCTGAACAAGTTGTGGTATATGAATGTAAAGGAATACTCTAAGAAATGATGAGCAGAAAGATTTCAGAAAAATCTGGAAAGACTTACATGAACTCATGCTGAATAAAGTGAGTAGAACCAGGAAAATACCATACAGAGGAACAGAAACATTATGCCATGATTAACAATGACAAACTTAGCTCTTCTCAGCATTGTAATCATCTAAGACAATTCCAAAAGACTCACAGTGGAAAATGCCAAGTACATCCAAAAAGCACTATGGACCCTGAATGCAGACTGAAGCATAATCTTTTCACCTTTCTGGTTGTTGTTTTTTTTTCATTTTATTCTGATTCTTCTTTTACAAAATGATTAATGTGGAAATATTTTTAATATGATTGGACATATATAGCCTATTTCAGATTGTATGCCACCTTGAGGAGGAAGGAAACTTTAGAAATCAAGATCTTACGAAAGTGAATGTTGAAAAATAAAAATATAATTTTTTTGTAAAAAAGAAACTTTAAAAAAGAAAACAAAAAAAGAAAATTAAAATGAATTTCTTGAAAGATGTTGTCCAGACTTTTTTTTGGTCATGGGTTTCAGGTAGTCCAGTAATCCTTCTGTTATCTCTCTTGAATCTATTTTCTAGGTCAGTTTTTTTTTTCCAATGAGAAAATTCACATTTTTTCTTTTATATTCTTTTTTAATTTAGTTTTTTAAATCATATCTTGATGTTTCAAAAGGTCATTAGTTTATGCTTGTTCAATTCAAACTTCTAAGGAATTCTTTTCTTCAGTGACCTTTTGTACTTCCTTTTGCATTTGGTCATTTCTATTTTGAAGAGAGTTATTTTCCTTAGTAGATTTTTGTGTATCTTTTCCCATGTAATTGACTCTTTTTTCATGATTCTCGTATTACTTTCATTCCTTTCCTTATTTTTTTCTTTTGCTTCCCCAATTAGTATTTAAAAATCCTTTCTAACCTTGTCCAGGAATTCTTTTTGCACCTGAGACTAAATTACATGTTTCTTTGAGGCTTCACATGTAGCCATTTTGACACAATTGTCCTTTTCTAAGTTTATACCTTGATCCTCCCTATCACCATTGTAACTTTCCATAATCATGCCACCCCTTTTTTCCCCTCATTTTTTCTGTTTTTCTTTTTGTAATGTGGTCTTTTTATACGAGAGTTAGGCTCTTGTTGTGCACTGTTCCAAGCTTTTAGTGCTGAGGCTCTGGGTGTTACTGTTGGCTCTCACTGGGCTTCAAGGCTTAGCTACTTGCTTTCACTGGAGAGGAGGCTTCCCTTCTGACTTGTACTGGAGGGTGGGATCTCCCTGTTGGCCTCCCCAGGGTGTGATGTTTAGCTGCTTGGCTGTACCAGGGATGAGGCTCACTTGCTGGGTGGCTGTGGAAACAGGGCCTCTCTGCTGATAAGCCTCAGGATCTAGGTCTCTCTATTGGCCAGCCCTGGGGCGGGACATCAGTACTGGCCAGAATGGGGTCAGGGACTCACTGGTGGCTTGTGATGGAGGTGGGGTCCTTGGGGAGGCTGTTTCTGAGCTGCACATACTGCTCACTTGCCTAGGAGGCTGCTGGTTTGCAGGAGGGTGGATCCTGCCTGGTGGATTGCTCCAGGCTTGGAGCCTTGCTGCAGGTCCCCCTACTGTGAGCCTGGTTGCTGCTGCTGCTGCTCTTGGGCCTCACTCCACTTCCAACCCAGTGAGACAGACCTTTCCTGCCCCACTGGTTACCCACTTCCCTGCTTCTAGATCAATTCTGAAGCAGTTTTCTAGTGGTTTGGAGGGGAATTTGGGAGGAGGATTCCTTCTTCAATCCACTGTCTTGGCACTGGAACAACCTTCAAAACTGGGGAGAGGCCAGAATAGGCTTTCAGGGAGGCAGCAGAACTCAAGAAATGAAAGAGGAGCACGTGGAGAGAGGGAGGGAGAAAGCAGATGGGGGGCTGGAGAGTGGGAAGGAGCCTTAGAGGGGGAGGGTCAGAGAGGGGGAAGGGGCCACCCAGGCAGAAGATCAGGGAGGGAAGAGAGGAGGAAGGTCCTGAAGAAGAAACTGTTTCTGTCTTGTGATCACCAGGCACCTCTCTGGAGGCCAGAAGGGAGGGCACAGGGGAAGCAGGCCTGGGAGGGGTTTTTGTCTGACTTCCCCATCAGTCTGTGTCACTGTGAGCAGCATTACTGTTCCAAACCTCACAGTAATAATCAGCCTCATCCTCAGCCTGGAGCCCAGAGATGGTCAGGGTGGCTGTGTTCCCTGACTTGGAGCCAGAGAATCTGTCAGGGATCCCTGAGGGCCTGATGTTATCAGCATAAATCACCACCTTAGGGACGTGGATATATTTCTGCTGGTACCAGTATACAGGGTACTGACTAACTACATCCCCGACACAGGAGATAGAGGCCGTCTCTCCCAGGTTTTTGGTCACTGAAGGTGGCTGAGTCAGCACAGAGGAGGCCCCAGAACCTGCAAGGGAAGGACAAAAGAGATTGGTCAGAGGCAGGGGCCTCTCTCCCCCAAGGGAATGCTGACACCTCAAGCAGCTTCAGAATGAGCTCAGGGCAGGACCAGGCCTGGCCTGAGACATTGTGGGGCTGAGCCACAGGGAGGAGTCAGTAGGAAGCCTCACCTGTGTAGACAGTGAGGAGTGAGAACAGCAGAGAGATCCAGGCCATGGTAAAGGTTACTCTCAGAGTTCTGTGTCCTGATGCTACCCAGCTGGGGCTGGGCTCCCCCAGGGCTCTCTTAAGACCTTTCCAGGCCCTGCAGGGAGGAGGCCCCCACATGCAAATCTGCTCCTGCTCTGGATCCCTGAAGGAGGGGTATCAGGTGATGACTGACTGACCCTGTGCTCCTAGGTCAGAGGGGCAGGTCCTTTTTCTGGCAGAGGATGGTAATAATGGCCCTTGAGGCTCCCAGCACAGTGCTATAGACCAATCCCAGCGACCATCCAGGCTACCTTGGAATGGATACTTGTTTCACTCTGTTATTTCATGGGTTCTGTAGCTCTAGAATTTGTTTAGAGTCATTTTTATAGCTGTTTAGAGGGATTTGGGGGATAGCTCTAGTAAGTCCCTGTTTTCACTCCACCATCTTGGCTATGCCCCAATCTGCCCTCCCTTCCACCACTCCCACTTTTCTTTGCCTTTCCCTCCTACTTCCCTAAAGGGTGATCATTATGGGGTGCTTGTGCTTGGACCCTAATTCTAACAGCCTCTGCTTAGGTGCCTGTAAGCCTTAAAAATAAAATAGGGGTACCTTTAGCACCTATAGCTAGCTCGATGGACTAGTGTCCTAGAGGATGAGTGAAACTGAGGCAATGTGTTCCCCAATACAAGGCATCCCTTGTCAGAAGGGGGAATTATGCCAAGGCCTGTTAAAGGCTCAAACCAACCATCCCTGCCAGCAGTGCCTAGGATGCTTGAGGAGAGAAACCTGTCTATAGGGTGAGCGAAGGGGAGGCTTACCTTGACTCAGAAAAAGATTGGCACCTCAGACTGTCCCACCATGTTGGGTGCCTAAAATGTTGAGGGGAAAAAACAGGCATTTGGGAATCCCAAAACTAAAGTTCCTGTGACTAGAGTTCCCAGTTGAGGGGGATATCCCTCAAGGACCCAAGTACTGGAGAGGGTCTGGGCTATCTGAAATGAATTCACAATCTCAAGCATTCTTTAAGTCAAGGTGGTAAATATTTATTATGCTTTACAGTGGGCAAGAGTTCTTAGGGACCTGCAACCTTACACGGGTGCAGGAAGAGTATTTATAAGAGATTTAGATGTTTTGGGGTGGGTTTACATAGTGGCTAAGGGAAGTTTTAAAGGAACATTCACTTTGAGGATCTACTTCGCAGGTGTATTGCCCAGAGTTCACTAGGAAATAGCCCAAGCAGGTGCTAGGAGGAGGTGTGGTTTTGACTGTGAAACCATCACTAAGTTAACTAGTGGTCATGGCTGACTGGGAATATCTAAGTGGTTTTCATCAAATGTCTTGTTAGACAAAATAAATGTAAGAGGCTATACATTTGACTATACCTAGGATATATATCAGTAAGGTCAGTAAGTAGTGAATATTGTCATGACCCAATGCACAACCAATTATCATTACACAGGGAGTAGGTAGTCACAACTGCCTACAGTACCAGGAGGAGAGATAAGTATTTTGCTAGGGCCTGCTGCCCTGCTTTGCCAGTGAGAAACTGCTAGGGCCAATGCTTTGAAGTGAGGGAGAGATGTGATTTTAGAACTGGATGTGGTTTTGGAATTGGGGTTCAGTCACAGGCACCCAAGCAGAGGCTATTAGAATTAGGGTCCAAGCACAAGCACCCCATCAGTCTCATTTATTTCTTGAGCCACTCAAGAACAGCATGGTGTAGATCCATGTTCTCCTCAAAATCTACAGGGTTCTCAATCTTATCAAGTGTTAATTGATTTTTTCTTAGTTTTGCAGGATTTATTCATATATGTCTGAACTTGTTTACTAAATTTGGAGACCATATTTCCTTCTATTATTAATGCTTTCCATATTGATTTTTCTACTTATAGTGTTTAGGTGTTCTTCCTAAGATCTGTCTTTTTCCCCCTTATGTTCCCTCTTGCTCACTTTCTGACTGGATGAGGGGAGACTGTCTCTTTCCCAATATAATTGGCAGCACACAGACCTACCTCTCTCTCTTGCAGAGATGCATAATACTTTCCAGCCACTGTGAGACTCTTCCTATACACTGTATGTTCTCAGTTCTGTCCTGGTTCCTGGAAAAAACAGGTCTCTCTTAGGACACAGGTTCTACTGAAATTTGATCCTTCAACAAGGGCCTGGGGCTCTTGCATTCTATTGACATTTAAACTTTCCCCTGCTCTTATTCTAGTAATACACATACCCTTGTCCTCCCTCCTCTGTTCTCCTTTCTTCCTTCTTAATCCCAATCTTGAATCATCTAAAGGGAAACAATAAAACATGCCAAGGAGGTCTCTTGAAAATTCATTTAACTTCATCCTTGCCACTATTCCCCAATGCTTTTTTCAGCTGTGAAAGTCTTTCTGAGCCATTCACCAAGCTCATTGGTTCTCAAAGTCCGTGTCAAAAAAGGTGATTCTCCAGTCTTCTAGGAGGTGAGATCCCAGCTCAGTTGACTTCCTCCAGGAACCTCTAACTCTCTCAGTCTTAAAAACCCCAGAATGGTGGATTCTTCTAGGCTGCTTTTTTTTTACTACTTAATATTGCCTGGTATTACACTCCCATATGAAGAGGAGGGTTACAGGAATGTACTTCTCTGAAGAAGCAGCATTTACTGGCCTTTGCCAGTAGAAGTCACTGTCGGACAAGCTGGGGTCTTTCCCAGCTGAGCAAAGAGCTAATGTCCCAGAGTTCCTTCAGCCTGTGCTCTGGTGGAAACTAAAGACCAGCCCACAGGCACCAAACAAAGATTGAGGAAGGGGAAGATTTGCATGCCTATGGACCCTGAAGGATTAGAGAGCCTGTGGGTGCCAACTCCAGCTGTGTGGTCTTTGGAAGAACAGCTCAGAGACACATCTCCACCATGACCTGGGTGTCCTCTCTCATCCTCCTCCTTACCCTTTGCATAGGTCAGGGCAAAATCTCTGGGCTTTTGGTGGGGCCATAAAGAGGAATCCTCTGGAGCAATCCTCCTGATGTGTGTTGCCTTTTTGATTTCAGGGGCCAGTTCTCAGCCTGTGGTGATTCAGGAATCATCACCCTCTGTGTTCCGAGGGAGGTCAGTTACAATGACCTGTGGCTTTAGCATCAGACCTGTCACCACCATCAATGTTGCTGTCTGGGTCTATTATAGATCAGGGCATTTTCCTCAGGGACTGAGAGGTGGCATTACTACCAAGTACCCTGGGATCCCTCCCTGGTTCTCAGGCTCCCTCCTGGGGAACAAAGCTGCCCTCACCATCACCGGTGCCCAACCTGAGGATGAAGGTGACTATTATTGTGTTCTGGGGTCCAGCACTGTTTAGCACAGTGTCAGATTCCAATGGAGAACTAAGACATGAACCTGTTCCTACCTTAGTCACCACATGGTTTCATGTGCTCTAGAGTCATCAGGAGGTCTTGATTTCTGGAAGTTCAGAATCACTGGGATAAGGATGATGTCCTGAGAGTTCTGCCAGAGCCAATTCTAAGGAGCATTGACACCAGAAACTGGCCATCATGACTCATCAGGGCTTGGTTCATTGTTTTATTGATTGTCTACTCTTTAAAAACTGTTAATGCATATTAAACTTGTAAGTCTGTGCATGGCTCTTTTCCCCTCACAGATGCTGGTTGATAAACTTTTCTGAGCACACCATGTATAACACACTATAAACATTTCTTGAACTTGGCAGAAATGCAGTAGAAAGTTCAGGGAATGAGGTCATGAGAAGTGTGGAGGTCTGGGGCCATTGGTTAATAGGTCTATATGCACACATATATACACATATAGGCCAAACAGTGATATGTATGCACACATACATGAGTACACAAACATATATGTGCAAAAGTGTACATACCTGTACACATACATATAGGAAATACATTTGCAAACATTAAAGCATATATATGAGTAATGTTAAATATGAAATGTGTGATTTATATATATACATATACATATATATATATATATATATATATATATATATGTATATATATAATGGCAGCTGAATGAACAGGGTAGCCAGGTGGCACAGTGGATAGAACACTGGGACTCGAGTCAGGAAGACTCACCTTCTTGAGTTCAAATCTGGTCTCAGACACTACCCAGCTGTGTGACCATTAAGAAGTAGGGAGAAAGGAGAAGTGACTGCCTGATTGGGAAAGTAGAGAGATCCTTGATTGGAAGTCAGGAAGACCAAGAGTTTGAATATGGTTTCACACCTTGTTTGTGTGACCCTGGGCAAGTCACTCAACCTCTATAGGCTTCAGCTTCCTCATTTGTCAAATGAGGATAATAATAGCATTTATTCTCATTGTTGTTGTTGAGATAAAATAAAATAATATCTGTAAAGTTCCCAAAAGAGTTCTTTTAGGCAAAGGGGGCAGAATATTAGATAGAAAGAGCCACAGAAGTAGCTGCTCAAGGAGGCCCTGGTGAGAGGGATAGGGTTTTACTAATTTCTTTTTTTTTTTTTTATAAAACCCAGGCTTACATTGAAACGACTATTGATCAGTTGGGTTTCCTACTCTGAATGCTGGCTATTCATACATTATGAATGGAGAGTCCATGCCTTCATGGAGCTTACATTCTAATAGGGGAAGACAGTCCAGGAAAGGGGCTAACAGTGATGGGGGAGACAAGTCACCATTCCATGCTGTTCCTGAAGCCTCCAGAGTCACAGGCACAGCTGGAGGGGATGAAGCCTGGCTGTCCCCAAGCAGGACCTGAGGGAACTCACCAGTGGGAGGAGCGGGCAGGATGGTGGAGGGATGGTCTATGGTGAGAAGGCCCTAGTGCCCAGGGAAGGTCCAGGAGGAGAAAGCAGTTGAGTTACATTGACAAGGTCCTAGAGCATCAAACACAGAGCCTGGGGAGGAATGAGCCTGACTCCCAGAATCCCAGAATCTCAGAGGAGGAAATGACCTCAGGGGCCATGATGACCCTCCCTTGCCAGAAAAAGGACCTGTCTGCTTTGCCCCAGGAGCCCCCAGGGTCAGTCAGTCATTACCTGAGATCCCTCCTTCAGGGATCCAGAGCAGGAGCAGATTTGCATGTAGAGGCCTCCTCCCTGCAGGGCCTGGAATGGTGTTAAGAGAGCCCTGGGGGAGCCCAGCATCAGCTGGGGAACCTTGTGACACAGAGATCTGGGGGGAACCTTGACCATGGCCTGGATCTCTCTACTGTTCTCACACCTCACTGTCTACACAAGTGTGGCTTCCTATTGACTCCTCACTGTGGCTCAGGCACCATAATGTGTCACCTGCTCCTGCCCTGAGCTCATTCTGAAGTTCCTTGAAGAGTCAGCATCCATTTGGGGCAGAGAGGCCCCTACCTTTGACCAATCTCTTTTGTCCTTCCCTTGCAGGTTCTGGGGCCTGCTATGTTCTCACTCAGCCACCTTCAGTGTCTAAAAGCCTGGGAGACCTGGCCTCCACCTCCTGTGCTGGGGATGGAGTTAGTGAGTACAATGTACACTGGTACCAGCAGAAATCTGGTCAGGCCCCTTAGCTGCTGATTTATGGTGATAGCAGCAGGCCCTCTGGGATCACAGACAGATTCTCTGGCTCCAGCTCAGGGAACATGGCCAACATTTCTGGGCTCCAGACTGAGGATGAGGCTGATTATTACTGTCAGCTGTGGGATGGTGATGGTAATGCTCACAGTGACCCAGACTGATGGGGAAGTGAGGCAAAGACCTCTCCCAGGCCTGCTCTCCCTGTGCTCACCACTCTGGGCTCCAGCAGTGTCTGGTGAGCACAGGACAGAAACAGTTTCTCCCTCAGACCCTTCCTCCCCTCCTCCCTCCCTGCCCTTCCCCCTCCCTGACTCCCCCCTCCAAGCTTCCTTCCCCCTCCTCAGTCCCTCATATGCTCCCTCCCTCCTTCCACATGCTCTTCTCTCATTCCTTGAGTTCTGCTGCCCCCATCAAGCCTGTTCTGCCCTCTCCAAGGCTTGGAAGGCTGTTCTGGTGCCAAGATACTGGAATGAAGAAGGAATTCTCCTCCCAAATTCCCCTCCAAACCACTAGAAAACAGCCTAAGAATTGACGTAGGTGCACAGAACCATGTAACCACCCACACAGGAAAGGTCTATCTCACTGGGATGCGTGGGGAGTGAGGCCCAAGAGCAGCAGCAGCCGCCAGGATCACAGCCTGGAACAACCCACCACCTAGGCTCTGACCTCCTACAAGCCAGCAGGCCCTAGGCAAAGGAGCAGTCTGTGCTTCTCAGCAAGATCCTGACCCAGTGATCCTACCCGCAGCACAAGGCACCAGGAAGGCCTTAACACTATTGCTGACCAGAAATGATGCCCCACCCCAGGGCTGGCCAACAGAGAGAATTCAATCCTGTGGCCTATCAGCAGAGAGGCCTTGTTTCCATAGCAACCCAACACCTGGGCGCCAACCCTGGAGCAGGCCAACAGCTAAACCCCACATTCAGGGGAAGCCAACAGGGAGGCCCCACACAAGCCAGAAGGGAAGCACTCCTCTCCAATGAAAGCACGCAGCTTAGCCTTGAATCCCAGAGAGAACCACCAGTAAGACTGAGACCTCCAGCACTAAAAGTTTGGTACAGTACAGGACAAGAGCCCAACTCTCATATAAAAACAGCACATCACATAAAAAAGCTAGAAAAAATGAGAGGAAAAAAAACAGAAAAAGGAGCTTCACTATTTAAAGTTAATATGGTGATAGGGAGGATCAAGGCATAAACTTAGAAGAGAACAATAATGTAAAAATGTCTGTAAGTGAAGCCTCAAAGAAACATGCAATTTGGTCTCAAGTCCAAAAAGAATTTCAGGGAGAACTTAAAAACTATTATGAAATACTAATTACAAAGTCAAAGAAAAATTGAAAAACTTGAAAAAAGGATGAGAGTAATGCAAGAGAATCATGAAATAAGTCAATAGCATGGGAAAAGATATACAAAAATCTACCAAGGAAAATAACTCCTACAAAATAGAATTGACCAAATGGAAAAGGAAGTACAGAAGCTCACTGAAGAAAAGAATTCCCTAGAAGTTTGAATTGAACAATTAGAAACTAATGACTATGAGACATCAAGATATGATAATTTGTTTTTTTGTGCTTGATTCAGAACTTTTTTATATTTATTTTTATTTTTAGTTTACAACAGATGGTTCTACATAATTTTGAGTTCCAGATTTTCTCCCCTCCCTTCCCCCTCCCTCCCCAAGATGGCATGGAATCTCACATAACTACCACGAATGACTTCGTATTGAATTAATTTATACACTAGTCAAGTTGCGGAGAAGAATTATGACCAATGGAATGAATCATGAGAAAGAAGAAACAGAACCAAAAAAAAAAACAACCCAAAAACAAAAACAAAAGAGAAGACAAAAAGGCGAGCTTGAAGTGTGCCTCAATCTGCATTCAAACTTCATAGTTCTTTCTCTGGATATAGATAGCATTCTCCATCGTGAGTCCTTTGGAATTGTGCCTGCACCTTGTGTTGCTGAGAAGAGCGAAGTCGGTCAGGGTTGGTCCTCATGGAATCCATATATCTGTGGTTGTGTACAGTGTTCTCCTGGCTCTGTTCCGCTCACTCAGCATTATGTTGTACAGGTTTTTCCAGGTTGTTACGAAGTCCGTATCATCCCCATTTCTTATGGCACAATAGTATTCCATTACCTTCATATACCACAGCTTGTTCAGCCATTCCCAAATTGATGGGCATCTCTTTGATTTCCAATTCTTGGCTACCACAAAAAATCCTTGTACATATGGGTCCTTTTCCCGCTTGTGTGATTTCTTTGGGATACAACCCTAGAAGTGGTATTGCTGGGTCAAAGGGTATGAACACTCCTGTGGCCCTTTGGGCGTAGTTCCAAATTACTCTCCAAAATGGCTGGATCAGCTCACAACTCCACCAGCAATGCAACAATGTCAATTTTACCTAAATTAATCTATCTATTCCGTGCCATACCAATTGAACTACCAAAAAATTATTTTACTGAGCTGGACAAAATTATAACAAATTTCATCTGGAAAAACAAGAGGTCTAGAATATCTAGGGTATTAATGAAAAGAAATGCTCGAGAAGGTTGCCTAGACATACCAGATATTAAACTGTACTACAGAGCAGCAGTCATCAAAACTACCTGGTACTGGCTAAGAAGCAGAGGTGTGGATCAGTGGAATAGGATAGGAACACAAGATGGAGAGGTCAACAACTATAGCAATCTACTCTTTGATAAACCCAAAGAGGCCAGCTTCTGGGCTAATAATTCACTATTTCACAAAAAACTGTTGGGAAAATTGGAAAATGATAGGACAGAAACTGGGCATAGACCAATATCTTTTTTTTATTTAACATATTTAGTTTTCAGCATTGATTTTCACACGAGTTTGAATTACAAATTTTCTCCCCATGTCTACCCTCCAACCCACTCCAAGATGGCGTATACTCTGGTTGCCCTGTTCCCCAGTCAGCACTCCCCTCTGTCACCCCACTCCCCTCCCATCCCCTTTTCCCTTCCTTTCTTGTAGGGCAAGATAAATTTCTACACCCCATTTTCTGTGTATCTTATTTTCTAGTTGCATGCAAAAATATTTTTGTTTGTTTTTGAGCATCTGTTTTTAAAACTTTGAGTTCCAAATTCTCTCCCCTCTTCCCTTCCCACCCACCCTCCCTAAGAAGTCAAGCAATTCAACATAGGCCACATGTGTATTATTATGTATAACCCTTCCACAATACTCATGTTGTGAAAGACTAACTATGTTTTGCTCCTTCCCAACCCATCACCCTTTATTGAATTTTCTCCCTTGACCCTGTCCCCTTTCGAAAGTGTTTGTTTTTGACTACTTCCACCCCCATCAGCCCTCCCCTCCATCATCCCCCCCATTTATTTTTATCTTCTTCCCTCTTCTTTCCTGTGGGGTAAGATTCCCCATTGGGTATGTATGGTATTCCCTCCTTAGACCAAATCTGATGAGAGCAATGTTCACTCATTCCCCCCTCATCCGCCCTCTCCTCTCCTCCCACAGAACTGCTTGCTCTTGCCTCCTTTATGCGAGATAATCCACCCCATTCTATCTCTCCTTATCTCCCTCTCTCAGTATATTCCTCTCTCATCCCTTAATTTGATTTTATTTCTTTTAGATATCTTCCCTTCATCTTCAACTCACCCTGTGTCCGCTCTCTCTCTCTCTCTCTCTCTCTCTCTCTCTCTCTCTCTATATATATATATATATATATATATATATGTATGTATGTATATATATACATATATATACACACACATAGATATATACATACATACACATTCACCTATATATATATATATATATAAACATATATGTACGCATATTCCCTTCAGCTACCCTAATACTGAGGTCTCACGAATCATACTCATCATCTTTCCATGTAGGAATGTCAACAAAACACTTCACCTTTAGTAAGTTCCTTGCAATTTCTTTTTCTTGTTCTTTTTCTTGATTACCTTTTCATGCTTCTCTTGATTCTTGTGTTTGAAAGTCAAATTTTCTATTCAGTTCTGGTCTTTTCACTGAGAAAGCTTGAAAGTCCTCTATTTTATTGAAACATCCATATTTTGCTTTGGAGCATGATACTCAGTTTTGCTGGGTAGGTGATTCTAGGTTTTAATCCTAGCTCCATTGACCTCCGGAATATCGTATTCCAAGCCCTTCGATCTCTTAATGTAGCAGCTGCCAGATCTTGGGTTATTCTGATTGGGTTTCCACAATACTCAAATTGTTTCTTTCTGGCTGCTTGCAGTATTTTCTCCTTGATCTGAGAGCTCTGGAATTTGGCAACAATATTCCTGGGAGATTTCTTTTTGGGATCTATTTGAGGAGTCAATCGATAGATTCTTTCAATTTCTATTTTGCCCTGTGGCTCTAGAATATCAGGGCAGTTCTCCTTGATAATTTCTTGAAAGATGATATCTAGGCTCTTTTTTTGATCATGGCTTTCAGGTAGTCCAATAATTTTTAAATTATCTCTCCTGGATCTATTTCCCAGGTCAGTGGTTTTTCCAATGAGATATTTGACATTGTCTTCCATTTTTTCATTCCTTTGGTTTTGTTTTATAATATCTTGATTTCTCATAAAGTCACTAGCTTCCACTTGCTCCAATCTAATTTTTAAGGTAGTATTTTCTTCAGTGGTCTTTTGGAGCTCCTTTTCCATTTGGCTAATTCTGCCTTTCAAGGCATTCTTCTCCTCATTGGCTTTTTGGAGCTCTTTTGACATTTGAGTTAGTCTATTTTTTAAGGTGTTGTTTTCTTCAGTGTATTTTTCAGTATTTTTTTGGGTCTCCTTTAGCAAGTCATTGACTTGTTTTTCATGGTTTTCTCGCATCCTTCTCATTTCTCTTCCCAATTTTTCCTCTACTTCTCTAGCTTGCTTTTCCAACTCCTTTTTGAGCTCTTCCATGGCCTGGGACCAGTTCATGTTTTTCTTGGAGGCTTTTGTTGTAGGCTCTTTGACTTTATTAATTTCTCCTCTCTGTATGTTTTGGTCTTCTTTGTCAGCAAAAAAAGAATGCAAAGTCTGAGACTGAATCTCGGTGCATTTTCGCTGCCTGGCCATATTCCCAGCCAACTAACTTGAACCTTGAGTTTTTCAGTGGGGTATGACTGCTTGTAGACTACAGAGTTCTATGTTCCACGTTTGGGGGGGACGTGCCAGCTCTGCCACACCAGCACTGCTCCTTCCCCAAGAACCCCCAACCTGAACTGGGCTTAGATCTTCGGCAGATTGTGCACCCCTGCTCTGATCCGCCACTTAATTCCTCCCACCAGGTGGGCCTGGAGCCGGAAGCAGAAACAGCTGTAGCTGCCCCACCTCTGCTGCCCCCGGGGCTGGTAGCCCAACTGCGAACTCCTTCCACTCCCGCAGCTTTTCCCACTAACCTGCTCAGCAGTCTTTGGTGTTTTTGGGTTGAGAAGTCTCGTAACTGCCGTAGCTCACTGATTCAGGGCGCTAGGGCATGCTCTGCCCAGTTGTTGGTCTTGTTGGTCCGCGCTGCTCACTCTGGGCTCTGCTCTGCTCCCAGCTCTGTGCAGGATAGACCTCACCCAGAGACCATCCAGGCTGTCCTGGGCTGAAGCCCTGCTTCCCTCTGCTGTTTTGTGGGTTCTGCCATTCTAGAATTGGTTCAGAGACATTTGTTATAAGTTTTTGGAGGGTCTCGGTACGGAGCTCACACTATTCCCTGCTTACCAGGCACCCATAGACCAATATCTTACACCATATACCAAAATAAAGTCAAAATGGGTTCATGATTTAGGAGTAAAGGCTGATACTATAAGTAATTTGGGAGAGCAAGGAATAGTTTACTTATCAGATTTATGGAAAAGAAAAGAATTCATGACCCAACATGAGATAGAGAGCATTGCAAAATGCCAAATGGATAATTTTGATTATGTTAAATTGAAATGTTTTTGTACAAAAAAAGCCAATGCAACAAAAATTAGGAGGGAAGCAGAAAATTGGGAGAAAATCTTTACAACTAGTGTCTCTGATAAAGGCCTCATTTCTAAAGTATACAGAGAACTGAGCCAAATATATTGGAATACAAGCCATTCCCAAATTGAGAAATGGTCAAAGGATATGAACAGGCAGTTTTCAGAGGAAGAAATTAAAGCTATCTATAGGCATATGAAAAAATGCTCTAAATCACTACTGATTAGAGAAATGCAAATCAAAACAACTCTTAGATACCACATCTCTCCTGTCAGATTGGCTAAAATAACAAAACAGGAAAATGATAAATGCTGGACAGGATGTGGGAAAATTGGTACAAAAAAAGAAGATATGATAAATTCTTAAAAAAACTAAAGTAAAACAGAAAAAAAGAGAAAATATGAAATTTCTCATCGGAAAAAATACTGACCTAGAAAATAGATCCAAGAGAGAGAACATATAAATTATTGGACTACCTGAAAGCCATGATCAAAAAAATAAAAGCCTGGTCAACATATTTCAAGAAACCTTTTAAAGATTTTGTTTTGTTTTGTTTTGTTTTTCCTCTTTTTTAAGTTCCTCTGTAAAAATATATTTATTTATTTTAGTTTTTCAACATTTGGTTTTATAAGATTTTGAGTTCTAAAGTTTCCTTCCTCCCCAAGATGGCATGCAATTTGAAATAGGCTATACATGTCCAATCATATTAAATGTATTTCCACATTAATCATGTTGTGAAAGAACAATCAGAATAAAAGGGGAAAAAAGGTAACAAAAGAAACCAACAAAAAACAACAAGAAAATGAGAAGACTATGCTTCAATCTGCATTCAGGCTCCGTAGCTCTTCTTCTGGGTGTAGTTGTCATTTTCTTCTGTGAGTCTTTTGGAATTGTCTTAGATGATTGCAGTGCTGAGAAGAGCTAAGTCTGTCATGGTTAATCATGGCATAAAGTTGCTGTTCCTCTGTACAGTATTTTCCTGGTTCTACTCATTTTACTCACCATCAGTTCATGTAAGTCTTTCCAGGTTTTCCTGAAATCTGCCTATTCACCATTTCTTAAAGAGCAACAGAATTCCATTACATTCATATACCACAAATTCTTCAGCCATTTCCCAATGGATGGGCTTCCCCTCAATTTCCAATTCTTGGCCACCACAAAAAGAGCTGCTATAAATATTTTTGTATGTGTGGTTCTTTTCCTTTTTCAATATCTCTTTGGGACATTGACTTAGTAGTCCTTTTACTGGATCAAAGGGCATGCACCAATCAATAGCCCTTTGGACATAATTCTAAATTGTTCTCCATAATGGTTGCATCAGTTCACAACTCCACCAATAATGCATTAGTGTTCCAAATTTCCCACATCTTCTCGAACATTTATCATTTTCCTTTTCTGTCATATTAGCCAATCTTATAGGTTTGAGATCATACCTCAGAGTTGTTTCAATTTGGTTTTCTCCAATCAATGGTTACTTAGAGCATTTTTTTTCACATGACCACAGATAGCTTTTAGAACATAGGCTCCATGAGGGCATGGACTCTCCATTTATTTGCACTGACATCCCCAGCACTTAGCACAGGAAAGATTAAGAAATGCTTGTTGCCTTGCTTGTTCTCCAGTCCAGAGCTGCCCTCAGGATCACCCAAAGGAACAATTATAACAGAGAGTGAGCCCAGCTTCTTCCCCCACATCCCTGTGGCTCCTGCTGCTCAGGCCTCCCTGGAGGTTGTAGAGGAAGGAAGCCAGACACATCCTCACTGTGGCCTCACTTCCCCATTGTTAAAATGAGGGGTTTGGACTAGGGCCTCTCTAAGGCTTTCCAGCTCTGGCCTTCGCTGATCCAGCTCAAAAGGCCTGTTTTCGTATGTGATTCCAAGCAGATTCTCCAAACACGAGGCTGTTAAGAAGTCACCGTTAAGGGCAAGATTAAGAAAAATTAATTTTTATTTACTTTTTAATATTTAATATTTAAGAAATTGGAGAGTGGAACGTGAGCAGTTTGTCTTCATTCAGGGTATTCTCTTGGACTGTCTTATCTTCTGCTTTCTGTAAATGATTCTTCAGGCCAGACAGGGAAGGGGAACTCTCTCTGGGCCCCCCAGAGCCCCACAATAGGAGGCAGGACCCAGACCCCAGACCAAGGACCCATCCTGAGCCTCAGAGGGCCTGGGCTCGTTCTGGGGCTTAGCTCTCCTGAGATCATCCACCCTGTGCTGGGCCTCCCTTTGCTCTTTATCCTGAATGGGGAAAGGATTGAGATGTATGTTGTTGGAGAAGGAACTCCACAGGGAGGTCATCACAGATCTTGGAATTACAGGCCCCTTCCTAAACCATTTTGAACCCTCAAGACCTGAGAAATGCCTAAAACATGGATTTGCCAATCAGGAGAGATATTTTGGCCCACTTAGACTTTAACCCACCATAATGTTGAGCATGTTCAGGCACAACATACATGATTTGCTCTCTGATTGAACCCAAAGTGCCCCTTCCTGTGTCAGCAACTGCAAGCCAGATGAGGCTGACCAGGAACATTATTCTGTTTGTGAGGATCAAAGACAAGGCACCTTCAGCCAGACATTCTCTTGACTAATGGGACTTTCCTTATCTTGTTGTATTATGGACATATGCTATGTTGTGTTATATCATGCCATGTTAATAATAAAAAGAAATACAGATATCCTGGATCTATAATTTCAATAGACACTTTGCCACTTCTCCTATCTTATAGTATTTACAAGCTATCTAATTCAGAACATTCCTTTCTCATGTTATGGTTAACACACATGGAGATTATAATTTAGACTGACATGGGCATCCTGAGCCAGGAAGGGAGGTAAGGAGGGGTGAGAGGAAATTCCTCTGAAGACATAAGATGCCCTTTTTGTTGTCCATCCTCGGGTGCATTGTCTACAATGAACCTCCAGGTGTATCTCTATTTGCATGTTCCACAAGCTTTGGGAGAAATAAACATTTGCAGCCTAATTTTGTTTGTCTTTCTAAGAAAATCTTGGGTAATAGCTGACAGAAGCAAGTGTGGATTTTGCACAATTTTTCTCTTTGACTGAGAAGGAAAAATGAAAGGGAGAAAAAAGGATCAGCTTTGCCTCCTCTCTGAGGTCAGAGCTCATCCTCCCTTCCAGCCTGAGCCATGATTCTCTCCTTGCTTTGGTCTCTGTCTTTCCCCTTTCCCTTGTTTTTTGCTTTCTTCCCCATCCTCAGCTCATTCCGAGCCTTAGCCGCACCCCCCAACATAATTCCCACTTGTCTACCGAGCCTGTAGCTTGGTGGTACGGTGTTTAGAGCTTGGGCCTTGGAGTCAGGAAGATCTGCTTTCATTTCCTGTCTCTGAGGCTTATGAGATGTGTGACCCTGGGCAAGTAACCTAACCTGTGTGGGGCTAAGTTCTCCTGTCTGTAAAATGGGAACATAATAGCCCCTACTTCCCAGGGCAGGTAGTGAGGCCTGAATGACCTAACACATGTCATTGTGTAGCAAACCTCAAAATTCTTAGGAAATACTGCATGCTGGCTGTCCCTCTGGGCCTGAGACCACTCCCACCCTCAGGCAGATCACAAAGATCTGGGAATGGAGGGAGATGTGGGGAGGGTAAGTGTTGGAGGTCTTTTCTAGGGGTTCTTGCTCCAGCCTCCTTTTCTGCCTGGGGCCTTTCCTCATCCTCTCACCTCCCTGCAGAGAGGGCCCCCACCTCTCCCAAGTCCCCGGCATTTCTCTGTTTTGTTCTTCTCCATTCAGGGGCATCTGGGCTCCTCCAATAGAAGGGAAGGGCCTTGAGAAGAGAGACTGCTCCAGTTTGTTATTGTGTCACCTTCTCCTGGCACAGTGCCTGGCACAGGATAAGTGCTGAACAATGGCTTATCTTTGGATTGTTCTGCACATTTTTAGTAACTGAGGATGTTTTTCAGACTCTGGGGCCCAAGGGAATTCTGAACTGTCTCATAAAAGGTAGGGCATTGGGAGGGAAAGCTGTCCATCTGTCCCCAGCTGGGTGGGAGGGGCTGGAAAGACAGAATTAGCTGAGCCTCCCCCCAGGCCACAGGGCAGGAGATCAGGGGCCAACAGCCCCAGGGGGGGCATTTCCAGCCCAACTCAGGCCCCAACCTCATTACAACATCTCTCTCTAGTGGCTGCAAGGCCAATGTTAGCCCCAGGGAAGGTCAGGAGACCTCAGGATAAGGGCTGTTTTACCCTTGACTTAGGATAGATCAGCCGCCCCACCCCCCACCATTTGTGACCCAATTTTCTCATTGGTACCATTCTTTATCCCCAATTTCTATTCTTTTCTTTACTCCTCTCTTTCCATCTCACATGGGACCAATCTCTTCTAGGCACCTTTCTTCCAGGAGACTGAGCCCTTCAGGGCCTTACTACTGGGCTTTCTTCTTCTGTTAAAAGGGCCAGTGTCTGTAAGAAGATAAAGGCATCTCTCTGTCCCGTTCACCAGAGATGTCAATGGCTTGGGGTGAAGAATCACTGATTTTAGAAGAACCAAGTCATCAAGGCCTGAAAGAGAAAGTTTGAGAGAGAAATGGCCTTCTTGGAAGACTCGTTGAGAGATTGGAACCACCTCAGACAATCTGGAGAGGATAATTCAGTTTGGTCAGAGAGGAGAGCATTTAGAAGCAGGGGAAGAAGCCAGACTCTTCAGGTTCAGGAGAGCTGGGATCAGCTGGGATCAATAGCTTGGCTTAGCTCAGGCTCAGGGCTGACCCCAAGATGTCCAAGACTAAGGGACCTCCAGGTCACACTCATCTCCTCAACCACATGCCCTTTGGTCTCCCTTCATCCCTTGTCAACAGAATTTTGAAAGCATTTTGGATTGGACCATTCTCTAACCTGAGAATGGCTACAGCTAAAACAGGGCAGGGTGGTGGCAGGTGTGTCAGGACACAAAGTAGGGGTATAACTTATTTCAGAGTGAGGAAAATGACTTGCAAGCATGGAAGACCCTGACCCTCCTGAGAAGGTGGGCTTAGCATGTTGGGGCACAGGCAAAGCTTATCCATGAGTGGGCCGGAGTATAACATAGATGTTATTAACTCTTGATTAGCTGTTCCCACAGGAGGCTCATGCAGGGACCATTCAGATGTTCCTGGTCCTGGGGAGCAGTGTCCAAGTTGATTTTCTCCCATCTGGGTGCAGTACCAGGCTTATTTTACTTAGCTCTTACGTGGAACAGGGATTGGGAGCAAGTCAAACCAGGTTTCGGATGGCTCTGAGGTCACTGGGAAATAGGGGGTAGTGAACACCTGGTACTTGGTCAAAGCAGTACACTTTGCCAGTGAGTGAGACCATCCAGAGTGCAAAGGATTGTTATTATGTCAAGCTCAGGGCACACCCTGAGAATTAGTTCTGGAGACCTTGTCCCAGAGTAAATGGGCATAGACTGTAGTGAGAAATCCCCCAACCCTAGAAGGAGTCCTTCTCATGCCCCCAGTCATGCATATGAGAGTTTTATCCCTGGTTAAGTCACTCAGAGAAGAGGATGGGAGCTACAGAGGGCATTAGGGATAGGAAGAATCATTATCCCTGTCCCATAGCCTCAGGAAGCAGCCTCAAGCCCTGGATGAGAGTAGGCTCTTACCCCTCCTTACTTCATGTATCCATGAAGGGCTGTGGGCTGCTCTGTCTCCCTCCCTACTCTGGAGAGACCTGTAGCAGGCTTTGAGCCTCTGAGGCCAGAAGGGGATGTCTGAGATTGGTGGGAATGAGACCTCCGCAGACCTAGAGAGCCCAGGGAAGAGGAGGCTAGCTAGAGGCTTTACCAGAATTGCCAGGCAGGCTGTGGACCACAAAGGGGACTTTGGTTCTCTGGGCTCAAGGACAACAGAGAAGCCATGAGGATTTATCTTGGATGCCCTTATGGTGTCCTTTCCTACAAGAGCTAAGATGAGTCTGCTGGGCACTGTCTCAGGGGAGCTCACCTGAAATCTGTCTTTGGAGTACCATAGTATTGCATAGAGCCATTGAACATTCACCACATTGTGTGTTCTTAGCCCTGTGTGGACAGTAGGGATTTCCTTGTGACTGTGAGGAGAATGCACGGGGCTCTCCTCCAGTTACCTTCCAGAGATGTTATACTATAGGTTGAGAAAAATGTTGAGGGGTTGTTGTTCCTTGCCCTGATTGACTGTGGAGCAAATTAGGACTGAACCATAACAGGACCGTGCTCCATTCTCCTCCAGGATGGTGCCTGAGTCTCTCTGAGACTACCTCTATCTTACCCTGTTGGTCTCCTGTAACCACGTGGCTGTTTACATGTTGTCTGCCACATTAGAGTGAGTGTTCTATGAGGACAGGGACTGTCTATCCCTAGAGCTTAGTACAGAGCTTGACACATAGCAGGAACTTCTCAATAGTAAAGATAGTAATCATCAGTCTGTGTCACTGTGAGCATCAGCATCATTATCCCATACCTGACAGTAATAATCAGCCTCATCCTCAGCCTGAAGCCCAGAGATGCTCAGGGTGGCTGTGTTCCCTGAGGTAGAGCCACAGAATCTGTCAGAGATCCCCAAGGGCCTGCTGTTATCATCATAAATCACCAGCTTAGGGGCCTGACCAGGTTTCTGCTGGTACCATTGAACAACTTTCCTACCAATTCCATCCGCAGCACAGGAGATAGAGGCCTTCCCTCCCAGGCTTTTGGACATTGAGACTGGCTGAGTCAGCACAAAGGAGGCTCCAGAACCTGCAAGGGAAGGAAAGAATAGATTAGTCAGAGGCAGGGGCCTCTATGCCCCAAGGGGATGTTGACCCCTCAAGCAGCTTCAGGATGAGCTCAGGGCAAGATGAGACCTTGCCTCAGAAATTGTGGGGATGAACCTGTAGGGGGAAGACTCCCAGGAAAGCCACAGCTGTGTAGATCCAGGCCATCGTCAAGGTTCCTCCCAGACCTCTGTGCCCTGAGGCTCCTCAGCTGGGGCTGGGTTCCCCCAGGGCTCTCTTAAGACCAGCCTAGGCACTGGAGGGAGGAGGCCCCCACATGCAAATATGCTCCTGCTCTGGATCCCTGAAGGAGGGTCCTCAGGTGATGACTGACTGATCCTGGGGGCTCCTGGGGCAGAGGGGGCAGGTCCTTTTCCTGGCAGGGGAGGGTCATCATGGCCCCTGAGGTCATTTCCTCCTCTGAGATTCTGGGATTCTGGGAGACAGGATCATTGCTCCCCAGGCTCTGTGTTTGATGCTCCAGGACCTGGTCAATGTAACTCAACTGTTTTCTCCTCCTGAACATTCCCTGTGCATTGGGGCCTTCTCACCATGGACCATCCCTCCACCATGCTGGTGAGTTCCCCCATTACCTGCTTGGGGACAGCCAGGCTTCATCCCCTCCAGCTGTGCCTCTGCCTCTGGAGGGTTCAGGAACACCATGGAATGGGGACTTCTCTCCCTCATCACTGTGAGCCCCTTTCCTGGTCTGTCTTTCCCTAGTAGACTGGAAGCTCCATGAGGGTGATAATCATTTAGTATCATGTGAACCTCAATAATGGCTACAGACTGTACTAATCAACCAGAAGAAGTCCCTGGGCTTAACAGATATTCCCCTCTTTATTCTCTGAGTAAACCCAGAATACCATTTCCTGTGTCAGTGCTACAAGGCTGGTGAAGCTGACTGGAGCCTTCTTCTGTTAGTGACGACAATGACAAGGTGTCTTTACCAGACTGTGCCTTGAATCATGGGACTTTTCCTTATCTTCATATTTTATGGACATGTACTATGTTATGTCATGTTAATGGTAACAAAAACACAGATATCCTGGAGCCCAATTTCAATGGACACTTTGTCAACACTCTTATCTTATTGTGTTTACAGCCTATTCAATGAAGGAAATTCCTTTCTCATGCAGTGGCTAAACACATATGGAGATTGTAATTCTGAATGATATAGACATCCTGAGTTGGGACTGCTCTAAGACGTATTCGAGGCTTCTCATTCTCTCATCAGACAGTCAGATTTCATCTGCCTCTGGGCACACATGTATTCTGCTAGCTTTAAGGGAATAAAATAACATAATTTTCTATATCATCTTGCCTGTCTGCTCATACCTGCAGAGCAATCCCTCCCACCCCTCACTCTCCTCCTGGCTCAGGATGCCTTTGTCTGCTAAAATGATAGTCTCCATATGTGCTAACCTTCATATGAGAAAGGAATTTTTTAATAGGATAGATTGTAAATACAGTAAGAGAGGAGAAAGTCAAACTTTCAGTTGGAATTAGAGACCCAGGATGTCTGTGTCTCTTCTATCATTAATATGATGTAGTATAATATAACATAATGTACATGTGTCCATAGAACACAAAGATAAGAAAAGTCCAATTAGTCAAGATAGTATCTGGCTCAAGGCGCCTTGTCCTTGATACTCACAAAAAGAAGAATGCTCCTGGTCACCTTCCCCTGGCCTTGTAGATGCTGACACAGGAAGGGCCATTTTGAGTTCCTTCAGAGAGCAAAACAAAGCATGTCTGTTATGCCAGAGCTTGTAAGGCATCATGGTACATCAGAACTCATCCCCCATTCTAGCCTCTCCCTGCTTTAGTCTCTGTCTTTCCCCCTTTCAAGTGTACATTCCTTTCCTCCCCAGGCTCAGCTCATTCTGGGGCTCAGGCCCCACTGACAATATCCCCACTGTGCTGGGCCTCACTTCTGTATCCTTTCAGCAGCAAGGTGCTGCAGTGATTAGAGCCTAGGACTTGGAGTGAGGAAGATCTGCTTTCAGTTCTTGTTTCTGAGGCTTGTGAGCCACGTGAACCTGGGCAAGTCACCTAACCTGTCTCTGGCTCAGTTCCCTTCTCTGTAAAATGAGAACATAGTTGTCCCAACCTCCCAGGCAGGGGGTGAGGTCTAAATGACCTAACACGTGTCATTGTGATGTGAATGTCAAATGCATGCACATTTTTAGTACCTGTGGATATAGTTCAAACTCTAGGGCCTAAGGGAATTCTGAACTGTCCCCTAAAAAGGTGGGACATTTGGAGGAGCAGCTCGCCATCCACCCCCAGCTAACTGGGAAGGCCTGGGAAGGCAGCATCAGCTGAGCCTTCCCCCAGGCCACAGGATAGGAGACTTGGAGCTCAGGGGCCAAGAGCCCCAGGGGACATTTCCAGCCCAACTCCTCCTGCAACCTCATTCCAACATCTCCCTCTGGTGGCTTTAGGGCCAATGGCAGCCCCAGGGAAGCTCCTTGGAAATAGGAACAGTCTTCCTTTTTGCTTAAATTTACATTCCCAGCTCTTATCACAGGGGAAGGAGGAAATGGACCCTAATTTACATCAGTGTTTAGAAGGATTCTTCATTGTAGCCAAAAAACGAGATTACATTTTTACTTCCCAGATATATGGAATACATTGAAATTTATAAAAATAAAAACCATTCCCTAATTGAAAAAAACAGTTACAATATATGAATAGCAAGCATTCAGAGGAGGGAACCCAACTGATCAATAGTTATATCAGTGTAATCCTGGGTTTTATTAAAAAAAAAAGAAATTAGTAAAACCCCGTTGCTCCCACCAGGGCCTCTTTAAGCAGCTGCTTCTGTGTCTGTTTCTCTCTCATATTCTGCCCTCTTTCTGAAAGAACTCTTTCGGGAGCTTCACAGATATTAGGTCATTTTATCTCCACAACAACTGAAGGAGTAAGTGCCATTATTATCCTCATTTCACAAATGAGGAAACTGAAGCCTATATAGATTGAGTGACTTGACAAGGGTCGCAAAACAGGGTTTGGAGCCATATTCAAACTTGGGTCTCCCTGACTTCCAATCAGGGATCTCTCTACTTCCCTAATCACACAGTCCCTTCTCTTTCTTCTTCTCCCTCCTTCTTCATGGTCACACAGCTGGGGAGTGTCTCAGGCCAGATTTGAACTCAAGAAGATGAGTCTTCCTGACTCCAGTGCCAGTGTTCTATCCACTGTGCCACCTGGCTACCCTGTTCATCCCCCTGCCATTATGTATTTATGTATAGCATACATTTCATATATTATAGTAATCATATGTATGCTTTAGGGTTTGCAAATATATTTCCTATGTGTATGTATACAGGTATACACACTTTTGCACATATATGTCTGTGTATTTATGTCTGTGTCTATTGGGTCTATGTGTGCCTATGTACATATGTGTGCATATAGATAGACCTATTATTAGCCTTAACCAATGGCACTCAGACATCCGTGCTTGTCATGGGCATATTCCCTGAGCTTTCTCCTGCATTCCTGCTGAGTTCAAGACATGTTTATAGAGTGATACAGGGTGTGCCCAATAACGTTTATCAACTAGCATCTCTGAGGGAAAAAGAGGCATGCACAGATTTATAAATTTAATGTGCATTAATGGTTTTAAAGTGTAGACAACCAATAAAACAATGAACCAGGCCCAGATGAGTTGTAATCACCAGTTTCTGGTGTCAATGCTCCTTAGAATTGGCTCTAGCAGAACTCTCATGACATCATCCTTATCCCAGCGATTCTGAACCTCCTGAAATCAAGACCTCCTGATGACTCTAGAGCACATAAAACCATGTGGTGACCAGGGCAGGAACAGGTTCATGTTTTAGTTCTCCAGTGGAGTCTGACACTGTGGCCAGCACTGCTGAACCCTAGAACACAGTAATAGTCAGCTTCATTCTCAGGTTGGACTCCAGTGATGGGGAGGGCAGCTTTGTTCCCCGGGGGGGGGAGCCTGAGAACTGGGAAGAGATCCCAGGGTACCTGGTGGTAATGCTACCTATCAGTCCCTGAGAAACATGTTCTGATCCCTGCTGGATCCAGGCAGCAGCATTGCTGGTGGTGACAGGTCTGGTGCTAGAGACACAGGTCATTGTGACTGAAACTCCTGGGGACACCAAGGGTTATGCCTCTTGACTCATCACAGGCTCAGAACTGGCCCCAGAAATCAAAAGGGGGACACCCATCAGTAGCATTGCTCTGAAGGTTCCTCTTTATGGCCCCACCAAAAGTCCAGACATTTTGCCCTGACCTGTGCAAAGAGTAAGGAGCAGGAGGAGAGAGGGTGCTGAAGTCATGGTGGAGATGTGCTTGTGAGCTTTTCCTCCCCAAAGCACACAGCTGGGGCTGGAATCCACAGGCTCTTTTATCCTTCATGGTCCACAGGCATGCAAATCTTACCCTTCCTCAATCTCTCTTTGGTGTCCATGGAGTGGTCTTTGGCTTCCACCAGGGCAGAGGCTGAAGGGACTCTGGGGCATTAACTCCTTGCTCAGGGGGGAAAGACTGCATCTTGTCCAACTGTGCCCTCTACTGCAAAGGCCAGTAAATGCTGCTTCCTCAGAGAAGTACATTCCTGTAATCCTCCTCTTCATATAGGAGTGGAATAACAGGTAATAATAAGTAAGGAAAAAAAAATAACAGCCTAGAAGAATCCACAATCCTGGGGGTTTTTAAGGATGAGAGAGCTAAAGGTTCCTGGAGGAAGTGTGCTTGGATCTCACCTCCTAGAAGATTGTGGAGAATCTTAACACCTTTTTGACTCTGACTTTGAGAACCAATGAGCTTGGTGAATGGCTCAGAAAGACTTCGAGAGCTAAAAAGAATAAAAAAGGAAAAAAAGCATTGGGGTCCAGTGGTAAGGATGAAGTTGAATGAACTTTCAAGAGACCTTGTTGGCATGGTTTATGGTTTCCCTTTAGATGATTCAAGATTGGGATTGAAAAAGAAGAAAGGAGATCAGAGGAGGGAGGACAAACATATGTGTATTAGTGAAGTAACAACAGTGAAAAGTTTAAATATCAATAGAATGCAGGATCCCCAGTCCTTTATAAAAGATTGAATTTCAGCAGAACCTGTGCTCCAAAAGAGATGTTTTTTTTTTAAGAAACTAGAGGAGAACTGAGAACATACAATGTATAGGAGGCCTCTCACAGTGGCTAGAAAGGACTGTTCTTCTTTGTAAGAGAGAGGGGCAAGTATGTGTGCTGCCAACTACACTGGGAAAGAGGCACATCTGTTTCAGGCTGCCAGCCTGATCCAGAGCCTGAGGCTTGGCTGTGCCAGCAGCCATGGGTATAGGAGGGCATCTCTGTTTCCTTGGAAGCATCAACAAAGGTCCATCCTCTCCCCAACATGTATCTCCTGAAAAACTGAAACACAATGTGAGGGAAATATATCCCAAAATGCCGAATTATAGTCTGAAAACAAAAGAAAAAGTACTCCCCTCCACCCCTCATGGGATCCTTATGATACTAGAAATTTTGAGAATCCTCTTTGAATTCCCACAGTATAGCACATCCTCTGAACCAGCGTTGGGGAACCTGCAGCCTTGAGGCCTTCTAGGTCCTTGTGAGTGGCCTGAGTCCATATTTTACAGAACAAATCCTTTCGTTAAGGGGATTTCTTCTGTGAAGTTTGGATCCAGTCAGAGGGCATCACTTGAGGACCTAGAGGGCCACATTTGGCCTCGAGGCCAAAAGTTCCCCCACTCCTGCTCTGAACTAACCCTCCTCTTCCTCCAACTCTCACTTGGCCCCCTTCAAGTCTCAGCTAAAATCCCAGCCTTTGCAGGAAGGTTTTCCCTGATCTTTCCTAATTCTCATACCTTCCTTCTCTAGATTATTTCTCTTCTATCCTGTCCATAGTTTGATTGTACATAATTGTAACATTGTGTCCCCCATTAGACTGAGATCCTGGAGAGCAGAAACCGTTTTTCTTTTACTTTCTGTGTATCCTCAGTGTTTAGCAAATAGTAGGTTTTTAATAAATGTTTATTGACTTAGTCTTTGGAACTTTTTCTCCTAGGAGACAATTTGCCATTTTCCAGGTTCTCTGTTGATCTACACCCCTAGATCCACAGCTAATGGGCCTCTACTGGGACATTTACCTTAATTAGCAGGAGGAAAATAATAGTTAAAGGTAAAGACATTGACTACAAAGACCTGAAGAATTGTAGCAATATAAAATCTTCCCCATAAACCTGGGGCCCACTCTGCCACAAATCCCTCCTGCATGGGGGGAAGAGTCTACTTCCAAGTCAGGTGACCAAGCAGTAGGAGGACTAGGCATATCCTCCAAAACTTATGGCCTCTCAAGCTTCTCCAAAACAGAAATTATTTGACAACATAAAGCAACTTCAACTATCTCCATGGTTTAGGAATTTAGAACCATATCCTACCAAACCCGGTATTCCTGGATAGGGTGTTGGGACATCTCCCCTCACAGTCCAGTCCTCAGCATTTTGGATCTTATGTGTCTGATGTTTTCTAATTTGGAGATTCGGTGTCATCATTCTGGCTAGAGGTGTACTTACTCCTAATGGTCTGTTTTTCAAATTACATAAAACAGTGAACAAATTATCTTTCCAATGTTGTTAGGAATTATTAGAACTTAACTTTCTTAACTGTTCTTTCAACAATCTGTTCATTCTTTCTATCCATCCAGATGCTTGTGGTTAATATGAATATGATATATCCACTCTATATTGTTCAATACACAATGTCTCTTCATCTCATTACCTTTGAAATGTGACCCACTGTCACTTTGAATCTGCATTGGGATTCCATGATATAGACTTAAAATATCTAGAGTTTTACAGGTGTTTTTCTGGATTGCATTCTTATAAGAACAAGCCACTAGTACACTTAAATAGGTGTCAACACAAGCACTTATAAATTTTCATTCTTTATCTTGGGGTAGTGGTCCAATATAATCTATCTGCCAGATCTGGGCTGGAACTTTTCCCCTTGCTATTTCTCCAATTACTACCCTAGGAACAGTCTGCAGAAGGCAGAAGAATTAAAGCATTTATTCAAGCTTCTACATGTGGAAATATGTTTAATATGATTGTACATTTATTGCCTATATCAGATCACATGCCATGTTTGGGAGGGGGGAAATATTTAAAACTCAAAATCTTATCAAACAAAAGTAGAAAACTAAAACATAAACGTATTTTTGAAAAAAAGAAACTTTAAAATAAGAAAGAAAAAAAGAAAACTAACAAAAAAAGAAAAAAAAGAGTATTTTAAAAAGTTCTTGAAAGATCTTGTCCAGGCTTTTTTTTTTTTTTAACATGGCTTTCAGGTAGTCCAATAATTCTTATGTTACATCTCCCAGAGGTATTTTCCTGGTCAGTTGTTTTCACAATGAGAAATTTCACATTTTCTTCTTTTTTTTTACTTTTTTGATTTTGCTTTGATCATATCTTGATGTCTCATGGATTCATTAGTTTCCACCTGCTCAATTCAAATTTTTAAGAAATTCTTTTCTTCATTGAGCTTTTATAATTTCTGTTCAATTTTTCAATTCTATTTTGTAGAGTTATTTTTCTTGGTAAATTTTTATATCACTTTTCCCATCCAATTGACTCTTGTTTCATGATTCTCTAGTACTATTCTTATTCCTTTTCCAGATTTATCTTTTACTTCACTAATGAGTATGTAGAAATCATTTTTAATCTCTTCCAGGAATTCTTTTCATGCTTGAGGCCAAATTTTTCATTGAGGTTTCACATGTAGCCATTTTGACACTATTGTCCTCTTTCCATAGTCAAGCTCCTTTTATTTTTTTGCTAATTTTTATGCCTTTATTATTGTTACTATTTTTATTGTGACTTGGAGTTTTTGTGTGATTTGGGCTATGGTCCAGCAATGTGTCAAGCTTTTTGGGCTGGGACTCTAGGTCTTATTGTTGGCATTCAATGAGCTTCAGGGCTTTCTGTAGAGCAGAGGCTTCCTTTCTGGTTTGCACTGGGGGGTGGGGTCTCCCCTGGCTGTAGGGTTCAGTTGTTGGTCTGCTCCAGTACTGGTAGGCCAGGGGAGCAAGGTCTCTGTTGGCCTTCCCTGGGGGTGGGGTGGGTTTGTCACTAGTGTTCATCAAAGGAGTAAAGGACTTCCTGGTGGCTTTGCTGGGCATGGGGTGACTGGGGAGGGATGCTTGTTGAGCTGCATAGACTGCTAACTGTACTAGGGGCCTACAGGAGGGTGGATCCTCCCTGGTGGATTGCTCCAGGCTTGGACCTTTGCTTCAGGTCCCCTGCTGTGAGACTGGCTGCTGCTCTTAGACCTTGCTCTCCTCCCAGCCCAGTGAGAAAGATCTTTCCTGCCTGGCTGATTGCCTGCTTCCTTGTTCCTAGATCAGTTTTGAAACAGCTTTCAAGTTGTTTGGAGGGGAATTTTAAAGGCCTTTAGAGGGTTCCTTCCTCAGTCCACCATGCTGGCACCAGAACAGACTTCAAAGCTGGAGAGAGGCAAGAATAGGCTTTCAAGGGGCAGCAGTACTCAAGCAATGAGATGGGAGTATGTGGAGGGAAGGAGAGAGTAGATGAGGGCTTGAGGTGGGGAAGGAGACTGAGAGGGGGAATGTCAGAGACAGGGAGGGGCCCTCAGGCCAAAGAGCAGGGAGAGAGGAGGGGAGGAAGGGCCTGAGGGAGAAGCTGTTTCTGTGCTGTGCTCACAAGGCACCTCTCTGGAGCCCAGAGGGGAGGGCACAGGGGGAGCAGGACTGAGAGGAGTTTTTGTCTCACTTCCCCATCAGTCTGTGTGACTGTCAGCATCAGCATCACTATCCCACAGCAAACAGTAATAATCAGCCTCATCCTTAGCCTGGAGCCCAGAGATGCTCAGGGTGGCTGTATTCCCTGACTTGGAGCCAGAGAATCTGTCAGGGGTCCCTGATGGCCTCTTGCTCTCTTCATAAATCACCAGGACAGGGGACTGGCCAGATTTCTGCTGGAACCAGTATACATATTTACTACTAAACCTCTCTCCAACACAGGAGATGGAGGCCATCTCTCCCAGGCTTTTGGACATTGAAGGTGGCTGAGTCAGCACATAGGAGGCCCCAGAACCTGCAAGGGAAGGAAAGAAGACATTGGCCAGAGGCAGGAGCCTCTCTCCCCCAAGGGGATGCTGACTCTTCAGTTAGCTTCATGATGAGCTCAGGGCAGGAGAAGCCATGACCCGAGACATTGTGGGGTCTGAGCCACAGGGAGGAGTCCCTGAGAAACTTCACCTGTGTAGACAGGAATGAGAACACCAGAGCGATCCAGGCCAGAGCTCTGTGTCCTGAGGCTCCTCAGCTGAGGCTGGGTTCCCCCAGGGCTCTCTTAAGACCAGCCTAGGCACTGGAGGGAGGAGGCCCCCACATGCAAATATGCTCCTGCTCTGGATCCCTGAAGGAGGGGTTCAGGTGATGACTGACTGACCCTGTGGGCTCCTGGGGCAGAGGGGAAGGTATTTTTTCTGGTAGGGTAGGGTCATCATGATACATGAGGTCATTTCCTCCTCTGTGATTCTGAGATTCTGTGAGTCAGGTTCATTCCTCCCCAGGCTCTGTGTCTGAAGCTCCAGGACCTTGTCAATGTAACTAAACTACTTTCTCCTCCTGGACCTTCCTTGTGCACTAGGGTCTTCTTACCATGGACCATCCTTCTGGCATGCAGCTCCCTCCTCCCATTGGTTATTTCCCCTAAGACCTGCTTCATCTCCTCCACCTGTGGCTGTACCTCTGGAGCCTTCAAAAACACCATGGAATGAGGAATTCTCTCCCACATCACTGTGTGCCCCTTTCCTGGGCTGTCTGCCCCTACTATAATATCAGCTCCATGAAGGCAAAGAATCTCTATTTATTTGCACTGGAATACACAGCACTTACCACAGGGCCTGGGGCACAGGAAGGGATTAAGAAATACTTGTGGATTTGCCTGGCCTCCAGAGCTGCCCTCATGACCATCCAAAGGAACAATTATAAGAGAATGTAAGCTCAGCTTCTGCCCCCACATCCCTGGGACTCCTGCTGCTCAGGCCTCCCAAGAGGCTTCAGAGGAAGGAAGCCAGACACATCCTCATGGTGGGCCTCACTTCTGTATTGGTAAAGTGAGGGAAATTGGATCAGGGCATCTCTAAGTTACCTTCCAGCTCTGGCCTTCACTGATCCAGCACAAAAGGCCTGTTTTCATCTCTGATTCTAAGCAGATTCTCTAGACACCTAGGCCCTTATGGAATCAAAGTTTAAGAAAATTAATTTAATTTTTGTTAGCTTTTAAAAATTTATTTAATATTTAAGAAAAGAGGAGATTGCAGGTGAGTGCTTTCTCAGCATTCAGGGCATCCTCTTAGACTATCTCACCACCTGGTTTCTGGGAATGATGCTTCAGACCAGATGGGGAAGGGAATTTATCTCTAGGTCCTCACAGCCTGTGACAGTGATTAAGTTGGGACTTTTTTTTACTGGTTTAGAATGATAAATTAATTAAGTGTCTTTGATTGAGCCTTACTAGGTGCAAAGCCCCAGACCGAAACCCTAACTACTAGGTGCTAAGCCTATGCAGGTGTGAAGCCCTCAGTGTTCTAAGGGGAATTGCTAAGACCAGAGCCAATAGTAAGAGCCTAAATTCTGGTCGCTCACATGACATTCGATGACATCCAAAGACTGTATAAAAAGGGAGAACAGATCTATTTGCTGAGGCTCTCTCTCCTGGAGGCACAGGACAGTGGCAGCTGCTCTAAGGGCCTCCCAGCTCACCCAGATGTTGATCATTTCTTGGTGACTATGAGTTGTATTTGATGTGTTTATAATGTCTGTTTGTAACTTGTTTGTATTTGCTCTGAAGTTCAGCGTGCTGACTTTTTCCCCTGAACTAAGTGAGTTTATATGTATATTGGATTAAAGTAAGATTATTAGGTCCTTAACATTACTTTCCTTAGTAAAGCAGATCAAAAGAACCTGTGCTGGCAGCATTTTTGTTTTTGGGCTTGTGTTGGTCTTTCACCCCCACAGCAGCTGCTAGCCAAATTTTTGCAACAGACCCCCACCATTGGAGTCAGGGACACCACCCACACCCCAGACCTAGGACACGTGGTGAGCTTTAGAGGGCCTGGGGATGTCCTCCCAGTCTCAGCTCATTCTGGGATCAGCACTGGTGAGATCTTCCTCCCTGGGCTGGGCCTCCCTTTTGTTTCCATCCAAAAACACGGAAGAATTGGGACATATGTGGAAGGAGAAGGAACTCCGCAGAGAGGTCATCACTGATCTTGGAAGAAAATGGGGATTGTGGACAACTTTGGTCTTTGTCTCAGGAGGAAAAAAGAGAGAAAGAAATGAAGAAAGGATCAGCTTTGCCTCCTGTCTGATGTCAGAGTTCATTCTCCCTTCCAGCCTGAGCTATGATTCTCTCTATGCTGAGGTCTCTATCTTTCCCCTCTCCCTTGTCCTTTGGTTTCTTTACCAGCCTCAGCTCATTCTGGGGCTCAGCCCCACTGACATTATCCCCACTTCTCTACCCCTTCTGGAGCTTCATAATGCAGTGGTTAGAGCTTGGGACTTGAAGTTGGGAAGAACTGCTTTCAATCCTTGTCTCTGAGGATTGTGAGCTGTATGACCCTGGGCAAGTCACCTAACCTCTCTGGGGCTCTGTTCTCTTACCTGCAAAATGGGAACATAATAGCCCCTATCTCCCAGGGCAGGTAATGAGGCCCAAATGGCCTAACACATGTTATTGTGTAGCAAACCTCAAAGTTCCCAAAAATACTACATGCTGGCTGTGCCTCTGGGCCTGAGCATACTCCCACTCTCAGGAAGATTACAATCAAAACTTTCCTGTTGACTCTAGAGCATGTGAAACCATGTGGTGACCGGGACAGGGACAGGTTCTTGTCCTGGTTCTCCACTGGAATCTGACACTGTGGCAAACACTGCTGAACCCCAGAACACGATAATAGTCACCTTCATCCTCAGGTTGGGCCCCAATGATGGTGAGGGCAGCTTTGTTCCCCAGGAGGGGACCTGAGAACTGGGCAGAGATCCCAGGGTACTTGGTAGTAATGCCACCTCTCAGTCCCTGAAGAACATGTTCTGATCCTTGCTGGACCCAGACAGCAGCATTTCTGGTGGTGACAAGTCTGGTGCTAGAGCCACAGGTCATTGTAACTGACCCTCTGGGGACCCAGAGACTGATGTCTCCTGACTCAGCACAACCTGAGAACTGGCCCCTGAAATCAAAAAGGGGAGATCCATCAGAAGCCTTGCTCCAAAGGGTTCCTCCTTATGGCCCCACCAAAAGTCCAGAGATTTTGCCCTGACCTGTGTAAAGAGTAAGGAGCAGGATGAGAGAGGGTGCCCAGGTCATGGGGGAGATGTGTCTGTGATCTCTTCTTCCAAAGACCACACAGTTGGGGCTGGCATCCACAGGTTCTATCCTTCAGGGTCCATAGGCATGCAAATCTTCCCCTTCCTCAATCTCTCTTTGGTTCCTGTGGGCTGGGCTTTGGCTTCCACCAAGGCAGAGGCTGCAGGGACTCTGGGACATTAGCTCTTTCCTCAGTTGGAAAAGACCCCAGCTTGTCCAATAGTGACCTCTATTGCTGCTTCTTCAGAGAAGTACATTCTTGTAATCCTCTTTATATGGAAGTGTAATACCAGGTAATATTAACTAGGAAAAATAAAACAGCCTAGAAAAATCCACCATTCTGGGGTTTTTAAGACTGAGAGAGTTAGAGGTTCCTGGAGGAAGTCAACCAAGTTGGGATCTTGCCTCCTAGAAGACTGGAGAATCACCTTTTTTGACTCAGACTTTGAGAACCAATGAGCTTGGTGAATGGCTCAGAAAGACGTCCACAGCTGAAAAAAAAAGTATTGGGGAATAGTGGTAAGGATGAATTTGAATGAATTTTCAAGAGACCTCACTGGCATGGTTTATAGTTTCCCCTTAGATGATTCAAGATTGGGATTAAGAAGGAAGAAAGAAGAACAGAAGAGGGAAGACGAATGTATGTGTTTTAGTATAGTAAGATGAGGGAAAAGTTTAAATGTCAATATAATGCAGGATCCCCAATCCCTTCTTGAAAGATTGAATTTCAGCAGAACCTGCATCCTAAGAGAGACCTGTTTTTCCAGAACTGAGAGCATACAGTATATAGGAAGAGTCTCACAGTGGCTAGAAAGGGTTATATCTCTCTGCAAGAGAGAGGGAGCCAGGTCTCTGTGCTGCCAATTACATTGGGAAAGTGGCAGCCCCTTCCCTTCATCCAGTCAGAAAGTGAGCAAGAGGGAACATAAAGGGGAAAAAGTCAGATCTTAGGAAGAACACCGAAGCATTATAAACATACATAGAAAACTCAGTATGGAAAGCATTAACAATGGAAGGAAATATGGTCTCCAAATTTAGTAAACAAGTTCATACATGTATGAGTAAATCCTGCAAAACTAAGAAAAAATCAATTAACACTTGATAAGATAGCAAACCCTGTAGACTTTGAGGAGAACATGAATCTAAAACATGCCATTCTTGAGTGGCTCAAGAAATAAATGAGATTGATGGGGTGCTTGTGTTTAGAACCTAATTCTAACAGCCTCTGCTAGGGTGGCTGTGCCTGAACCCCAATTCCAAAATGCATCCAGTTCCCATGAACAAATCTAGTTCTCAAAACATGTTCTCTCTTAAACATCTAGATCTCAAAACATATTTTCTCTCATGCTGTCTCTCTCTAGCTAAAGAGCAGCCTGGCCCAAGTTATCCCTGCTTCTTCCTTCATAAGCAGTTATGCACAACTATTGATTGATTTCCAGATGATGATAACTGACTGTACACTGAATTAAAACCATATTTACTATTCACTGACCTTTCTAACATGTATCTTAGAGACAGTATTTTGCCTAACAAAACACTAGCTGAGAAACTATTCCCTTTAGCCCCAACCAGGAGTGAACTTGGTGATATTTCGCAGTAAAGACCACATGCCTAGTAACACCTCCACCTCCCCCACCCCCCGTGGGCTATTTCCTAGAGAACTCTGGGTAATACGCCTGCGCAGTAGATACTAAATGTTCATGTTCCTTTAAGAAATAACCACTCCTTGAACACACCCTAAACCACACCCTAATCCCACCCTAAAGACCTAACTGACATGCCCCCTCCTCCTTAGCCCCCTATTAGCTTCTATAACGATTCCCCCTTGCACTCCTCTAAGGTTGCAGGTTCCCTGAGATCTCTTGCCTGCTTTATTTATGTAAAGCATAATAAATCTTTGCCTCCTTGACTTAAAGAATGCTTGTGTCCCTAAATTCATTGCAGGAGGCCTCACCCTAGGAACTTTGGTTTCAGATCCCTGTATCCCTGGGTTTCATCTCCCCCTCTACAATAACACTTCTAGGGTTGTATCCCAAAAAGATCACATAAGTAGGAAAAGGATGCATATGTACAAAAACGTTTATAGCGGCGTTTTCTGTAGTAGCAAAGAATTGGAAATCAAGGGGATGCCCATCAATTGGGGAATGGCTGAACACATTGTGGTATATGAAGGTAATAGAATAGTATTGTGCTAAAAGAAATGGGGAAGATATGGACTTCATAATAACCTGGAAAAACCTGCACGATATAATTCTGAGTGAGCAGAGCAGAACCAGGAGAATATTATACACAACCACAGATATGTGGATTCTGTGAGGACTAACCTTGATAGACATAGCTCTTCTCAGCAATACAAGGTACAAAGACAACTCCAAAGGGTTCATGATGGAGACAGCTATCTGCATCCAGAGAAAGAACTATGGAGTCTGAATGCAGATTGTGGCACACTGTTTGCTCTCCTTTCTTTTTTTCCACCCTCTTTTTTTTTCTTTTTTGGTTTTCTTTCTTCTTTCTCATGATTCATTCCATTGGTCTTGATTCTTCTTTACAACTTGACTATTGTGTAAATAAGTTCAATGCGCAGTTATATGTAGAAGATATATCAGATTCCATGCCGCCTTGGGGAAGGAGGGAGGGAGGGCAGGGAAGAAAATCTGGAACTCAAAATTTTGTGCAACTGAGTGTTGTAAACTAAAAGTAAAATATTTTCATTATGAAAAAGAAGAAGGGTGCAGCCAAGATGGCCACGTGAAAACAGTGTCTTACCAGAGCCTTCTCACAAGTTCTGTCAGATTCCTATAAAAAAAAAGTGAATGTGAGCAGATTTGCGAGAGTTAGAAACCTCTAGCAGTCTGAGTAAGGCAAATTTCCAAGCCAGGAGAGTCTGAAAGTCTGAAGGGACGAATCTGTAGGCTGGGAGAGCGCTCGGTGTGCAGAGCAGCTCTAGACAACACCAAAGCAGAAGCTCCGGGAAAACCGATGTTGAAGACAGGCTGGGAAAAAGCTGGGTGCCTGAAACCAGTGGAAGTCCCCAGGCCTCCCAGCACAGGATGGCAGTCTGTGGAAGCGAAGAGAGGCAGCAACACAACACCTCCAGCCATGAGACATTAACTCCTGAGGCTTGCAGCCCAAAGGTATGAAACTCATCTTCTTGAACTTCCAGGAGACATAATGGCCAGGTAAACAGATCTAATCCCCCCACCCCCACCCTGCCCTGCCCCAGAGAATTCTTTGGGAAAAAACGCTGGAATAGAGGAGACAGAAGTGGGGCTTCAGTGGTGAAGCAGTAGGAGTTCCTGAGTCCCAGAGGGGCAGAGCCAGCAGGGGTCAACAGCTGGAGCCCAGAGGTACTTGCTCCCCCAGGGGAAGTGCCAGACACCAGCTTAAACAACAAAGAGCTGAGACCATTGCTGAAGAGCAACAGTGCTGGAGAGCAATCCTAGGGGAAGAGGAGACTTTTCAGGCAGCCAGACCCCTCCCCCACACCTCAGGAAACTGAAGGCTATAATTCACAAAGCCAACAACTAGACTCACAATCCCCAGAATAAGAAAGCTGGGACAGAGAGCCCTGAGTCCCAAAAGCAGAAATTCAATTGCAAAGCCAGGAAAAGGCTAACCAACATGAAGAAGAACATAAAAAACTGAGGACCATTGGTTCTTTTTATGGAGACAGGCATGATAAAAATACCAATTTGGAAGAGGATAACAATGACACTATACCCACATCTGATACCTCAAAAGGGAATGTGAACTGGTCTGAGTCCAAAAAACCTTACTGGAAGGGCTAAAGGAGTGTTTTAAAAGCCAAATTAGGGAGATAAAGGAAAAAATTGAAAAAATGGAAAAAAATCCACTGATGAAAACAAGTCCTTAAAGAATAAGATTGGTGAAATGGCTACAGAGATTCAGAATCTAAATAGAGAAAATGACACCCTGAGAGGTAAAATCAACCAATTGGAAAAGGACACTCAAAAGCAAAATGAAGACATCAACTCATTAAAAATTAGAATTGAGCAAGTGGATGTTAATGACTCTATGAGGCATCAAGAAGTAGTAAAACAAAATGTAAAGAATGAAAAAATAGAAAAAAATGTGAAATATCTGTTTGGGAAAACAACTGACTTGGAAAATAGATCCAGGAGAGACAATTTAAGAATTATTGTTCTAACAGAAATACACGATGAAAAAAAGAGCCTTGACAGTATCTTCGAAGAAATTATCAAAGATAACTGCCCAGAGGTCCTAGAACCAGAGGGCAAAATAGTCACTGAAAGAACCCACCAATCACCCCCTCATTTCCATATTTGATGAGAATACTATCCATGACTTTATCCAAGGCATGAATAACAATGTTAAACAGCAGGGAGATAAGAAGCTCCCTAAGATGCTCCACTAGTTACTTATTATGACATGAACTCTGAACCATTAAAAACTCCACTCAGTTCAACCAACCAACCAACCACCATTGCTGTCAAGTGTGTATATCTGCTTCTATTATTTACTTCATATTACACATCTCCCTATTGTCTTCTTAAGAACAGAATCATACATTTTATTATTATTTTTAGCTTGAGTTTTTTTCTCAGCATGTCTTCTCTTGAAAATCAGTAGAATTGATTTTTTCATATTTAATCTCAAGCTATTACTTTCCAGTGTTTGTTAGTGGTAGCCAAAACAACTCAACCCAACATTTGCATGTACTCCTTTTTAACATTTATTTTATTTTGAATTTATGGAATAAAGCATTTTCATACCATAGTACAAAAAGAGGTGATTGCACATGAAACTATAACTCTACTATGCCCAACTTGCTATTTATTTCAAATATACAATATTATCATGTAAATTTCTTTATTTTCCTTTTTTCCCCTATCCCCTGCCTCCACCTGAGAGATGGCTACCATTAGAAACAAATAGGCATATCTGTGTAAAATTATTCCATACATACTTCTATTTATCACTTCTTTCTCTGCATGCGGATTGTGTCTTTGTTTACATGTCTTCTGTAGTTTTTGTGGGTATTTATGAGAGTCAAAATAATTTATTCACTCAATGTCATTCTTAAAATAATTTCACTATTACCGTATACCATGTTCTCTTGGTTCTGATCTTTTCAGTCGTAATTATTTCATGCAAGATTTTTCATGATTTTTCCTAAAAATCACTGAGCTTATCATTTCCTATAGCAGAGTAATATTCCATCACAATCATATATTACAGCTTTTTAGTCATTCCCCAACCAATAGATATCCCCCAATTTCTAGTTCTTTGTCAACACAGAGTCAGTTACTATAAACACTTTAGAACATATAACTTCTTTCCCCTTTTCCCTCAATCAGCTTTGAAAATAGACCTTTTAGTAGTTTTGTTGAGTTGAAGGCATGTGTTGGTAAGCAAAATGGGGTCTTAGCACTTAGTTCAACCAAGTCCCCTTGAAGAATTTGGGCTTTGTTTCCTTGATTAGATTTGGGTGTCCTTGGTGCCTCCTTGCCTCAGGGGAGGGCCTACTTTACACATGAGTTTGAGTGACGTGTTTGGGACATCAGAGGCTTTTAGATCACGTGGGTTCAAGTCGCCTCTTTGCGACGATTCTAGGTCATGTGGGTGAGTCGCACGTGTGACTCACCCTTGACCCTGAAAAAGATATAAAACCAGGGATTGGCTTTCTCTTTTTCAGAGCTCTTTCGCACAGCAGTGTTGGCTCAAGTGACTCTGGGCCAGCCCTCGTTATGAGGTCCCGGGCTGAACCTAGATGTTGGTAACTATGAATCTGTATTTGGTCTGTCTGTCGATGTTCGTAATTTGTTTAGGGCTCTCACTGATGCTGATGCAGAGACTCCCGGCAGCTGTAGCTAAGAGCCCTCCAGCTTGTAAACCCAGATGCTGAGACTTTGTTAAACTCTGGTAACTATGTATTGGGATTTGAATCAGACCAGGTCTGTCTGTCGATGTTTGTACTTTGTTTGTATTTTGCTCTGAAGTCCAGGGTGCTGGTTTTTTCACCTGAACTAAGTGAATGATATTTGTATGCTGAATTAAAGTAAGCTTGTCAACCCCTTAACATTGCTTTCCTTACTAAAGCAGATCAAAAGAACCTGTGCTTTTGCAGTGTGCTGGTAGTGTTCTTGTTGTTCAGCTTGTGTTGGTCTTTCACCCCCACAACAGCTGCTAGCCAGATTGTTGAAACAAGGCAATAGGTAGTTTAATAATTCCTTGGGCAGGACTCAAGATTACACTTCAAATTAGTTGGATCATTTCAGAGTTCCACTAACAATGAATTAGTGTCCCATTTTTCCACATCCCCCAATATTTGTTGCTTTGCCTTTCAATCATTTTAGCCAATCTGGTAGGAGTCAAATGGTTATTTTAATTTGCATTTCTGTAATCAATAATGATTTAGAGCATTTCTTCATATGACTATAAATTGTTTTGATTTGTTTACTGGAAAATTGCAGGTTCATGACCTTCAGCCATATATCAATTAGAGAATGACTCATATTCTTAGAGATCTGACAAAGTTCTTTATATAATTCGGATATGAAATCTTTATCTGAGAAACTGTCTAGAAAAATTGTCACCTTTAATTTTGTTTTCCTTCTCATCTTGGCTACATTTGTTTTATTTGTACAAAACATTTTTATTTTTATTTATTTTTATTATTATTTTTTACTATGAGCAAGAAACTAGGCTGCTTTATGAAAACTTGCTTGTAATCCAAATTTTATTATTTTTACTTTATTTATAACTTTATCTTCTATTTATATCCTGTATTGGGAAGTGCCCTTGAAGAGTTTGGCCTTTGTTTCCGTGATGAAATTAGGAATCTTTAGTGACCTCCTTGCCTCAAGGGAAAGCCTAGTTTACATGGATTTGAGTGACATGTTTGTGACATGAGAGGCTTTTATACCCCATGGGTTTAAGTTGCATTTTTTGTGAAGATTTTAGGTCATGTGGGTGATCTGCATGTGTAACTCACTTTTGACCCTGAACAAGATATATAAAACCAGGGGTTGGCTTTCCTTTCTCGGAGCTCTGAGCTGCAGCAGTAGTGCTGAGTGACTCTGAGCCAGCCGTTGTCAAGCTCTCCAGCTGTTGGTAACTACGAATTGTATTTGGTCTGTTTGTAATTTGTTTGTATTTGTCCTGAAGTTCAGGGTGCTGGCTTTTTCTCCTGAACTAAGTGAATGATATTTTTATGTTGGATTAAAGTAAGATTGTTAACCCCTTAACATTGCTTTCTTTAATAAAGCAGATCAAAGGTACCTGGGCTTGCAGTGTTCTGTGAGCTGGTTGTTGTTGGTTTTACACCCCCACAGCAGCTGCTAGCTGGATTGTTGAAACATACCCATATTAAACCCTTCTAGCATCCCTCTCCTACTACATAAACCTACTTAATCCATCATAGCACCTGGACATAAAACACAGAAAACCCAAGATCTCTGAGAAAGTGTAGAGTAAGGTATGCTTTTTGTCTCTCCCCCTTGGTTTAGAGCACGTTTCATTTTCTCATTAACTATACAGTCAGCACTAGATCTTGAAGACTGGGTATGTTGTATCTAGCAATGTATTCATTAGAACTAAAGGTCAACTCAAGAATACAACTGGACAGTTTACTATGATAGAATTTTATCTATGAAAAAACATGCAAAATGACATTTGAATGAAGTGTATCAGCATTTTGAAGGGATAGGCTTAATTTCTAATTAGTCTGTGTGGTCAAAGTAAGTGTGAGTTACGTATCAAGTCCAGATACTAGGTACATGGCACACTTTCTTAGGACCTAGCACAATGTTCTTTGCACATAACAGGTGCTCAAAAAATAATTGTCACTTGACTGACTAGAGAAAGAAAAAGTGAAAATAACTATGAGAGCATGTGTGGGATGGATTTTACGACTCCAAGAATTAAAAACATAGGCATCTCAAGGTGAAAGTAAAAATGAAAATTTATTACGATCCCATGGGAAAGGGCAACCCAGACACAAAAGGACTGGGGGTCCTCTCAGCGTCAGAGCGCACTGGACACAGAAAATTGGGGTGTTTGTATAGGTCCCTAACCGCAATTTCCCCTCCCAACCTCCTTCCACTCAGCTTGCACATGTAAGCTTTGAGGGCACAATCTGGACGCGATAAATCTACCCAGGGACAATGGCAAGGAACAAACAGTATGGTTATTTTTGACAAGCAGGTGACAAACATGAACTTCCCACCATTCTTATTTCATTCTACTATCAACCTCAAGGTGATAAATCTATCTTAATGACAATAACAATGAACAAATGGTTTGGTTACCTGTGACAGGCAGAAGTCAGTTGTTGGTTACCTCATCTTCACATCTGTGGCAAACTAGCTCTTCCCATCACCCTTACATCTGTGACGGATATCCCCAGCACCCTTACACCTTGTCTCCCATCATTCATACCTAACTGGTCTTGCACGTCTACATTGCACCCGGCTTTCTGGCTTTTCATCCATTTTTCTGCTGAGCTGAGGGTCCCTTATCCTAGGGTCAATGCACAGGGGGTGAGCATCCTGTGTCCTATCCTTACTTTCAGAGGATTTTATGGTTGCTGACTTATTCACCTCAACCCTTCTTTCTTTCAGGGCTCTCACCATTAGGTAAATACACAGGATGCGAGCATCCTGTGTCCTGTTCTTAACCTCGGGGGCCTTACGGTCACTAGCTAAGCTTGTGGAGGAGAAAACATCTAAGCAGAGAAATGGCTTTACAGAAAGGAAAATATCTAAGTAGAGAAATGGGACTCACTATCCTACTTATTTCTATTTATCTAATTTGTCCTCTTTTATGAGAGGTCTTCACTCATCCCACACAGACCCTCCTCTTTTATTTGTTCAATGAAGACCTCTCACACCAATCTTGATATATTTTCTCCTTGAGTCTAATTAGCCTATTGTGGACATAAATTGGGGTTCTACACCCCCATCTCCCATCTTGAGCCCAAGTGGCTGGTCTATAAGTTTGAATGATCCTTTCTGGGGGTCACTCATTACCCTTTTAAGTAAGTATGGGAAGGACTGATCGACGCATTGACAAATCAAAGGGGCAGTCCCCTTTATCAATACAGATACAGACACCCAAAAGAAAATAATGATGCAATTGTCCCTTTAAGATTCAAAAAGTCTTTTCCTATACAGCTGTCTGGCATCATCAATGAAGTCCTCTGGCCTTTGGTATTTATTCCACTGTGTTGGTAACCAAAAATGGGCTCCTTAGCACTTAGTCAACAAGTGCCCTTGACTAGTTTGGCTTTTTCCCCTGAACTGAATGCTGTTTGTATGTTGGACTGGAGTAAGCTTGTTGGCCCCTTCACCTTGCTTCCCTTGCTTAAGCTGATCGAAAGAACCTGTGCTTTCCCGGTCAACCCCTTCATCTTGCTTAAGCAGATCGAAAGAACCTGTGCTTTCCCCGGCGTACCTTAAACCCTGGCAGAAGCCGGATGGTTAAAAACAGCTTCCATTGGAGCCACAGGCTGCTACAGCTACAGCCACAGCTGAAGCTGAAGCAGGAGCTGCCGGTAGCAAAGCTGACCTACAGGAGGAAGCTGAACAAGGACTTGAGGCCAGTGGGTAATCTTTTTACCATAGAGGGGGAAGAATGATTTTGCTTTACACCATCATGCTTCTCTGTAGCCTCCTGGTTACTCTTGTGCAGCGTACTTATTGGGCCTGGAAGCTTTTGATCAATATGTCAAAGTGGGGATGCCGGTTCATGGGTTGGTTACTGTGGAGCCTAAATATATGCTTTGATTCTTCTGCCTCCTACTTTGAGAGTTTCTTATATCCAGCGGTTCCAAACCTTTCAGACATATATATGATCCTCGTTGAGATTATAAACTCTGCCCTCCTAATACATTTGGCGATGAGGATGGGATCGCTAGGTATAAGATCTCTATTTAGAAGCAGAAGAACTTTAGAGGAAGAGATGAATATCCCAGGGTGGGAGGATCCATTTTATTCCTCCCTAGAAAAAGAATTGGCTAAAAAAGCTGGACCCTGTGAAAACTGGGAACCAAGGCTACAGAGAGGAGATCCTAGGGATTTGGAAAGGTGTTTACAAGAAGTTGGGATTCAGTCAGGGGCATCACTATCTAGGCAAAGCTGGATAGTGTTATCAGCCTACCGGCTAGTACATGAAAGATTGAGATTAAGTGAAAGAGATGGGGGCACTCCTACCCCACGGCAAGAAGGGGAATCTCAGATAGCAGGAGAACAAACTGACTCAAATGAGAACTTTTCTATTAATGTGGCTAGGAGCAACAGGAGACCAAATAAGCCAAGAGTGCTTTCCAACCCAGCCCAGACAGAGCCTGACTGCCTGCTTCGTCCTTGCCATTGTGGCAGGGGAAGTGAGTGGGGGGGAAAATGAGACAACGTTAGGGGCTGAGGCACAAAACACTACTAGGGTTCAGGACGTCCCTCACACAGAGAATAGGAGATGGTTAAATGATCAGACAAGGGCTCGACCCATACAAAGGAGGAAGACAGAAACCCGAGGTGAAGATTCAGTTACAAGGGAAATTCAGGAAGATTTCTCACAGCAAGAGGTCACAGATATTTTGAGTAGATTCAGCCAAAGAATAGGAGAACCATTAATATCTTGGATGGTAAGACTCGGTGATCAAGGGGCCAGTGGAATATCAGTAGATATGACAGACTGTATGAGATTCATAGGTATCAGCCATGATCCTCTAGTTCAACAAGCTTTTAGGGAACATCATCAGCAAGGAGATGGTGATAGCAGGACTACTCTGTTGGCGTTAGCTGCTGTGGGATGCAATAAGAGATATGCTACTGATTCTATGTGGCCCACTGAGCACAGACCCTGGTATTCACTTAGAGATTGTATCATGAGACTAAAGGAGGAGGTAATGAAGACTGCTATCATGATAGGAACTGCAGACAAATATTACAATGATCCAATGGAACTGCCTCATAGGAATTTAATAATTAGGACAGCTCCCCCTGCTTATAAACAACTAATTTTGAATTTATTACTTGGGGAAGTAGGGAGCCGTCTTACAACAGTGATAAATAAGATTTTACAGTTACATGACTTAGGTGACTGGGGAAGGGATAGATCTCCTCAAGAGAGAAGGGTGAATAACCAGCAAACTTGGTGCCAAAAGAGAGTAACAAGGAAAGAAATGTTTACTGCTCTATTGAGAGCAGGGGTAGGTTTTGAAATGATAGATGGCATTCCAACCAATGAATTGTACCGAATGTACCAAAATAAAGGACTTGATAACAGGAGAGATAGGGAAATAAGAACTGCTCCTGCAAATGCTACAGACGTTGAACCTTCATACCCAAGTGAATCACATGAAAGGGAATACTAGGGAACAGGCCGAGCCCCAGTCCAAATTAAGGAAATACACAGGCTGGATTGCAGACCTCACATTAACTTGACCATATATTGGAAAAATGGGTCAAGTACGGTAACTGAGGCATTAATAGATACTGGGGCCGAGGCCACCCTTATTTATGGAAATCCAGACAAGTTCAGCCATGGAACTCCTATTACCATTACAGGACTAGGAGGGACTGAAATATCAGCCAGGCAAGTTAAATTAATGATGAAAATTGGACAGTTACCCAAGAAAGAATATAGTGTGGTTATTGTGCCTATTCCCAAATACATCATTGGAATAGACATATTGAAGGGTATGACCTTAAATTTACCTGAAGGGAAATATCAATTTGCTGTGAGGAAAATGGGCATTAATGCAGTCTTAGTGGGGAAAATCAAGATGGATCCAATCACTTTGCCCGAACCTTCTAAAATAATTACTTTGAGGCAATATCGTGTGCCAGGTGCGCAAGATGAAATTGCCAACACTATAAGAGAATGTGTTGAGGCAGGAGTGTTAGTCCCTACAACTACTCAACAGAACAACCCTGTATAGCCAGTCCGAAAGTCAGATGGGACATGGAGGATGACAGTAGATTATAGACAGCTGAACAAAGTGACTCCTCCCTTGTATGCTGCTGTTCCAGACATGGTTACTTTAATAGAGAGAATACAAAAACATGAAGGGACTTGGTATGCAGTTATTGATTTGGCCAATGCCTTCTTTATGATCCCAATAGACCCCAAGCAATGGAACCAGTTTGCTTTTACTTGGCAAGGCTGACAGTATACATTTACATGCCTGCCGCAAGGCTATATTCATAGCCCAACTATTTGCCACAGGATTGTAGCTGAACATTTGGATGAAATAAAGTTACCTGGTGCACAGCTTACACATTACATAGATGACATCATGATACAGGGAAAGAATATAAAGGAAGTGGAGGAGAGTTTAGCATTATTAATTGACCATATGAAAAGCAAAGGATGGGAAATCAACCCTGCAGATTCAAATATTAACTTCATCTTTATATTTTGGACCATGGAATGAATTCAAATTCAAACAGTCACATTTAACTTATTCATCAACGCAAAAATTTTCTGCAACTTATCTCTCTTAAAGAGACTAACACATTGAAATTCTTTTTCCCCAAACTAGAAATGTCTCTGATTTAATTCCAGTAACTAATTACACGATTTGTCTTAATATCCAATTGCTCTTACATGACCTTAAAACATTTAAGGGCTTTACTCCACATAGATACAGAGTAACTTTAAATCCCAACCTTAAAATCTATGGGATAATGATTCAACCTTACATTTGTATCTTTATTTTACAAACTTCTAAATTATTCCCATTAGTATTTAGAAAGAATATTATCTTTCATATGACTATACAAAAGCACCAGTTTCCCAAATCATTTGAAATTACTGGATAATTCTTACTTAATATAACTTAGTACAATCACTCAAATTTGGTTTTCCATTTTGAAACTTCAGAGAATTTCAGTTTATATATATATATATATATATATATATATATATATACATATATATATATATATATATCATCTGCTGTTTTCTATCCCCACCTAAACCTTGTACCTGGTATAAGAATCTTTAGAAATGAGCTCATCTGCCTTTTTAAATTATCGGACAAATACCTTAATAAAGGAGAAATTATACAATTTGTGCAAAAATCCAAATTTAAGATCTAGTTACCAAAGCATAAACCAATCACATACATCTGTATATAATTCTTAGAGAAATCAATCTGATCCTGTTAATTTTCTCAAATTTTGCTTTCCTATTTAATTAGACATCTATCACATTACATCTTTGTCTAATCATGTCCTCCTTTTGTAGGATATTATCTCTATATGATCCTTCAGATAGGGCCATCCCAAATTTGATTGATCATTAATTATCAAATCAAGTTACATAATTTTTTTGTCTTCTATTTCCTCATAATAGTTCCCTAACAACTATGTAGGGGACAGGAGGGGCTTGAATAACTCCCATTTGTCCCCAAACCTTCTTATATACCTTTCGTATTTCCAATCAAACGTTTATTTATCTTTTCCAAATCTCTCAAACCCATTATTCAGCTTTCCTTTATGTTTCAACCATAAGACAAAATAGCTCATAAATTAGTACCTTTTACTGACATAACTGTCTATACTGGAATCCCATTCCAGCTTCCTAAACAAAACAAAGAGGTTAATGACGAACCTCACAGGCTGATGGATTTATGTCCCTGCTTACTCATTCTGGAGGAAAGGGACACTTTTAGGAATTAAATCTTATACACATTGATAAGCTCTAACTTGCTTAAAATCACAAAAATATTTGTCATCCTGATGTTAAAAGGAATACTCACTAAACTTTTCTGAAGAAAATTATTTGGAAAGTTTTAAAATGACAGACATCTCTTTCTCCTTGAAGCAAAAACCTTTAAACATTAGAATTCATTAACTAAGTTGGTGGAAGATGTCCTCATTCTCAAATAATTATACAGAATTCCTAGATATTACAAAGTTCCTTAGTTAAAAAGGTGTTGCAATGTGGAGGACACTTAGTTTCTTATAAATTAAGAACATACCCAATTAAATTAGCCTTATCTTTGTTTCAGTTAAACCTCAATTTCTTAATTAAGTACAATTCTTAATCTAACAACATCCAGATTATAAAAGGAATTGTTTTTTTTCTAACAACGTAGGTAATGCAATTTTAATCAAGTTACAGAATATAAGAAAATTTAGAAATATATGAGCAAATCAAATCTGGAGTCATTATCACTAGTGGTAACATTTTAATTTCTAAGGCCCAATACTCTTAGCACTGTAAAGATTATAAAATCATATTTCTTAACAGTTTACAACATATCCTGAATGGACTGAAATTGCAAGAGGAGATTCTTGTTTGAACAGGGCCTGTATAAATACTTGACTTATAGCAAAAACAATTTTAACTGAACTTCCTTTTAGATGAAGACAAAACTTGGAAGTTTATAATTTCTTAGGTTACAGCAATTGTCCAGCTTCTTAACCTAATACAATTCTAACAAATTTCAGATTAAAGAATCATTAATCTCATTATCAACACATAGAGATTAAAAGTAATATTACTTGCTCATAACCAAATATAACAGTTTCAAACTATCACATTTTTATCACACCCCTTTTTAAAGATCAATTCATATGCATAACAAAATTTAGACCTCACAAGGGTTTCTCAAATTTACAGCTTAAGAGAACTATAAAAATACAATTTAGAAATAAGATTACTTCAATTACATTTTCAGATTATCACATATAGAAATCATCAATCCTATTACTGCTGGTATTTATATATATTAATACATTAATATATATAAATACACATATTAATACATCAATACCTTAAATATTAGCTTTAGCCAAATTAAAATGCCCCAGGAATTTGAGAGAGGTGTGGCCACTTCCCTTTGTGTGGCAGCAAGAACTTGGGGGCTTGAGAGGAGAGGTTCCTCTGCTTGCCTCCCCCCTTTTCCCAGTCAGAGGAGGATAATCTCAAATTCCTTACCATTACTCTCTTCCCTTATCTGAGGTTTTAGCTGCTCTAACTTTTATCGCAGCCCTGGCTCAGTCAGAGACAGGACAACAGCTAACTTTCACCCAGGTGAACTTCACTTCTGTGTTCACTCCTTAAAAACCTTCTTTATCCAATCAGGAGTAACACATTTCCCTTAAATCTAAGGGAAAAGTTTCCCACTTTCTTTCTTATTTCTCTTCACCCCAAATTTGGCCAAAACTTGGAATGGAGGGAAAAAGAAAGAGCACTTTTCCTACAACTTCCCAAAAGTTTCCAAAACTTTTACTCTCAAAACCTCTATTCACACTGTCCATGCAAATAGATCATATCTTCCTGACACTTCTCTTACTCTCTTTAATGACTGTTCAGTCTCTCAACCTGTTTCCTTTTCTCCCCAGCCTTCCAGGGACCTTTCTTTTGTTAATTACTTCCTTTTCAACTTCCCTTTTCCACCTAAAAATACTTTTCTCTCTCTTTCTCACCCTCCCACCCTCTGATGCTGCCTGCTGCCACAGTCAGAGAGGAAGGGGAAAGAAAGGGCTGCACTCTTAGAGATAACACACTCTCTTCACACAGAGACACAGACAGCTACAGACAGAAATCCACAGAAAGAATCCAAAAGCTCAGGGGGGATTGTCAGACCTCCCCAGATTCCTTTCTTTTCTCTTTTTCTATCCCAGCATCTCTAAGCCTACTCCCAGAGGGCTATCTTCAGGGATATTAGCTGTCTTAGACTGTTCCTTTCTCAAGACTTCACAAAGTCTTATCCGGGGCGACAGGGACCCTACAGACACCAACTGTCTAGGTGCCCCCTCTCTTGTCCACCCCACTCCAGGGGACAGGGACTCTACAGACACCAACTGTCTAGTTTCTCCCTCTCTTGTCCCCTCCCGGTCACCCAAGGCCCCATTGCCCTGGGCGGTGTGCACACCACTTACGGACCGATCAGCAACCCAGCTTCCTCAGCTGTCTCTGCAGTCTTCGCTAGCACAATCAGGAGCTCCGTTCTATTTAGTCTCTACTTTCTCCGAGTTCCTCTCTTCGAGATCCTTTGTCCTGCCAGGATGAGCTCTCCCCAGCGAAACCCTAGGACCTCCGGAAAAATAAATCTGGTGGGTACCCTGCCCCAGGGGTCGTGGTGAGACAGCTTCCTCCCAGGTGAGGACTAAATCTCGGTGGGACCTCCAACTGTGTGGGATGGATTTTACAAATCCAAGAATTAAAAACAGAGGCATCTCAAGGTGAAAGTAGAAAGGAAAATTTATTACGATCCCATGGGAAAGGGCAACCCAGACACAAAAGGACTGGGGGTCCTCTCAGCGTCAGAGCGCACTGGACACAGAAAATTGGGGTGTTTATATAGGTCCCTAACCGCAATTCCCCCTCCCAACCTCCTTCCTCTCAGCTTGCAGACGTAAGCTTTGAGGGTACAATCTGGACGCGATAAATCTATCCCAGGGACAATAGCAAGGAACAAACAGTATGGTTATTTTTGACAAGCAGGTGATGAACATGAACTTCCCACCATTCTTATTTCATTCTACTATCAACCTCAAGGTAGTAAATCTGTCTTAATAACAATGACAATGACGATTGAACAAACAGTTCAGTTATCGGTAACAGGCAGGAATTGGTTGTTGGTTACCTCATCTTCACATCTGTGGCAAACTAGCCTTTCCCATCACCCTTACATCTGTGACGGATATCCCCAGCACCCTTACACCTTGTCTCCCATCATTCATACCTGACTGGTCTTGCACGTCTACATTGCACCTGGCTTTCCGGCTTTTCATTCATTTTTCTGCTGAGCTGAGGGTCCCTTATCCTGGGGTCAGTGCACAGGGGGTGAGCATCCTGTGTCCTGTCCTTACTTTCAGAGGATTTTATGGTTGCTGACATTCACCTCAACCCTTCTTTCTTTCCGGCCTCTCGCCATTAGGTAAATACACAGGATGCGAGCATCCTGTGTCCTGTTCTTAACCTCGGGGGCCTTACGGTCACTAGCTAAGCTTGTGGAGGGGAAAACATCTAAGTAGAGAAATGGCTTTACAGAAAGGAAAATATCTAAGCAGAGAAATAGGACTCACTATCCTACTTATTTCTATTTGTCTAATTTGTCCTCTTTTATGAGAGGTCTTGACTCGTCCCACACAAGCAGAAGGAAGATTGATGTTAGATTGATTTTGTTATTCCCCCTGATACATTTAAAGTTATAACCATATTGTTCTCCTTGATATTTCCCGTTGTGTTCCAGTACCTAGTACAGTGCCCTGTAAATTATAAGTAACATCACAGTTATCAGGAATTTTGGTGCAGGCAGGGCAGAGAGGGCTAGGGAAAGACCTTAGACTGTGGTACACAAGCCCCCATCAAGGGAGAGGCTTTTGAACACTGTCTTGTAAGAAAGAGACAAGATCTCAGGATGTAATGTGTGGGTGGAGGCAGCCCCCAGGGAAGAAGCTAGGGAAACTGCTAGGGAAGAGAGCAAGGCAGGGCTAAACCAAGAAAGTTCACCTGGGGTATGGGAAGGCCTTGGGATCTCACCTTAGCCAGGGTGCACTAATCTCAATAGATATAGATATTTCTTACTTGCTGTGATTTTCCTAAGTTTGTTACTTGAAAAGTTTAAAAAGTGATTCGGCTGTGAATATACAATAGAGAGTTGGCTCCTTTTCAAAATAATTACCCCACTGACAACAGCCCTGGACCCCAGGCACCCTGAAGCCCACACTTCTAGGCAATTGCCACCCCACCCCCCACGCCACTGGAACCAGGAATTTTTGTTCCTAGTCTTCCAAACCCGACAACCCCTGTTAGAAAGTAAAGATCTCTTAGAGACCCTCCTAAATGACTCCTTAGACCTTTAATTCAGGTGCTGGACTCTGCAGCTTCCCAGCACCTTCCCCCCCATTCGTACCCCCCCCCCCCCCCCCCCCCCCGCCTTCAGTCCCCAGCTAGGCTCTGCAACTATGAGGAGAGAAGAAAAGCCTCTATGCTTGGTAAGCCTAAAATATAATGATTTGGGAATGCAATTAATGTCATCTGAAAATCTTTCTATTTGTACTATTAGTGTGCTTCTAAATTGTAGTAAAATGTCCTATATTGCAAAACTTAAGTACCCGAAGATAGTGTTAGACAAAGCAATTATTAATCTGAATTTTGTTGAAGAAAAGACAAAAAAATGATATGAAAACAATTGTGTAAAACTGGTTAAGTTACTTCCTCAGCCTTAATTGCCGTTTAGAAGACCAGGTATTTTCTACTTTACCTGTAGTTAATGGAAGGTCACAGCTAAAACAATTCAGCCAGCACTTACTCGTAAGATTGTTAACTAGGTTATTTGGGATTACTGTTTTAATGTTAAAGACCAAGACAGTTCTGAAGAGATAAAAGAAATTATGTCCATCCATCTTTTGGGCTAGATTTGTGGGTGGGTTCTATTAAATCTTATATGGATATTAATTAGGGTAAAGATATTGATTGTTGTGAGTTATTATTGTTGCTGTTCAATTAGTTATCAACCCCTCGGCCTGGAAGGGAGGCTGACTATACCTTGTTGACAACGATTCAAATTCCTTGGGCTTCCTTTTTACCTGGGGCAAAAAGAAGTAGTTACTGGCCCAGCACATTTTAAACTGATCTAATTATAACAGGTGATTGCAAACTATCTGTAATGTGAATGGAACTTAGAAATGCATATTTGAATAATTTTCTAGGAAAAGTGCATATTGGTATTTGGCATTGAGAAATTTATTAACTATATAGCCCCAAGAAAATTCTATTTACTGTAGTTCACTGTTCAATAAGGGGATGGTGGTGGAATCCATTCCCAGGGGTATTACAAAGATCGCATGATTGTAAAGGTGCTTGGCACAATGCTTGGCGTAGAATAAATGCTATTTGAATGTACACTGTTTTAAGTTAAAAATAATTGCTTCATATTTATTAACCTTATGTGGATTTTCTTCACTGTGAAGTTTTGGTGATGAGATGAATGATTCTCTGTATCAGGCAGTTCGGGGCCATATCTGACTGAGGTAAAGCCACCACAATGGAAATTAATTGGTTTTGGTTTTCAAGTTTAAATAGATGATAATTGTTTATGATATTGTTATATGTCTAAAATTTTTCTTATTGCATAACTTGGTAAGCAGCTGTATCATCTGTGTTGTTAGAGAAGCAATTTCTTTTACAATCTAAATGTCATTAGGTTAAGAATTGTAATTTAAGAAATCTTCAATTACCAAATTTTGTCTTTAATTGTTTTGCTATCATTTGGGAAATTTGTGAGATCATTAATTAAGCTGTTGATGTTATTGCTTAGAGATAGTATTTACCAGAGTACGTTTAGTTTTGGTTTTTATTCTCAATTATGTGGAAAAGGTTTGGTGATCAAAATTTGGGAATTGTTTAGCACTTAGGAATAATAATATCAGGATAAATTATGAGCTGTTTCTGAGAAGGAGAGATTTTTTTATAAAAAATCCTTTGTATGATTTTTAGAAAGCCTCGAGCTTGAATAAGTGTGCTCAGAGAAACAGCAAAAGATAGCAAACAGACCCAAGGTTTTCTATTTAACCCCTTCTTGGGGTCCATGTTACTTCTCTTTATTTTGTAAAGTTGCCAAGGCACCTGGAAAACTATCTGCATGGGCAAGGTCATCAGCCCCAGACAAAGAACTTCTTTGAGTTATGTAGGTCCTAAACACTGAACTTAGCTTGCTGAGAAATTAAAAGTTTATATACAATAGATAGAAAGGATTCTAATATTTGGCTTTTACACCACGACAAATTTAAAGTGGAGAACGAGAACGTTTAATTAAATCCCTTATGTATGCGAGTCCTGGTAAATCTTTACTGCTTATTGTAGCTCCGTATCTGACTCTAAGCTGTGACTGCTGGGACGTGCTGTTTAAGGTTAAAAGGCACTTGGGACTATAACTACTTTTGTTTTAAGTTTGAATCTGGGTATAGTTGTCTACATTACATCAGTATCTGAGAGAAATGCCACAAGCTACTCAGAAAGAATGTGATCCATACTGTTAACGGTGGAGATCTGCATTTGGGACAAAAGCCGAGGGGACAATCTTAGCCTCAGTCTAGGATGGGATCCTCCTGGCCTCAGTTTCCCCCTGTGTTCATTTGGAAAGGAAGTTTCCCACCTATTTCTGAGTGTAGCAATGCGGTGGCAGAGATACTACATAACTGAGGAATCAAAACTATATCTGGATTATAAACAAGAGCCAAGGATGTTTTATCCTATAATATTTGACATATCACATGTCCCTGCCTTTTTTCCTTCTATAGCAAATTTCTGTGATCAGAGCAAGTAGTCAGTAAAAGATATGAGCTCTTTTTGTGTTATCTCTTACTGGGCAATCTAATATTATTTTATCTAGAACAAGGGCAGGTACAGAAATTTAAACAAACTGCTTAAGGCTCACTTTAAGATGTTCCCTTTGTCTAAAAGGAATCTAAGAGCAGTAGTATTTTTCTACAATCACTCTCTCACTGCTATCAATGTGAGATTCCATTACAATACCTTTTTGACTAAGAAACTTTGTAATGTTTCGGAATTCTGCTATAACTAGAAACTTTGTTTGTAATGATGCTTTGGAATTAGTGTTACGTATGGACTTTTGCACCAACTTAGTAAAGCTTTATGAAGAAGAGTAGAAATGCATACGAGCCACTTAGAACTCACTTTGTAAATGTTCCCTAAGCAATGTGAGAATGTTATTTTGTTATTTCATTAATATCATGCATGCTTAAAATTTTGGAAAATATGGGAGGAAAGGGGGATGATAAATAGTAAAGGACGAGACCTGGCCCACGTCGCCTTGGTCTCTCAAGTGTTAGAAAACTTATTATTACAGAAAATATATCAATAATCCATGTGAATGGTCATCAATCTAGACAATCCTTTGAGGTTAGAGGTAACTGCCTTGCAGATGAGGAAGCACGGAAAATAGGAGCTATAGAATCTGAACTACCCGACCATTTGCTGGTACTAATTCCCTCTTTTCCTCCGAGTCTTCCTTCCCCAACCTTTACTACAGAAGAACAGAAGAAGGTGTCATCTTTAGGGGCCGAGGAGCAGGAAGTCCGATGGTATCTCCCAGATGGAAGAGAGGTACTGACCAAATCAGGTATGAGACAGGTCCTTCACCATTTACACCAGGGCAGTCACTGGGATGTCCAGAGCCTGTGCGATGCTGTTCTCACGCGGTATGTGTCAACTGGCCTTTACACCCTAGCAAGACAATTGGTACAGGGATGCCTTGTTTGTTGAAGGACAAACAGGACTGCTTTGCGCCAAACCCCGATGGGTGGAAGGCCACCAGGTCTTCGGCCGTTTCAAAGCATACAGGTGGACTTTACTGAGCTGCCCCCCATAGGCTGTCTCAAATACCTGCTGGTCGTAGTGGACCATCTGACATCTTGGGTGGAGGCTTTTCCCTTGCCCCAGGCTACTGCCCCTATGGCATGTAAGATTTTGCTGGAACAAATAATCCCACGGTATGGGATGGTGGAACGAATTGACTCGGACCAGGGGACTCATTTTGGGGGAAAGATCCTGTAGCTCCTTATGCAAGCCTTGGATATTACATGGGAGTTTCATACTCCTTGGCATCCTCCCTCATCAGGTAAGGTAGAAAGGATGAATCGGGAGACCAAGAGACAGCTTATGAAGTTGATGTCAGAAACGCAGTTACCTTGGACTAAGCGTCTCCCCCTGGCCCTACTCAGAATACGTACTAAACCTCGAAGGGACGTGGGGTTGTCTCCTTATGAACTCCTATTTGGTCACCCTTATCTAGGAAGAGGAGAAACTTTGGATCCTATATATGAACAGGAAGATGGGTTTTTTAAGGGAATATGTATCTGCCTTGGCAAAACACCTCCATATTTTACAGACTAAGAAGTTGATCGCTCAGACCCCACCTTTAGGCTTTCCGGTGCATAAGTACCAACTAGGAGACTGGATCCTGATCTGGACATGGAAGGAAGAAAAGCTTGCCCCAACCCAGGAGGGGACTTTCCAAGTCCTGTTGACATCGGACACCGCGGTGTAGACCACAGAGCGAGGCTGGACCCATCACTCCCGAGTGAAGACATCTACTAAGCCACCCAGCAAATGGACTGTTGAACCCTCGTCCCAGGGGGACCCATTAAAAATACATCTGGGGTGTAAGCCTCCCACCGGCTGGATGCATAAACCCTGAACCCCTACTTGATCCATAACATTGCTAATAGCTATAAGTGGAGCTGTGCTCCTTCCTATTTGCCTCCCATGTATGCTGCAATTGATTACCAGAATGATAATAAGGACTCTATCAAAGATGATTAAGTTAGAAGGTACAACCAGTGGATCTATCAGACTGATGATCCTCAAAGGGGGGGAATGGGAACCAGTTGAGCAGGAGGACCCACTAGAGCAGACCAATGAGTTGGATCGTGCAATTGAAGCAGTGTATATGAATTGGCGTGGGAAGCTTTCAACTATGGAATAAGAGAGGGGATTTGTGTGGGATACAAGATTGTGAAAGCTTCCCATGAATAAATCAGGCAAGATAATACTCAAATAGTACAAATTTAGTTAGGATGTAGACCTTACTAGGCCTAAGTTTCGTTTTCCTGTAAATCATATGATTTCGGGGAAATCAGGTGGTCTCCCCCTGTCCCCCTCCCCTAGCCTACTCCCATAACATCATCTTAACATTGAAATTTCCCTATAAGGTAATTCTGTAGTTTTTATGCTAGTATTGGGTAAACTTATTCTGGGATAGATTGTGAGGCCACCTGTCCCAGCAAATAGGGACAGGGGTCCAGCCTCTAGGGGTGGAATTTCTTAGAATTGTTTGTACAAGGTTATATATCCCCTTGCTTGCCTTCTCCCCCTTGCCTCTATGCACTACCATCTCTGCCCTGGTAGTGGGAGATGCCCAATTCTCGCCAGACTTGATCAAAATAAAGCTTCTGTTTTGTTTCTACCTTGGAAAAACCGAGATACCTTTTTTTTATTTTGAGCCTGTTGTTTGTCCCACACACACCTAAGGCAACTGGCCCACCCCAGCTCACGGAGATCACCTAATTACCTTACTTGACATTCCTTTCTCTCTTGCTCTTGGCCCAGCACCGACTACTTGCATATACCAACCACTCTTTAATCCCACATAGACCACCTAACTAGCCTACTTGATATTCCTTTCACTGCTGCACCTGGCCCACCCCAGACTACTTAGCATTCCTTAATCCTATCTAGATTCTTTTCACTGTCCTTTTTTTGTATATAAGCATCAGCCTCACCCCCATTAATTTTCAGGTTAACTAGGAACCCTGCCCACTGCTATTGGTTTCACAATAAACTTTGCCACTGATTGGAAGATGGCTTGAGTTCATCAATTCATTCCAGGTGGACACTGACCTGTACCCTGACATTTTTGGGTTCCCTGCAACCCCAAACTGCATCATTTTGGTGTCCCATATGGGGAATTGCCTCACCCTTTAAGTCCTCCATTCAAGACCAGAAGGTAGAGTAAGCCTCCTCTCTCTCTATCCCTTTTTTGCTCTGCAGTTGGGGAGTCACTTTCCAAGCACCTAGGAAGACCTGGAGGTATTTTTTGGAGCCTGAAGCTCTCAGGCTCCATTTGGGTCCAGCAGGTCAAGTCTATGGGCTGGGGCACACTTTCCACCACATAGAAGATGCACTACCTGGAAGCTATTCCCATTTCTCTCATTTCTCTGGGATGCTGGGGAACTTGAGTGGCTGCAGGTGTTTCTTGGTTTCTTGAAGCTTACAGGGAAAGAAATGGACACATTTCCCTCTACACCTCAGAATCTTCCTTCATGAAGGGCCTCCCAGTCCCCAGGCCTGTGCCTGCTAGATCCTCCCTCTCTACCAGCCTCATGTCCTTGGAATCCTACTTTTTCACCCAGCCACACAGCAGAACTTGGCTTCTCAACAGCCCCCAACCCCTAGACCTACCCTTGAGTGATTTGGAATTTTCCCAAGATTTGCCTCTAGGTTATCTTTTACAAAATTGGAAAAACCTTAGTGTCCAAGACCTGGAAAAGCAGTACTTTTTGCCTGGTCTTAATACAATCTAGAGGACCAAGAAAAAATGTTGGATTTGTGCAGGGGCTTTCTGACAAGACTCTCTGACTTTTGAATGTTCCCTGTCATTACTGATATCACACTGTCTTTTTGTCATATTAAGTTGTTCTATGTTTGTCTCTGTGATGCTAGTGAGTGTGTGTAATCTGAAAGCCTGTGAGATTTAAAATGTAGCTGGCCAGCAAGAGAAGACTGTAAGGACTGTAGCTGGACTTTTCTGGGAATGCCTCTTTCTCCTTCTCTCCCCTTTTCCATCTCTGCATGATTACAGCCATTTTAGAGGAGCCTGGGGTGGGGAGGGAGGAGACAGAGAATGAGAAATGCTTTATTACTTAGATTACATGATTGATAATGGCCTGGAAAGGGGGTAAGAGAAGTGTCAGATCAGAATTAGAAATAAGATATGTGCAGTTTTAAAAGGGTTTTAATATAAGTCCACCAGAGTGATAAGTAAATAGAAGGAAAGATAAGAAAGCTGAAAGCATATAGGAATGAAAGGAAGAGAGGGTTTGAGAGTAAACAGTTTGGAAACTTGGAAAGAAAAAAACGTTGATTAAAAACTCTCTGTCTGTCTCTGCATCTGTCTTTCTCTTTCTGTCTCTGTCTGTTATCTCTCTCTCTCTCTCTCTCTCTCTCTCTCTCTCTCTCTCTCTCTCTCTCTCTCTCCCTCTCTCTCTCCATTCCAACTTTGGCCACATTGTGGAGAAACAAACAAAATAAAAAAGGGAGAACCCTTTCCCCCAGATCAAAAAGAAGAAGATTGACTAGTACTTAACCATTTCCTACCTCACATAAAGAAAAGAACTTTCGTGTAATGAGACTCCCACAAGGCAGTCTCCCACAAAATTGGAACTAATTCAGCTTACAAGATCTTAAAAAGAGATGCAGGAGGATGATAAATGCTGGAGAGGATGTGGGAAAATTGGAACATTGTTACATTGCTGGTGGAGTTGTGAGATGATCCAGCCATTTTGGAGAGTAATTTGGAACTACACCCAAAAGGCCCTAGGAATGTTCATACCCTTTGACCCAGCAATACCACTTCTAGGGTTGTATCCCAAAGAAATCACACAAGAGGGAAAGGGACCCATATGTACAAAAATATTTATAGCGGCTCTTTTTGTGGTAGCCAAGAATTGGAAATCAAAGGGATGCCCATCAATTGGGGAATGGCTGAACAAGCTGTGGTATATGAAGGTAATGGAATACTATTGTGCCATAAGAAATGGGGATGATACGGACTTTGTAACAACCTGGAAAAACCTACACAACATAATGCTGAGTGAGCGGAGCAGAGCCGGGAGAACATTGTACACAACCACAGATATATGGATTCCTTGAGGACCAACCCTGACAGACTTCACTCTTCTCAGCAACACAAGGTGCAAAGACAACTCCAAGGGCCTCACGATGGAGAATGCTATCTACATCCAGAGAAAGAACTGTGAAAAAAGAACTGTGAAAGAAAGAACTTCAAAAGTTTGAAGGCAGATTGAGGCACACTACATGCTCGCCTTTTTTTCTTCTCTTGTGTTTTTGTTTTTGGGGTTTTTTTTGGTTCTGTTTCTTCTTTCTCATGATTCATTCCATTGGTCATAATTCTTCTCTATAACTTGACTAGTGTATAAATTAATTCAATGAGAAGTTATACATGGTTGTTATGTGAGATTCCACACTGTCTTGGGAAGGGAGGGGAGAAAATCTGGAACTCAAAATTATGTAGAACCATGTGTTGTAAACTAAAAATAAAAATTAAAAAAAAGAGATGCCTTAAAATTGAAGCCTTTGAGCTCTCCAGTACTAGGGAGAAGAGACTAAGCGCCAACTGAATCTTTTACCAGAGGTCCCAACTTGCCTGTCTGCCAAGTTCAATGCTCCACTCTTATTTTCTTAAGGGGTGGACATAGAAGTGAGTTTTATTTTGAATAAAAATTTAAAAAAATGTAAGATTCTTCTCCCTCTGGTTCTCAGCTCTGAACAGGCTAAGGATACAGTAAAATGTTAGAACAGCTAAAAACATTTTAGCTGATTCTGGAGGGTTTGAAACTGACCATTTAGATGTTCTCAAACACCTCCTTACAATCTCAATCACTCTTTTCTCCCACTCCCTTCCCTTAATCAAGAAGGTATTTCAGTCTGGGGATTCCCAACAGTGTGTGTTTTCCTGTTAACCCCTCTCTTCCCAGATCAGATTAAGAGAAGAGAGTGCTGGAGAATGGTAGAGAATTTAGTTAGCCTACAAATTCATCCTCCCTCACCTGGTCAAAGGAAGGAGGGGTTAAGGGTAGCAGCTATAACCAGGGCCCCACTAGCAATGGCTCTGGCCCCTGGGCACCCTGTAGCTCTCCCAGAAAGCCTAGAAATAACATTCAGGTTCAGCATATCCTGCTCACCCCCAACAGCTGTGGGGAGAGAGGAATGTGGGATGGATCAAGGCAGTATGAAGTAAGAAGTCAGCCAGCCTCTGCACTTGGGAAGCCCATTCTTTTAAAGTTGTACTTTTAACATGTCGATGATGAGGTGCTGATTCTCTATGTAAAGTAATTTGGAAATACATTCAATAACATTGAAGTCACCTGATTGATAATGGGTTTGTTTCAAGTTTCAAACTGGTAAACTTTTGTGTCAGTTACATCAAGATTTGGATGTTAGAGTATGAAATGAGAGACACTGAAAGGACAGTGGAAAAAGTGTTTCCCTGCTAACCCTATCTTATAATGTTTTATAACTGCCATTAAAAAAACTGGGTATTTTCACCTTAGCGCAGAGTTATGAGGAAGTTGTAGTTAAAACAATTTGGCTCTCACTTATGCAAATTGTGATTAAGATATTTGGTTTATTTTTAAAGCTGAAACCTAAAACTGGTAATTGGTTACTGTTTGTGAAAAGGAGGGGATGAGGTGAAAGCCTTATCCAAATTGGTTCTGCCCATTCAGGGCAGTCCTTAGGGCTGGTCAAAAGGCACAGCCCACAGCAGATCCAAGAGTGTATAGGCAGCCCCTTCTCAGGGGTCCCTGTCATTCCCCCCCTTATTTTGTAAACTTGCCAGAGAGTGTTTTTGGGTTATGAAGTTCCTAAACAATGAACTTGGCCCGCTGAGATTTTGCAAGTATACAGAAGTGATCTCTAATGACTGGATTTTGTACCAGGATAAATTTAAATTTGAGATGTAAGCCCTGGAAAATTGTCCCTCAAGGTATGATTAGTAAAACTTGCTGTTTGGGCTAAAAGCCCTTGGGACTATAATTGATTTTGAGTTGTCTGATGGATCATGATAATCTATCCATAATCAATAGTCAAAAATCCACCAGGTGAAAGAATTCCACAAGTTACTCAGAGAGAATGTGATACAAGTGGAGGTATGCAGTTGGAAAAGCTTAGAGGACAGTCTTAGCCTTAGTCTAAGATGGGATTCTCCTGGCTCAGTTTTCCCATTGTGTTCCTTTGAAAAGGAGTGATACCCACCTGGCTATTCCTGAGTCTGGCTGTGAGGTGGAATTGATACAGCATGGTTGGAAAACTGTGAATTATCTGAATTCAAACAGAGCTTAGGAAGTTTTAAACTGTCATATTAGGTATGATTTTGTCTCTGCTTCGTCCTTGTATAGCAAATTTCTATATTCAGAGCAAATGGTCAGCAAAAAATATGAGCACAATCCATACATGTGAGATCTTGCTGTTTTGACCTGGATGTGTAGTCCTTCCATATCCCAAAAGAGCAGCTAATTTAGTACTCGGGCTTGTAATATGTTTGCCTGCATAGTCATTTGAATTATTTTTTCATAAACTAAGGCCAGGAGAATAAAATGTGTGTTTGAGATCTGAGCTATTCAACCTAAAATTATATTCCTAAGATATAGATCTTAGGCAACTTAGAAATTGGGTATTGCTATTAATTACTGAAATTAAATCAGAAACATTTTCAGTTTGCTTTGGGGAAAAGTATTCCAGTACAATCAATTCTCTTAGAGGGAGGTAATGTATAGAAAAATAGATATTTGGCTTAGTCCTTACTTAAGTATCCTCCCAAGTATTTTGTTATAATTGGAGCAAAAGTCAGTCTCTGGCAAATCCGTTTATATAACTATTGAACCCAAGGGTGGGAAACTTTTACATGCAAGAATGTTGATACTTCTATTTTTCTGTATAGAAATGAATCCCAATAGCATCAAATCCTCCTAAAGAAGTTGGAATCATAGTTGAAACTTTGGAGAAAGTAACAAGATCTGATAAGCTTGTTTGTCAAATATAAAGGATTCTAATGGGGCTCTTGCTTTCTTTGTTTTCCCCCATTCTGACATCACTTTTAATTCTCCCTATATTTGGGCCTTACATAGCAAACTTGCTCTTCAGATTCCTGCCTTCCAGACTAGAGGCCATTTCACCTACAGTTGGTAGCAAACAGTGGGTACCAGATCATGTCCCCCCATCATCCCCAGGATGCAGCCTGAGTTCTTCCAATCAACCTCCTCCCTGGGACCCCCTTGAGGTAGGGACAGCTCTACACACCTTGCCAGCAGGAAAACAGTTTCAGAAGCATGAGAACTTCATCCCTCACCCCAAAAGATTTTGGATCCCATTTGCTGGAGGTGGGAATGATGAGCTGATAGGACCTGGACCCCTAAAAGGAAAAGGCCATGTCTTTGAAAGCAACCCAGTCTCTGAATTTTCCCATACATTTCAGCATCCCAGATCACTGGCACCTTCAACCAAGGCAACTGACTCAGCCCTGCAAACCTAGATCACCTAATTGCTTCCTGTCATTTTTTTCACTGTTGCTCTTGGCCTAAGACAGACTACTTGCCTAGTCAACCACTCCTTAATCCCATCTAGATGACCTAATTAGCCTACTTGATATTTCTTTCACTGTTATACCTGGTCCAACCCAGACTACTTACCACTCCTTAATTCCATCCATATTCTTTTCACTGTCTTTTTTTGTATATACACAGAGTTCACTAGGAACTCTGCCTGCTTTGGCATTACAATAAACTTTACCACTGACTGTAAGATGGTTTGAGTAGGTGAATTAATTCCAGGTGGACACTGACCTGTACTCTGACATTTTGGGGTTCTCAGGAACCCCAAACTACATCAGTGAGATCAAAGGCACCATGCCATGGGTATGTATTTCAAGATATTTCTCTGGTTTTCCTTGTTCTTATACAATCTATTACTCAAACAGTGATGTTCCTGTGAGTTGTAAGTGACTGTACAAGAATAACCTTTTAGTTACCATGTCCATCAATGACCATGATAAGGGCATTACCTGCAGAAACTCACCCATCCAACTGGAGATTTCCCCTTCTGGGCATGGGGAGCAGTCAAAACAGCATGCAGCCTTTCCCTCTAAGGGACTCTTCCTGAATCCAGGACCACAACTATCACTGCATACTCCAGATGGTACCTAAGACAGAAACAGAAGAGTGCAATACACCTCTTTAACAGAGAGATACTGAACTTCTGGGTAGAAAAATGAAAATATTTTCTATGTAACCCCTGCTTCCACTGAAAGTGATGCTGTAGATAGAATTTTTAGCATGGAGTCAGGACCAAACCCAGTTCAACCTGAGAATCACACATTTTCTGTTTGGCCCTGGACAAAATACTCAACCTCTGTCTGCCTCAGTTTACTAAACGATAAAATGGGAAAATAGTGCTTAACTGAAAGGATCATTGGGAGGGTAAAATGAGACATTAAAAACCACCTGGCACAGCTTATATGCTAAATACATGCCTCGTCCCCACCACTTCCTTTTATATAACTTTAAGAGGGAAAAGATTCCTTTGGAAAGTGTCAGTTTTATCATTAATTTGGAGAACCTCTGAGTTGTTATGCCTGGAATGAGGCTGAGTACCTAACTAAAAGATTAAAAGAACCTTTTCTGAAAGACTGATTAAGGAAGCTCTTTTCTTGCCAAGAAACCTCTTGAGAAGAGACTTTTACTTCCTAAGAGAAGTGAGTGCTGGAAAAGTTAGTCCAGAGTTCAATGGTCACCAGTGGTAGTTGACACATGTTGATGACTGTCTAAGAGCTTTGAACATTGTTGAAGCATTTAAATGTGAACTAATGTTATTTATTTTCTTGGTAATTCATTAGATAGCCAGTGACATTGAACTACATTTAAGCTGTGGAGGGGTAAGGGGTGAGGAGAAGGGAGAGACAGAGTAAGAGCATTTTTGAGGAATAGTTATCTCTTGGATGGAAGATCAGAGTTAATCTGTTAATGAAATAAATTATTTATTTATATTCATTTATTAGAAAATATCATAACATAACACTTGATTGCCATAAACCTGGAATGAGAATTAATATGGTAATGTTTCATTTCTCAGGCTAAGTAGAGATTTGCCATGATTGTTGACTAATACATGTAAGAGTCTTAATCCATGAACCCAGGCTAACTACATTAAATGTTATGAGATTTACAGCTGTTTCATACATAAAGGGATTGAAATAGAAACCAGTTAAAATGTGTAGGCCATAACTCCGCATTTACCACTTAAAGTGTTACTTTGACCATCTCTTGAATGCTGGGGATTTCAGTTTATAAATGGTAAATTAACTGAATTGATCTTAACCTGTGAGATTCTAGGATTATTAAGGTAGTATGGGTGGTAGTGACCTAATGTGTTGGACAAAAAGCTTCTCTGTTGAAAGATAAAGAAAAAAATGCACTTAATCTATTACCATCCAGTTTGCAAGGCTCTTAGAGTTTAAAGTCAGGAAGAGATAAGTGATAGTTCAAGGTACAGTAAAAGTTAATATAAAGCTCCTTTGAAAAACCAGCCTATTCTGTAGCAATTAGAAATTCTGCCAATTAGAAGAAATATGAAATTCCAACCATTTTTCAGCTCCATGGGAACAAAGACTCTGAAGGGCTCAAGGCTATTTCTTTCCCTGAATTAATCTCGATGGATGCCCTACATTTGTTTGCATAATTGTAGGGCTGTGGAAAGAAAACTGGATTTGGAAGCATCTTGGGAAAGCAGGCATCTTTCTGTTTCCTCATGAGTCAAATTAAGAGAGTCGACTGGGGTGGAGTCAAGATGGTGGCTGGAAAGCAGGGACTTGCTTACATTCTCCCCCAAATCCCTCCAAACACCTTCAAAAAATGGCTCTGACCAAATTCTAGAGCTGCAGAACCCACTAAATAGCAGAGGGAAACAGGTCTCCAGCCCAAGAGAGCCTGGATAGTTGCTGGAAAGGGTCTATCCCATGGTGCTGGGAGTGGAGTGCAGCCCAGCATGGGTCACACTGGGACAGACCAGACCCAGAGTCAACCAGCTGAAACAGGCTTTGGGGCCATGAATCAGTAAGGTGTGGCAGTCACCAGACTTCTCAACCCACAAACGCCAAAGAGCAGGTTAGAGGGAAACTGCTAGATGGAGTTCAGAGCAGTCCAGCCACCAGCCCTGGGGGTGGTGGAGGTGGTGCAGCAGTGGTTGTGGCAGCAGCAGGAAGCTCCTGAAGCAGCCTCCAGAGCCCCAGAGTTGGCTGCTTTCCAAGTCCCTGGCTCACATGGTGGGAGGAATCTAGCAGTGGATCAGAGCAGGAGTGCAAGGAACACTTTGTGGGCACAAAGGCAGATTCTCTTGCTATGCCCCACTTGAATCTGGGTCACAGTCCTGGTTGGCAGTTCTTGGGGCAGGAGGAGGGCTCCTGTGGCAGAGCTTCCAGTGACAGTGGAGTAGAAGTAGCTCTGGAAACAGCAGTGCTTGGACCCTAAAGCTTGGGACAAAGTACTCTCTACTCTACAAGCAGTCATATCCTGACAAAAAGTTCAAAGGTAAAGTAGGTGGCTGTGAACATGGCCAGGAAGAGAAAAGGATGCAGACTCAGACGAGACTCAGACTATAGATTCTTTTTTTGATGACAAAGAAGATCAAAACATACAGCCAGAAGAAGTCAGCAAAGTCAAATTGTCTAAATCAAAAGCCTCCAAGAAAAATACGAATTAGTCTCAGGCCATGGAAGAGCTCAAAAAGGATTTGGAAAAGCAAGGAAGAGAGGTAGAGGAAAAATTGGGAAGAGAAATGAGAGTGATGCCAGAAAACCGTGAAAAACAAGTCAACAACTTGCTAAATGAGACCCAAAAAATCCTGAAGAAAATAACACCTTAAAAACAGACTAACCCAAATGTCAAAAGAGCTCCAAAAGCCAATGAGGAGAATAATGCCTTGAAAGGCAGAATTAGCCAAATGGAAAAAGAGGTCCAAAAGACCACTGAAGAAAACACCACCTTAAAAATTAGTTTGGAGCAAGTGGAAGCTAGTGACTTTATGAGAAATCAAGATATTATAAAACAGAACCAAGGGAATGAAAAAAATGGAAGACAATGTGAAATATCTCATTGGAAAAACCACTGACCTGGAAAATAGATCCAGGAGAGAGAATTTAAAAATTATTGGACTACCTGAAAGCCATGATCAAAAAAAGAGCCTAGACATCATCTTTCAAGAAACCATCAAGGAGAACTGCCCTGATATTCTAGAGCCACAGGGCAAAATAGAAATTGAAAGAATCCATCGATCGCCTCCTCAAAAAGATCCCAAAAAGAAAACTCCTAGGAATATTGTTGCCAAATTCCAGAGTTCCTAGGTCAAGGAGAAAATAATGCAAGAAGCCAGAAAGAAACAATTTGAGTATTGTGGAAACACAATAAGTATAACACAAGATCTAGCAGTTTCCATATTAAAGGATCAAAGGGCTTGGAATATGATATTGCAGAGGTCAAAGGAGCTAGGATTAAAACCAAGAATCACCTACCCGGCAAAAATGAATATAATGTTCCAAGGCCAAATATGGATTTTCAATAAAATAGAGGACTTTCAAGCTTTCTCAGTGAAAAGACCAGAGCTGAATAGAAATTTTGACTTTCAAATACAAGAATCAAGAGAAGCATGAAAAGGTAAACAAGAAAGAGAAATCATAAAGGACTTAACTAAAGTTGAACTGTTTCATTTACATTCCTATGTGGAAAGATGATGTGTATAATTCATGAGACCTTTCTCAGTGTTAGGGGAATTGAAGGAAATATACATAGATATAAACAGAGGGCACAGGGTGAGCTCAATATGAAGTTATGATATCTAAAAAATAAAACTAAGAGATGAGAGAGGAACATATTGAGAGAGGGAGAAAGGGAGAGATAGAATGGGGTAAATTATCTCACATGAAAGTGGCAAGAAAAAGTTCATTGGAAGGGAAGAGGCAGCAGGTGAGGGGGAATGAGTGAATCTTGATCTCATCGGATTTGATTTGAGGAGGGAATAACATACACACTCAATTGGGTATCTTATCCCACAGGAAAGTAGGGGGAAGGGGATAAAAAAGGGGGGATGATAGAAGGGAGGGCAGATGGGGGAGCAGGTAATCAAAAGCAAACACTTTTGAAAAGGGACATGGTCAAAGGAGAATACTGAATAAAGAGGGACAGAATAGGATGGAGGGAAAGACAGTCTTTCGCAATTGTGGAAGGCTTTTACATAATGATACCTGTGTGGACTATGTTGAATTGCTTGCCTTCTTAGGGAGGGTGGGTGGGAAGGGAAGAGTGGAGAGAATTTGGAACTCAAAGTTTTAAAATCAGATGCTCAAAAGAAAAAGTTTTTGAATGCAACTGAGAAATAAGATATATAGGGAATGGGGCATAGAAATCTATCCTGCCCTACAAGAAACTGATGGGAAAGGGGATAGAGGGGTAGAAGCAGAGTGACAGAAGTGAGGGCTGACTAGGGAATGGGGCAATCAGAACATATTCCATCTTAGAGTGGGGGGAGGGTAGAAATGGGGAGAAAATTTGCAACTGAACATCTTGTGGAAATCAATGTTGAAAACCAAAATTTTAAATAAATAATAAAATATTTTAAAAAAAAAAAGAGAGGTGAAGGACCCAGAATACAAAATGAAACATAATATTCTTTTGGACTTAGTCAATGTGTAAATTTGTTTTGCTTGACTATACATGGAGAGCTTTATTTTTTTCTTTCAGTTTCAATTCAGAAGAGGGAAGAGTTGGAGTGGGATGGAGAGAAGGTTAGAATTTCTGATATAAAAGATATACATACCGACATAGATGTACATATTATATATGTCTACATCCTTTCAGTTATGCATATGTATATGTTTTTTGTATATAGTCATTAAATACCACCTAAGTTGCTCATTACCTGTGGAACTTTGAATAAAACACTTACTCTACCTGGGGATCACTTCCCTCAGATGCAAAATGGAGTGTGGTTGGCTAAATGGCCGGTGAGGTTTCTTCATTACCAATATGTATAATCTTATTTTGAAAATTCGTCATTAGATGTCTTTGATTTATAAATATATGCAAAGTTGTTTTTTTCGGTAATTTTAAAATAGTGTCTGACTCTTCATGACCTTATTTGGGATTTTTGAGCAAAGATATTGGAGTGGTTAACCATTTCCTTCTAGCTCATTTTACAGATGAGGAAGTGAAGCAAACAGGGTTGAGTGACTTGCCCAGGGTCCCATAGATACTAATTGTCTGAGGCCCAATTTCAACTTGTGAAGATAAGTCTACCTGACTCCAGGCCTGTCATTCTCTCCAGTGAATCCACTAGATGCCCATATAAGTAATGTAGAGTAAACCAAATAGGGCAAGGATTTTTCTTGTGATTAGAAGCAAAAGAAAAGATTTAAACAGTCTCTGACCTTTGAATCTAACCATCCCCACACTATGGTATCCTCACAGATTGTGAAATCTTGACCCAGTGGAGCCTCAGGGACAAACTGCCCCCACTTTCACGAGAGTATCAGAACAATCAGAAGAGAATACATAGTTCATAATGGCATATTGAGCTTCTGACCTTCTATTCTCATCCACAAATACATGGTCACCAGCACTGTTGTTAAATTGGGTCTTCTTTAGGAAGGAGTGAAGCTGAAAAGGAAGAGAAATCCTCAACACTGGGTTTTATCTGAGGGAAGAGCTCCCTTATATGAGGGATAGTGGGCTTATTTTGTAGTGTTGTGGAGTTCTCTAGTCTTATTTGGAGGTGGGATCAAATCTGGCTTCATGCTGGGATGCACAGAAATGAACTTCTGGAACCCAGAGTTTTGCTTACCTCACCCATGTTTATAATTTCAGTTTTACCCTCAACCCCTCACTATCTCCCACCCCCTTTATCCAATCTATTTCCAAGGTCTCTTTTTACTTTTGCAACATTTCTTAAATATACCTCCACCCTCCTCTGAGACTGCCACAACCTCACAATCTGACAGTGGACTACGGCAATAGTTTACTGGTTGGTCTATCTTCCACAAGCCTGTCCTCATTCCAGCCAGTACTCCATTCAGGCACCAAAGTAATTTTTCTAAGGTACACCAGTTCCTTCAAGTTTCAACTAAAATCTCAGCTTCTAAAAGAAGCCCTTCTTAATCTACCTTAATTTCAGTGACTTCCATTAATTATTCCTTATTTATCTAATATGCAGTTTGTTTGTAGATGAAGAAACTGAGACAAAGTGTGACTTATCTAAAGTCACACTGTTAATATCAGTTTCTGAAGTGAGATTTGAACTCAGGTCTTCCTCAATCCAAGCCAGTCCCTCTATGTGCTGTGCCACCTTGCTGCCCTAAATGTTTCCTAAATTCTTTCCCTATTATTCCAACTTATCCAATAAACTCCTTGTTTGTTCATATACATTTTCTTGTAGTCTCTCCAATCAGGCCATGTTATCACTTTTTGCAGATGATATGATGATTTACTTATAAAATCCTAGAGAATCAGGTAAAAAAAACTATTTAAAATATAAGCAACTTCAGCAAAGTTGCAGGATATAAAATATACCCACATAAATCCTTGGCATTCCTGTACATTACTAACAAAACCCAACAACAAGAGATAGAAACAGAAATTCCATTTAAAGTTACTGTGCACACTATAAATATCTGGGAGTCTATCTGCCAAGACAAACACAGGGACTATATAAGCATAATTATGAAACACCTCTCACAGAAATAAAGTCAGGCCTAAATAAATGAAAAAACATGAGTTGCTCATGGTTAGGCCGAGCTAATATAATAAAAATGACAATTTTACCTAAATTAATTTACTTATTAAGTACCATACCAATTGAACCACCAAAAATTATTTTACAGAGCTAGATAAAATAATAACAAAATTCATCTGGAAGAACTAGAGGTCTAGAATATATAGGAAATTAATGAAAAGAAATGCTAGGGAAGGTGACCTAGCCATACCAGATATTAAACTGTATTATAAAGCAGCAGTCATCAAAACTACATGCTACTGTCTAAGAAACAGAATCATGGGTCATTGGAATAGGTTAGGTACACAAGACTCAGCAGTCAAAGACTATAGCAATCTACTCTTTGATAAACCCAAAGAATTCAGCTTCTCGGCTAAGACTTTACCATTTCACAAAAACTGCAGGGAAAAATGGAAAATGGTAGGGCAGAGACTGGGCATAGACCAATATCTTACACCATATACCAAAATAAAGTCAAAATAGGGTCATGATTTAGGAATGAGGGCTGATACTATAAGCAATTTGGGAGAGCAAAGAATAGTTTCCCTATTAGATTTATGGAAAAGCAAAGAATTCATGACACAACAAGAGACAGAGAGTATTACAAAATGCAAAATGGATAATTTTGATTATGTCACATTAAAAAGTTTTTGTTGAAAATAAAGCCAATGCAACAAAGATTAGGAGGGAAGCAGAAAATCTTTATGACTAGTGTCTCTGACAAAGGCCTCATCTCTAAAATATACAGGGAAAAGAGCCAAACTTATAGGAATACAAATCATTCCCCAATTGAGAAATGGTCAAAGGATATGAACAGGCAGTTTTCAGAGGAAGAGATTAAAGATATCTATAGGCATATGAAAAAATATGCAAATCAAACAACTCAGGTACCGCATCTCTCCTGTCAGATTGGCTAAAATGATGAAACAGGAAAACAATAAATGCTGGAGAGGATGTGGGAAAATTGGAACATTGTTACATTGCTGGTGGAGTTGTGAAATGATCCAGCCATTCTGGAGAGCAATTTGAAACTATACCCAAAGGGCAACAAAAATATTCATACCCTTTGACCCAGCAATACCACTTCTAGGGTTGTATCCCAAAGAGATCACACAAGTGGGAAAAGGACCCATATGTACAAAAATATTTACAGCAGCTCTTTTTGTAGTAACAAAGAATTGGAAATCAAGGGGATGCTCATCAACTGTGGAATGGCTGAACAAGTTGTGGTATATGAATGTAATGGAATACTATTGTGCTATAAGAAATAGGAAAGATACAGACTTCATAATAACCTGGAAAAACCTACACGATATAACGCTGAGTGAGCGGAGCAGAACTAGGAGAACATTATACACAACCACAGATATATGGATTCTGTGATGACTAACCTTGATAGACCTCACTCTTCTCAGCAAAATAAGGTTCAAAGACAACTCCAAAGGAATCATGAGGGAGAGAGCTATCTACATCCAGAGAAAGAACTATGGAGATTGAATGCAGATTGAGGCAATTTCACCTAAGGTCCTTGAAGCGCGGTTTGGAAAACGTGCTCCAAGAAAAGGAGAGCCATCCATTTGATTGTCCACAGGAAAGCATCGTTTGGTTCGCTGGAAAAAAGGAAAAGAGGAAAGGCACTGATTGGTACCACAAATGCGCTCATTTCGTTTCTCCAACCACCAAAACCCTCGAAAGAGACTGAAAAGGGAAAACACTTGCCTTGCAGGCAGTAGGAGACAAGTCTGGGGACAAGAGATACACCTATGCTCCGGCAGAGTCTCTCTCCGTGGGAAACACTGTCTTGGTGGCCGACGGTTCCATTTGGGCCCAATCGAATGGGGGCGAGATTCTGAGAAGAGTAGCGAGGGTGCCTTCCTTCCCTATCTAACCGCCTCCGCCACCTCTTGCGAACCAAATTGGCCACCAGCAGGAAGCGAGGTAGTTCTCTGAGCTCAATCTCATTTAGGAACAGGGGCATGCGACCTGCTAGGAAAGGCTGGGTCGAGCGGCCGCCTCCAGGCAAAAGATTCCATCCCCAAGGGCAGCTCCCTTTTCTCAACCTGCATCAGAGGGCGCCGCCAAACCCAGCTAAGTGGCCAGCATCAGAAGGAGAAGTCTTGCTCCCTGGGGAATCCGGAGGACTTGGGCAGAGAGCAGCAAGGACCGCCTCCCTCCAGCTTGGAGGCATGCCTGGCTCAGTGGATGAGCGCACGAATTGATACTGACTCTTAAGGAGCCAGGCTCCCTAGGCAGACTGGCGAGGGGGCCTTTCGATGAGCGGGCCGCCTTAAGCGGTCCGGGTGGGATGAGATCCTGCTAATGGCGGAGGTGGGCGGGGTGCGGCAGGGCAGAGGACAGGGAGGCTCCACCAGAACGCGCGGAAGCTTCCTTTTCTCAGAGACTGGGGGAAGGTACGCGCTTACAAGCGGGACAGGCAGAGTTCAATCCCGGATGAAACGCCACATCGCTAAGGACTTTCCCTACTCTGTCGGGCTGGACTATGCCAACGGTCGTGGGAGAGGCGAGAAAACCCTCAGACCCGGTAAGGTGGGACTTTGAAAATCAGAGCAATTGCTTGCAAGCATTCTGGGACCTCTGGTTCTTCCGATGCACCTGCTGAACGTCGAAGACTCTGGAGATCCGGGCCTTTTCTCAATCTTTCTGTGCCACCCAGTGGGTACATGCCTTGGTGCTGAAGGGTTCCGGGGCCTTTCGTGAGTTTTGTCAAGGGACCAGGCTCCATTTCCCTTGACTGCGGCATACAACACCGGCCATTTCCCGAGTGCAGGCACGATACACTGGCTTTTCGAAAGAAGATTTTATTTCCCCACGCCCAACGTCAGGAAAAGCAAATTTCGAGATACATGGTTTTGGGTCAGTTTTCAGTTGCCAATTTTATTTCTGCCCGCCACTCTGCGTCCCTCTGCCACTGCCTCCCCCCTTCTCTGTATCCCCTGCTCCAGGGTGACTTGGTCAGTCATCCGATAGTGTTTATACCCTGGCTATCAGAAAAAACTCTCTCTCTCTCTCTCTCTCTCTCTCTCTCTCTCTCTCTCTCTCTCTCTCTATCTCTCTCTCTTTCTCTCTCTCTCTCTCCTCCCGCTCCGCGACCCCCTCCGCCTCCCTGCCTTTGTCTTTGTGTGGAAGAGACGTCGATAATTAGAAAGCGAAAGAAAGTGAAAAGTCTTCTGCTTTCGATCCGTATTCAGATGCCATCAGATCCCGGTCCAGAGTGGGAAAGCACTCTTCATCGCGAGTCCTTTGGCAGGCTCCTGCGTCACTGGGTTGCTGAGAAGAGCTCCGCCTTCGAGGGCTGTTGGATCGTACAATATGCGGAGTTCTCTTGGTTCTCCTCGCCATCTTCTGCAGGAGTCCGTGGCAGTCTTTGCCGGTTTCTCCCAAAATCATCTGCTTCCACATTTCATAACGTTTTTCATCTCTTGTTTGCTCATTTTAACAATCATGTTACTAGCTGCTACTGTTGGGGTGTAAAACCAACAACACCAGCACACAGGAGGGCTACTAGCACAGGTTCTTTGATGTGCTTTTCTGAAGGAAAGTAACATAAAGAAGTTTACAATCTCACTTTAATTAAACATACATATATCATTCAGTTACTTTAGGGGGAAAAGTCAGCACCCAGAACTTCAGAGAAAATGTGAACAGAAATTCCAAGCCAGAACCTATATAAACAGAGCAAATGACAAAAATCAGCAGATAAGGCTTCTGTCTGTCCATAGCAATGCTCATATAGTTACCACAGAGAGAAGCACAAACATCTGTGTTTTCAAAGCCAGAGGGCCTCTTAACGGCTGCCCAGAGTCTTGTCTGGCCAAATCACACAACCACTCTTCCAATGAGTAAGTCCCAAAGCAAAATGCTAACCTCAGAGTTTATATACTGTTTCTAATCAAGGACTCTTGATTCAATCAAATACTCTTGATTCAAAGAAAGGCAAAACTCAATCAAAAGCACTCGATTTCCTTAGTGTTCCTTAGTTCCTTAGCACACCAAACCAAAAAAAAAAAAACAGTAAGAAGTCCCACTTTGCCTGCCATTACAGTCATGAATTCTTCCCCTACCCATAGATATGGCAGGCAGACTATTCCTTGCTCTTCTAAATTGATTGCTTCATTGTTTATGGTATCTTTGAGCAACATGTAGTTTCTTTCCTTTTATCTTTTAATTAAATTTATTTTTTGCTACTCCTGCTTTTTTAAAAATTCAGCTGAAGCATAATGGATTCTGCTCCAGCCCTTCACCTTTTCTCTGTGTGTCTCTCAGGTTCAAGGGATTTTTTCTTCTAAGCAACATATTGTACGATTCTGTTTTTCGATCCACTGTGCTATTTGCTTTCATTTTATGAGAGAATTCATCCCATTCACATACATAGTTATGATTACTACCTGTGTATTTTCTTCCATCCTATTCTTCCTCCTGTTTGCCCTCTCTCTCTCCTTTCAGTTTCTCCCACATCACTAGTGCTTTACTTCTGCCTACCACCTCCCCGAATCTGCCCTCCCTTATGTCCCCATCCCTTTAGTTAATGTCCTTCCCTTCTTCCTCCCTGTTGGGTAAGGTAAATTCATATATTCATCTGATTGTGTATATTATTCCTTCGTTGAGCCAAAACTGATGAGAAAAAGGTTCAAGCAATGCCAATCGCCCCACCTCCACTGCCATAGGTCTTTTTCACCTCTTTTTCACCTCTTCACTGTGAGATCATTTACCCCTTCCAACTCCCCCTTTCTTCTCCACCCATTTTGCCCCTATTTCTCATCCCTTATTTTTTTATGTCATTCCCTCAAATACACCTTATGCCCATACTCCCTGTCTATGTATATTCCTTTTATCTGTACTGTTAGTTATACAATTTTTAAAAGTAACAAGTATCATCTTCCCATGTATGGATGTACGCAGTTTCTATTCTCAAAGAGATACTATTGAATCCCTTCTTTCCTTTTCTCTTTTTACCAGTTTATACTTCTCTTGGGTCTTGATATGGGAGGTCAATTTTTTGTTTAGTTCTGGTTTCTTCCTTATGAAGGCTTGAAATTCTTCTATTTAATTGAATGACCATTTTTCTCTTGATGTATTATGCATCATTTTGCCAGGTAAGTGATTCTATAGTCCTACATCTTTTGCCCTCCAGAACATCTTGTTCCATGACCTCTGATATTCTATGTTGTAGCTGCCAAGTCTTGTGTGATCCTGATTGGGACTTCCTGATACTTGAATTGTTTCTTTTTGTCCACTTGCAGTGTTTTTTCCTTGACTTTTTTATTCTATGTATATGAATTTTATTCTATGTATATGAATTTCCTTGAGGTTTTTATTTTAGGATCTGTCTCCTAAGGTGACAGGTGGATTCCTTCAATGCCTGTTTTGCTCTGTTTCCAAGACACCAGGACAGTTTTCCTTGATAATTTCTTAAAAGATGCTGTCCAGGTCCTCCTTTTTATTATGGCTTTCAAATAGTCCAATGATTCTAATATTGTCTCTCCTGGATCTATATTTTCCAGCTCAATTGTCCTTCCCTTAAGGTATTTTACATTTTCTTCCATTTGTTTAATCTTCTGAATTTGTTTGCTTGATTCATGATGTCTCATACTCATTAGCTTCCACTTGCCTAACTGTAACTTTCAGGTTTTTTTCTCCATTAACTTTTGTACTTTCTTTTCCATTTGGCCAATTGTACTCTTAATGAGTTGTATTCTTCAGTGGATTGTTGCATCTCCTTTTCCATTTGGTCAATTCTATTTTTTAAGCAGTTTCCCAAGGTGTTGACTCCTTTTATCCTAATTCTCTTGCATCACTCTCATTTCTTTTCCCCATTCTTCTTCTACCTCTCTTATATGATTTATATATGTTCTGATCTGCATTCAGACTACATAATTCTTTCTCTGGATGTGGATAGCATTTTCCATCATGAGCCTTTTGGATCTTATGTGATTTTTAAGTTCCCTTTTGAGCTCTTCCAGGAGTTCTTTCTTGGCTTGAGGTGACTTCCAATTTTTCTTTCTGGCTTTTCCATAGGTGTTTTGACATTGTTGTCTTCATCTGAGTTTGTCTCTTGGTCTTTCCTGTCAGTATAATAAAGTTCAATGGTCAGATTCTTTTTTTGTTGTTTTTCTTCATCTTTTTTGGGCATTTATCCCTTTTTAAAAAAATTTTATCTCTGCTCCCAGGGTAGAAGGAACTTGGTCTCACGCTTCCTGAACCAATGGCTACAGGCCTTAGGTGTTTACCTGGTGCTGGGCTGATGTTTCCTTGTGGGCCCACAGGGGACCATAGTGTCTGGTGGTGTGTGCTTTTCTCATGAAGCACAAAACCTTTTTTAATGAGGGCATGATGGGGGCTCCTATTCCAGTGTTTCTCAAGTCACACAATCAATTCCAAAGTTCTTAATAGAGGACTTGAGCATGTTCTCATGTTGCTTCTTCTGAGCAACATGTGAGCAATTGGCCAGTGTGAATTCTCCATTAAATAATCTTTTAGGCAATAGTGTGTATGAGATTCAGGAAATATGTCCAGCCCATCAGAATTGCCTTCTTTGAAGTAATATTTCAATGCTTGGCAGTTTAGTTTGAGAAAAGATCTCAGTATCCAGTACCTTATCCTGCTAAGTGATCTTAGGAATCTTCCTAAGGCAATTCATATGGAAGTGATTCAGTTTCCTGGCATGGTGCAGGTAGATTGTCCAGGTTTCACAGGAATACAACAATGGGGTCAGCACAACAGCACTGTAGACCTTCAATTTGATATTCAGTCTAGTACCTCTTCTCTCCCATACTTTCCTTCAGGGACTCCCAAACAGTGAGCTGGTTCTGGCAATTTTTGTATCAACCTCATTATCATTGTACTTCCCTAGAAAGTACATTGCAAAGTTAAGTGAACTTACCTACAGTATTCTCCATTTGCTGTAACTGATGGTTCCAAATAGAGATAGTGTTATTCTGACTGGTGTAGCACCTGAATTTTCTTGGTGTTAATTGTTAGGCCAAAATTAGCACAAGCAGCAGAAAATCAACCCATACTTTGTTACACCTAAGCTTCAGAGGCTGCATTGAGTGCACAATGATCTGTGAACAAAAAAAGAATTATTCGCCAACTCTGAGTAAATGCTTATTCACTTTCTCCTTCCCTCCATCTCAGTACTTTGAGTAAAGTAGGAGCCTTGGTGGACTTGTGAGAGATGGAGTGGGGTGGATTTGAGGTCTTGAAGTTGGAGCCAAGGCAATAGTTTCTGTCTCTGTCTCTGTCTCTCTCTGTCTCTCTCTCTCTCACACACACACACACAGGCGCATGCGTGTGTGTGTGTGTGTGTGTGTGTGTGTGTGTGTGTGTGTGTATGTATAATCCTGGAAATTGAGAGAATTCCCACAAACAGGAATGGCTGAAAAAGTTGTGGTATAAGATTGTGGTGGAATACTATTGTGTTATAATAAATGATGAGTACAGCATTTTCAGAAAAACCTGGAAAGACTTAGAGGAACCAATGCAAAATGAAGTGAGCAGAACAAGAAAAGGAGTGTACACAGTAACTGTGATATTGTATAACAATCTACTATGAACGAACTTGACAAAATGAATTGTCTGTCCCAACCCCCCAATTAATTATAAAACGTTAAGATATTTTGCCTGAATAAATGAATTAGTTCAATGTATACTGGCATAAATAATTCCTTAATCACTTTTAAAGAATCACTGGGTTTTTTCATCACGGTATGAAACAGAAGTTCCATAAAGAAAATACCCGGAGACTGGTGGAGAAGAATAGGTCATAACCTGTGGAGATATGGATACCACACCAAAGTTCCAGGAGTTCAGCCATTTAAGTTGTGGTTGTATACCGTCATGAAGGAGTCCTTAATGTGAACTGACAGTAGGTATGGGAAATGAGTGCATTTACTCATAACTCTTTGTCTCCCGCTCCCACGTTGTCCAAGGGATGACACTGAGAACTTCAAATATTCTGAAAATCTAGAGTTCCCACATATTACTCAGTTCACTGGTAGCAGTGTCCATCAAAACCAGCAGTAACATCTTCAATACATCATTAGTCAGTTGTACTGTGGGGATCCAGCCCATATGTACAAGTAGAATTTGAAAAGGTAGCCAGAAAGAATGCCACAATAAAGTAATTTGGATTCATATATCAACAAAATTGATAAATATGGCTATTAGTGTAGGTTGTTCATCAGACTAATTATTCCCAAAACTAGAAGTGTAAGGTTGTGCTCTAGAAAAAAATTATTGCCTATGGAATCCCATTTATTCTTAATCTGTTTCTGGTATTTGTGTCTGGCTTCAGGAGCATCACATTACATTTGGGAATAAAGGTGCAGCGCAGTAACCCATCACTAGAGGCCAAGATAGAGAAGATCTCCAAAATCACCATGGCCTTTCCTTTACTGCTCTGATGTGGGAGAAAAGAGGCCCAGACAGCACAAAACACTAGCATGCTGAAATTGATGAAGGTATCAGGCAGGTTCCTGACCAAGAAAGCTACAGTATAGCTTCATGGGGCCAGGAGGCCTATGTTGCCCAGGACACAATAAAATGCAAAGACAGAGCCCTCATTACATCTAAGGGTTATGTAGCCAGATTCAGAGTGTGTGTCTGCCTCAGGAAACGGGGGATATGTTCACAATCAGATGCCACAGAAAATCACTTGAATCCCTGTGCAGATGAGAACAACATAGTTGGACACTCTAGGATGTATCAGCATCCAGATCCTGTCCCCTGGCCTTGTAATTCTGAAAGCTAGAACCATTATAATGGCTGTGGTCAAAATGGAGCAAACAGTCACTGTGAACTTAACTATTATTTGTTGAAGTAGACAGGTGATGGTGGTAGCATGGCCTATGAAGAACAAGGATAAGAGGAAACAGAAGGCAAGGGGAATGAAGAGAGAATTGCCAAGGGGCCGGTTATTGGCTGTGACTATGGGAGTGTCTTGGAACTTCACAAAGACCCCCAGAACCAGAGCTGTCAGTGAAGAGAAGGAAATAGCTACAAAGGCCAAAGTCATCCCCAAAGGTTCTTTCATATTTAGGAAGGTCACAAGCCTGGGGAGGCAGTGATCCCTCTGCTTATTTTGATATTCATTTTCTGGGCATTTCACACATTGCTCTGTATCTGCAGGAGAAAAACAAGGGCTCCAGTTTGAGATTCAAAAAATTATCCCCATTCCCAGACATAGGAAATAATCATTAGAACTGTAATAATGTCATATGCCTTCATAGGACCAAAAAATCCTCTTTCCTCTTTGCTGAGACAGAATGTCAGTGCTAAGTTGCATGGCACCCAAGGCTAGACCCACTCTGTTCATGTCCTCTATCATTGATTGGGCTTGCATTACATTGATCCTCTGTATTCCTTTTACTCAAGTCATTATAGCTGTTTTTTTCTTAATCTATTCACTTAGTACAATAATCTTAGAAACTGTAGCTCTTATAAAGATTGTTTCTGTGTGTTGTTGTCTTGTGCAATAATAATTCTACCTGGAGACTGATTTAATATTTTCTCATTCTTCCCATATCGCAGTCCACTCCCTCCCACAATTTTGTAAATGTCTATTCTGTGTGTGTTCGTGTTGTTTCCTTTGCTGGTATGGAAACTCTCAGAATGAAAGAATCATTTCCTTTTTGTTTTTGTTTCCCCTACCATTTATCACCAAGAATATCACATAATAAATGTCTATTACTTGTCTGAAAGATTAATAATTTATTGAATAGCTGGAATATTATAGAGAGATGTTCTTTAATTTTTAAGTGGCCCTCCAGTTAATCCTCATAAAATTGATGGAATTGCAAGGTATATTCAACAATGAATTTCATAACCTTTAATACTTTGGTTTAATCAGATTTCTTAAGGTGAAATTCTCATTAGATCATAGATTGAATTGGTTTTCACTTGTTTGGACTAGTAGGTGGATCATATTTTGACCTTCTTTCAGATTCATGAGATACACTTTTAAGTTTACCTTGGAATTGGCTTCACAAAGAAACTGTCTGGTACCTTAAGACTCATCCTTGCTGTCATCAGGCAGTCTTTTCCCTAGACATTCCTGTTTCTTCTATTTGCTTTTACATTTTTCAAGTCCCAAACAGACACTTGAATTGCTTCTGTGACATCATAGGTGAAAATCCAAACAGATTTGTCTACAGGTGTTGTCACAAATCCCTAAAGAAATCTTTAATTTTACTGTAAATGAATAAATAAATGGCAACTTGAATAGAGAAAGCTTGCTTATCTTGCTTTAGTCAGTCACTTAACAAACAATCATTATCTTGGGATTCTAATGCATACTTTATTGTTAAGTCAATTGCAAAGCAGGACCAATTTGTCCCCTTGTTGAGTACCCTTAACCAAAGCCTCTTCATTTCTCATTATAACTGGGTATTCTGAGTGATTTCTCTGTGTACAAAAGTTAAGAAATTCAGAAACATAACTATATTTACTCTTCGAATTTCGCATTCTTCATTCTCAAAGAAAATCAATGACATCATGAGCATGATTTGTTAACTTGCACATGAACTGGATTTGAGTAAGGCAGATCTGCACAATGCCATCAGCCTTGCCCTCTTCTCCAGAGTAATTGGAGTCCAGTGGAAATACAAGGTCAAGATGACTGGAAATGGCACAGGATGTAGTGGGTAACCTTCATATTTCTAAATTAATGTCTTTCCAAGGTCTGTTTGAAGCCACATCCATTAAATAACAAAGGGTTATATGAGAACTGAGACAAAAGGTGGCTCAGTTTACCATCCCAAAGATATAAATGTGGGAGGGGAAGACCCTCAGAGTTTTTGGGTAGGACAGAAAACAGTTGCTATTTACACTCGTTCTAAGCCATCGAAGCCTAAACAATGATTGCAGAGTCTTTGAGTGGGCCTGTTATTGGCCATTCAATGAAAGCCAGAATTTATAAGAATACAAGTCATTCCCCAAATGATAAATGGGCAAACAATATGAACAGGCAATTTTCAGATGAAGAAATTAAAGCTATTTCTAGTCATATGAAAAGAATTTTTCTAAATCATTATTGATTAGAAAAATGCAAATTAAAATGCCTCACAGCCATCAGATTGGCTAATATGACAAAAAAGGAAAATAATAAATGTTGGAGAAGATGTGGAAAAATTGGAATACATTGTTAGTGGAGTTGTGGATTTATCCAACCATTTATCCAACCATTCTCAACAGGAATTTGGAACTATGACCAAAAGGCTATATAACCTTGGACCCAGTAATGCTACTACTGGGTCTGTATCACAAAGACATGATGAAAAAAGGCAAAGCACCCACATATAAAATACATTTATATGACCTCTTTTGTGGTGGCAAAGAACTGGAAATTGAGGGCATGACAATCAATTAAGGTATGACTGAAAAAGTTGTAGTATATGAATGTAATGGAATACTATTGTACTGTAAGAAATGATGAGAAGGCAGATTTCACAAAAAAATAAAAACTTGGGAAAGACGTACACAAACTGATGCTGACTGAAGTGTGCAGAACCATGAGAACATTGTGAGGAGTAACAGCAACATTGTGTGATGACCAACATTGATAGACTTAGCTCTTCTCAGCATTACAAGGATCTAAGACAATTCCAAACCTCATGATGGAAAATGCTGTCCACAACCAGGTAAGGAATTATGGAGTCTGAATGCAGATTGAATCACACTATTTTCACATTTTTTGTTTTGTTTTCCTTTCTCATGTTTCACTCCCTTTTATTAAGATTTTTTCACAACATGACTAACATGGAAATATGTTTGTACATGTATAACCTATATCAATTTGTGTGCCATCTTGAAGAGCAGGGAGGGTAGGGAGTGGGAAAATTATGCAATTCAAAATCTTATAAAAGTGAATGTTGAAAACTAAGACTAAATAAATTAAAAGAATAAATTAAATTTTATAAAAAAGAAACTTCCTTTCATTAATCTTTAGATTTGAGTTTCTTGTCAGCATAACCTAGGTCCTTAGTTATGGATCTCTAAAGAGCAGGTAGATGTGGTCCACTTTCCAGGTCCCAGAGGGTTAGGCTCAAGCAATGCAATAAAGTTTGCTCACAATTTCCATAACTGAAAAAAATTTCCTCACAAGACACAAATTGGACCAGATCCATAAATGAAAAGAAACAGAATGGACCTAATCCAGAGTTGAATCACAATACGGGGTCAGTGTGGTAAACCAGTTACCACAATTCCTTCAGGTCATTTGATGAAAGCAGATAGTTCATAGAGAAGATACCTTGAGAATGCTTGAAAAAATAAGTCATATTTTGTAAAGCTATAGACAACACACAAAAGTTCCAAGAGTTTAACCATTTAATTCAACCATTTGGTTGAACCCAATGGTGAAGGAATACTTAAAGGGAATCCACAGTAGATATGGTAGATGGAAGAGATTCCTTATAACTCTTGGTCTCCTATTCTCCCATTGCCCAAGGGATGATTCTGTGAACTTCAAACATTCAGAAGATTTGGAGTTTCCAGATTTTACCCACTGCATTGGTGTTTACCTAAATTCTTATCAACCGCCTCAAAACAGCACTGATTAGATGCGCCAGTTGTGAGTGGAATTTAACAAAATAGCAAAAGAGAATGTCACATATATGCTAATTAAGGTTCAAACATAACAAAAACTGACAAATATTATTATGCCAGATTAATGTGGATTATTCTTCAAGCCTATTATTTCCAGAACTGGAAGTATTAGGTTGTGTTCTGGAAAAAAATCTTGCCCCTTGAATCCTTTTGATTCTTGGTCTGTTTTAGGGTATTTCTGTCTGGCTTCCAGAGGATTGGGAATAAAAATGCAGCCCAGTAACCCAGCACTGGAGACCAAGATGGAGACATCTCTACAATCACCATGGCCTTCCCTTTGGTGCTCTCATATGTGGGAAGAAAAGATGCCCAGACACTGCAAAACACTAGCATACTGAAAGTGATAAACTTGGCTTCATTGAAAGTATCAGGCAGCTTCCTGGCCAGGAAAGCTACAGTAAAGCTTCCCAGGGCCAGAAAACCCATATAGCCCAGGACACAGTAAAATGCCAAGGCAGAGCCCTCATTAGATCTAAGGATTATGTGGCCAGATTCAGAGTATGTGTCTGCCTCGGGAAAGGGGGGATGGGCTCCCAACCAGATGGCACAGAAAATAACTTGAATACCTGAGCAGATGATAACAACATAGTTGGACACTCTAGGATGTATGAACATCTGGATCTTGCTCCCTGGCCTTATTACCTTGAAAGCCAGAACCACTATGATGGTTTTGGCAAAATGGAGGAAACAGCCACTGTGAACACAACTGCAAATACTGTTTGTTGGAGGAGACAGGTGGCAGGGGTAGGCTGGTCTATGAAGAGCAAGGAGCAAAGGAAACAGAAGGTAAGGGATATAAGAAGAGTGTAACTGAGAGTCTAGTTATTGGCTTTGACAATGGGAGTGTCTTGAAACTTCACAAAGATCCACAGAACCAGAGCTGTCAGTAAAGAGAAGGTAACAGCTACAATGGCCAAAATCATCCCCAAAGGTTCTTTCTTACTTAGGAAGGTGACAAGCTTGGAGAGGCAGCAATCTCTCTGCTTATTTGGATATTCATCTTCTGGGCACTTCATACACTGCTCTGCATCTGCAGGAGACAAGCAAGGAGTCAATATTTAGGTTAAGAAAAATATCCTTGTGTGCTTCTAGGGCCAAGATGGCTGAGTAAGCAGTAAATTACTCACACTATCCTTTAATGAAATTGAAAAACCCAGAAAATACACCCCTGGAAAATCCTGGATGAATGGAGACAGCAGAAAGATGGGGTGCAGCAGTTTTTTAACCTGTGAGGCTAGGGATATTAACAGGAAAGGGCCCTCTTGCTGTGGATGAAGGTGACCAGTACAGAGTGGGAGGTGCCATGGAAAGCCAGCAGCAAGCCCCACCTCAGCAAGGCAAGAACCAAAACTAGGACCCCCTACATGACTTTGCACGGACAGGGAGTTGGCAGACACCAATGTAGAGAACAATCACTTGCATAATAAATGGGTGTCCACTAGCAGTTGAACCTACCCTTGTTCTAGGAAAGCTAATGGGGAGGAGTTAATGCTCACCTACTCCCAACACCTCAAACCACAAGCATAAACAAGGAGGGAAATAAGATGGAGAGAGAGATGCAGAATCATAACTGTGAATGTGAATCAGGTGAACTCTCCCATAGAAATAGAAGCAGTTGCCAGAATGGGCTAAAAAACATAATCCTTCAATGTGCTGTTTACAAGAAACACATTTGAAACAGGGGGATACAAACAGGGTAAAGGTAAAAGGCTGGAGTAGAATATATTATGTTTCAGCTGAAGTAAAAAAATAAAGCAGGCGTGGCAATCCTAATCTCAGACAAACCAAAAGCAAAAATAGATCTAATTAAGAGAGATAAAAAGTAAACTATATGCTGCACCCTAGATGATGAAGTAATATCATTACTAAACATATATGCACCAAGTGGTATAGCATCCACATTCTTGGAGGACAAATTAAGTGAATTACAGGAAGAAATAGACAGCAAAACTTCACTAGTAAGGGACCTCAACCTACTTGTCTCTGCACTAGATTAATCTAACCTCAAAATAAACAAGACAGAAGTTAAGGAGATGAATAGAGTTTTTAAAAGTTAGCTACGGTAGACTTTGGGAAAAAAACTGAACAGGATAAAAAGGAACATACTTTTTCTCAGTGCTACGTGGCACCTACACAAAAACTGACCATGTACTAGGGCATAGACTCACATAGATATTGGCTATAAAAACGTAAAATGTCACAATTCAATGCAGAAAGACAGGAATGTTAAATGTATGCTTTTCAGATCATGATGCAATAAAAACTATATGTAATAAAGGGCCATGGAAAAATAGACTAAAAATTAATTGGAAACTAGTCTATTCCTAAAGAAGGAGTGAGTGAGTCAAGCAACAAATCATAGAAACAACCAATAACTTCACCCAAGAGAATAACGATAATTAGACAACATACCAAAACTTATGGGATACAATGAAAGCATCTTAGGGGAAGTTTTATATTTCTGAATGCTTACATAAATAAAATAGAGATAGAGGAGATCAATGAATTGGGCAGGAAACTAAAAAAGTTAGAAAAAGAACAAATAAAAATCCCCAATTAAATACCAAATTAGAAATACTTAAAACCAAAGGAGAGATTAATTAAATTTAAGTCAATAAAACTATTGAGCTAATCAATAAAACTAAGAGCTGGTTTTATGGGGAAAAAACAATAAAATAGATAAACGTTTAGTTAATTTGATTAAAGATAAGAAGAAAACCAACATACCAGTATCAAAATGAAAAGAGTGAATTCACTACCAATGAAGGGGAAATTCAAAGAATAATTAGGAACTATTTTGTCCTGCTGGATGTCAATAAATTTGACAATCTTAATGAAATGGACAAATATTGACAAAAATACAAATTGCCCAGATTAACAGAGGAGGAAGTAAAATACTTAAATAACTCACCTCAGAAACAAGAAATTGCAGATGATATGAAGACACATTTAGATAATTCTAGACAATAAAATAAAAAAAAGCTATTTGAAAAAATTAACACATTTAGCAAATTTTCAGGATATAAAATAAACCCATATCAATAATTAGCACTTTTATTTATTACTAACAAAGCCCAACAGCAAGAGACAGAAAGAGAAATTCCATTTAAAGTTACTGTAGACATCAAATATTTGGGAGTCTACCTACCAAAACAAGCCCAGAAATTCTATGAACACAATTAGAAAACCCTTTTGACACAAATCCAGTCAGATCTAAGAAATTGGAAAAAATATCAGTTGCTCATGGATAGGCTGACCTAATTTAAAAAATGATAAATCTACCTGAATTAATTTACTTATTCAGTGCCATCTCAAACTATTCTATAATATTCTACAGAGCTAGAAAAAATAATAGCAAAATTAATCTGAAAGACCAAAACATCCGGTATATCATGGGAATTAATGAAAAGATATGTTAGGGAAGGTGGCCTAGCCATATCAGATCTTAAATTGTGTTATAAAGCAGCAATCCTCAAAACTACTTGGTGCTGGCTGAGAAATAGAATGGTGGATCAATGGAATAGGTTAGGTACAGAAGACACGTTAGTCAATGACTAATAAGAATCTGCTGTTTGATAAACCCAAAGACCCCAACTTTTGGGATGCAAAATCACTGTTTGACAAAAACTGCTGGGAAAACTGTAAAATAGTATGGGAGAAACTGGGTGAGACTATCTTTTACCATATACCAAAATAAAGTCCAAATGGGTACATGACTTAGCTATAAAGGCTGCTATTATAGGAGAACAAAGAATAGGATAGCTGTCAACTTATGAAGAACAGAGGAATTTATGACAAAACAAGAGATAGATAACATAATGAAATCCAAAATGGATAATTTTGATTAAATTAAATTGAAAAAAAAGTTTTGCACAAACAAAGGCAATGCAACCATGATAAGGAGGGAAGCAGAAAATTGGGAATTTTTACAATCAGTGTCTCTGATACAGGTGACATTTCTAAAATACTTAGAGAACTGATGTCAATTTATCAGAATATAAGTAATTTCCCAATTGATAAATGGTCAAAGGATATGAACAGGCAGTTTTCAAAGGAAGAAATTAAAACTGTCTATAGTCATATGAAAAATGCTCTAAATCACTACTGATTAAAGAAATGCAAATCAAAATAACTATTAGGTAACACATCACACCTATCAGATTGGCTAACATGACAAAAGAGGAAAATTTTTAATGTTGGAAAATATGTGAGAAAATTGGAACACTAATTCATTGTTGGTGGAGTTGTAAACCGATCCAACCATTCTGGAGAGCAATTTGGAAGTATTCCCAAAGAGTTACAAAAATGTGCATTCCTTTTGATCCAGCAATACCATTTCTAGGGTTGTATGCCAAAGAGATAGTAAAAATGGGAAAAGAACCCGAATGTACAAAAATATTTATAGCAGATCTTCTTGTGGTGGCCAATAACTGGAATTTAAGGGGATACCTATCAACTGCAGAATGGCTGAACAATTCATGGTATATAAATGTAATGGAATGGTATGGTGCTGTAAGAAAAGATGAGCAGGTGGACTTCAGAAAAACCTGGAAAGACTTATATGAACTGATGCTGAGTGAAGTGAGCAGAAGAGAGAACATTGAACAGAGTAACAGCCACCCTGTGTGATGAGTGACTTTGATAGACTTAGCTCTTCTCAGCAATGCAAGGACCTAAAAATTTCAAGACTCATGATGGAAAATGACATCAACATCGAGAGAAAGAAATATGTAATCTGAATGCAGATCAAAGCATTCTACTTGCTCTCTTTTTTTGTTTTGTTTTTTTTTTCATGGTTCCTCTCATTGGTTAGTCAACACACGTCATTTGTTGAATCCAGGACACAAAAATTGTTTTGTTTTGTTTTCTAGGAAAGCACTTCTGTACTGTAGCCTCTGTTGGGATCAAGAGAAAGAGAGTATAAGGTATAATTTTCCACTTACATTTTTCCCTTGGATGCAGAGACTCAGGTGGAGATGCCCCAGGCAGTCTATTCCCCGGAGTTCTTCATGGTCTGAAGACTTCTCTGTGGAGTCTGCATTAGTAGAAGTGGTCCCTATTGGTATAGAGTGCTGTGAGTCAGAATTCACTCTAAAAGCTGGTGAAAGTATAAAACATCCATTCATCTTATGCTATTGTCGTTGTCTTGGACATGGGCCTTATTAATGTCTCATTATGTTTCTTCAGGTGTGGCAGGCAGTCTAGGCCTAGGCATTTACAGAAAGACAGGGAATTTCTGAGACTGGACAGTTCCTCATCAGTCCATGACTTAGGAAACTGACTGTGCTATGATCTGAGTGGCTCCTAGTTTCACTGTCCTTGGAAATTTGGCTAATTTTCATGGAGATGTTGTTCCCATAGCATTTATCAAATGCTTTCTTTGCTTTTCATATCTCTGCTGCTGCTGCAGACTCCAGGCTATGGTGACAGGACCGAGAAGTTTCCCTGCTTCCACCAGATTAATCCCATTGTTTCCCGAGATGGGGACCTGGTGATTGGGATCTTTTTATCCTTGTTCTCAGTTGAAGTGAAAAAGTTAACAGGAGCAGAACTGTTCAAAAGTTTTCCTAACAAAGCTTGTAATACTTATCAGTAAGTGTCTCTTTATTTCATTTTCACTGTGATGATTGAGAAAAGGTCCTTATAAATGGAGCAGAAGAGCAGGCCCATTCCACATGAGATAATGGGTGGTCTCCCCCTCTTCTTGCCTCTGAATTTTTTACATCCTTGTCAGTTTCACCTCTGTCTGATTGACTTCCAAAGTTGAATAGAGAAAATCTCTCACTTCTACTTCTCCATTTGCACTCCCCTTCAAAGAGCCCCTACCCAGAAAGTTCAGTCCTGAGCAGGCTCAGTTTCTTATTATCCTTCTCTCCTTTTCCTGATTTTGTGTTTATACTTAATCAGTGAAACTAATGAACATCTTTAGACCCCAAACCTCCTGGCAATAGGTTAATATCCTGAAGCAGCAGAAGTTCTTGAGGCCTGTGCCTCTTTTCTATCCTTAGGCAGAGTTATTACTGTTGAAGGTAATGATATTGGCCAAGAAGAAATTTGCCCCATTCATAATTATTAAAGGTCTCATTTTTCCTCCCTACATTTGGACATCTGATAACAAGTAGCACAACATTCTAGGGAGTCATGGGACCTCCTTCTTCAGTGAAGATTTCATATTTCTCTATTAGTGGAAAATACACTGTCAGGTCTTCTCCCTCTTGTGAGTATGTGAGTTTATCTTTTGCCCAATTCTTCTTGGCACTAGCTACATGTTCCTGATGGATCAGTCTAGGATAGGGAATTCCAGCAGAGTTGATTACCAGCCTGGGACAGAGCCTGAAACTGAGGGCTTGGGAGATTTGTTTTTTGGGGGAGAGGCATGCTCAGGCTACACTTTTAACAAGTACTGAGTGAGGTTTAGAAATGTCTTTATGGAATACCTGTTATTGCTCTGTAATGTCTGGAGTATTCTGGCTTTCTCTAGGTTATGTGTGAGGGACTTGATTTTGATTCTCTTCATTAGCTTTGCTAGAGAATTCATCCTTCCAAAAAATATTCTTTTTGAACTTTTTGTTAATATTCTTTGGCAATAATCCCCATAGGTGGCTGCACAAAAATTACCAGCAGGCCCTGGCTGTTGTATTTGCTGTAGAGGAGATTAACAGGGATGCTGATCTGTTGCCCAACATTTCCCTGGGATTCCACATATACAATACCCACCACAGTGATGAGAGGACCTTGGAGAGCTCCCTGCAGTGGCTGTCTGGGCCTGGCCAGCTCATCCCTAACTATAGCTGCAGGAAGCAGGACAAGTCAGTGGCTGTTATTGGTGGAGCCACATCAGCTCTGTCTGTCCAGATGGGGACTCTGCTCCACCTGTATAAGTTTGCACAGGTGAGTGATAGTGAACCTAAAAAATTGCATATCTTTATGGATAATATTAATAATAATAGTAACATAACAGAAGCAATAGCATTTGTGAAGTGCTTTAAAGTTTAAAAATTGCTATGTATTTCTTTTGATTCTCATAACAAACCTATAAGCAGATGCTGTAGTTAGCCCTATTTTACAGAGGATACTGAGAATGAGGAAAGTTAAGTTGTGTGTATAAGATAATGCAAATAATAAGTTCCTGGGGCAGAATTTGACCTCAAGTATTTTGACACCCATTTAACTTTCTAGCCTCTGCATCAAGCTCCCTTAATTGTCAGTGAAGGTTACCCTCTTCTGTAGCATCACCCAGATTGTCAACCCAAAATGGAATTGTAGTCATTTAGCTTCCATTCCATGAAAAGATCTGAGAATTAATCAGAATATACTTTTCCATTACACAGATGATGTCACTGAAGATCAGTGAGTTAAAATGTTTACTCGACACTACACAATCCGCTGGCACGAGATTTGGGAAAAGAGCTTACTTGTCTGGACTTCAAATTGAATGACCATTCAGTTTATTATATATCACTATGCTTCATTTTTCATAGTCATTTGGTCCTTTAATGTTAGTCCTGAATTTATCGAGAAGAGTGTTATTTGCAAAAGTAGGGCTGAGCATGAGCAATGGTGTAGAAAACGTTGATTTTGGGGGGACAATGGTAAACGTGTCCACAATGCTGTGTTAACATCACTATAAGTACTTTTAAGAATGTGCAGAAGCTGAAGTAAATTCAAGACATTTCTCAAAAATAGGATATATATTAACTTTTTTAATGGGCAAAGAAGAAAAATGGATACATGTGGTATGAGGAATTTCATTTCAGAAGGCAGCTCACCTTTTAGAGACTGAAAGAAGTATTCTATAAGCACTGGCCTTGGTGGTGAGCTAATCTGTATTTCAGGCTTACTACTTGCTGAAATTTGTCATTGTTGGTCAGGCAGATAACTGACTGGTTTGTTAGTTCATTACCAAAAAAATAAGTACGGACGGCTTCATGGAAGAGAAATAAAGGAAATTGTGAGTCTTTCATTTAATGAAATGGAGGCCATGTTTATTTTGGGGGGGTGGTTTTTGTTTGTTTTTTTGGAATGGAATTATTCACATTAAAAAGAGGATTGACAGAGGGCCTCTCCCCATTTATATCCACACTTCTTATGTTAAAGATTTTATAACTGTATTCAATATTATTTTTCCCCAGTAGTTCCACAGATACAGATTCAGCATTTGGGAGCTTTGGAGTAGTAAGTAGGTGCAACTTTGTAGTGTCACTAGCATTGGAATAACAGAGAATTCTTGTCACACACTTGGCAATTAGAGTAAAAGGAAAAAAAACTCCAAGCTTAAAGGGACATAGGGATTAGCTCAAGGTTGGAGTTTGGAAATGAGAGTAAGATTTCTAAGTAAATGATGTAACAGGATTCATTTTACATCTTTATTTTCTAGAAAATATAGTAGCATAAGGTCCTGGATACAGAAGAGGCAGACTGCTGTGTTCATTCTGGGGACTTTTTTTCCTAGATCCCAATGGGGTACAGCATGGTGGGAAAGGAGGAATGTGTCTACTTCCAAAAAGGGATGTGTGGGTACATGTCTGATCTTCTGACATGTACAAATCTGATCCACTGATATCAGACAACAGTGGTCATGGTTAGCAAGACCTGGCATCAGTCCTATTAAGGGATTAATGAGCATTGTTTTTGCACATAAGACCAGTCTTTTTTGGTTGAAGTTTGTGGCAAAGAGTATCAAATAGTTGGGCAAGACTTCTGATGCCTCTTGGTGAATAGACATTACATTTCTGGTGTGCTTGACTACAGTTAGTGAGGTCTTGTCTATAGAGTGGAATTATGTTATGTATAGAGAGTCATAAAAGTCTCACATGGTGTTAAACCATTCTTGCTATTTTCATTGTCCTGTGCCTAAGAACAGCAGAGAACCCGCAGACTATTTATACACAATTTTAGCAGACATTTTGGCTGACGGATTATTTTTATTATATTTTTATTTTCTTAAATATGTCTAAATTACATTTTTTTTGCTTTCATCTTTTAAAATTTTGAGGTCCAAATTCAATGCCACACTCTTGACGATTCCCTACACAATGATTAGGCAAACAATAGGATATCAATTATACATGTGAAGTCAAGCAAAATATTTCTATATTAGCTGTGTATTTTTAAAAATGCAAACAAAATGCAAGAAAAATAAAGAAAATGAAAAGAATAGGCTTCAATCTATATTCATAGCTCTTTAGTTTTCACTCTGGAGATGGATAACATTTTTCATCATGGTTCCTATGATGACAAGAACCCATGCCCTTAGACTGATCTTTGATTCATTGTAGCTGTCTTTCACATTTGTTTATTGTTACAATAATACTGGTACTGTGTACCATATTCCCCTGATTCAGCTTAGTTAATCTTGCATCAGTTCATATAAATCTTAGGTTTTTCTGGAACTATTCTGCTCATCATTTCTTATAGCACAATAGTATTCCATCAAAATCATATTGTTTAATCATTCCCCAATTGATGGGCATCCACTCAATTTCTGTTTATTTGCAACCACAAAAGATCTGTTATATTTTTTGTATAGGTCCTTCCCTTTCTTCTTTGGTCTCTTTGGGATATAGACCTAGTAAATATTGCTGGGTCAATGGGTATGCACACTTTTATAGCCCTTTGTAATTAATTTCAAATTGTTTTTTGGGATGATTGGACCAGTTCACAATTCTACCAACATTGCATTAGCATCCCATTTTCCCCACATACTTTCCAGCATTTGGCATTTTATTTTTCTGTCATATTAACCAATCTGATAGGAGTGCAGTGGTACCTCTCAGTTGTTTTAATTTATATTTCCCCAACCAATGGTGATGTAGAGAATTATTTTTTTCATATGACTATGGATAGCTTTGATTTCTTCATCTAGAACTTCTTGTTCATATTTCTTGACCATTTATGAACTGCAAAATTGTTCTGCTGTGCACGTGACAATATTTTATTTTTCTTTTCTTATTTTGAATTATTTTAGTTTTAGCATTTAAGTTTATTTCAGTTTTCTGTTCCTATTTTGCATTAAAGTTTAAAATAAAAAAATTACCCAAAACCTCTTTTAACCTCTTTTTCCATCTGGCCAATTCTATTTTTTAATGTATTATTTTATTGAATATTTTTGTGCCTCTTTTATCAATCTGTAAATTGAATTTTGCTAATTTTCTTTCCTTGCTCTCATTTTTACCTAATTTTTCTTCTGTCACTTGTTATTGATGTCTTGACTTGGGAAGGAATTGGATATAAGGGGGACAGAGAAGCACAAAGTCATCAGCCTCATTCTTTCCTCCAGTCATTGAAGTCCAGTGGTAAAACAAAGATCAAGATGACAGGTGATGGCTTAAGATGCAGTGGGTGACCTCAACCTTTCTAAAATAGACCTTCCCTAAGTCTCACTTTGTCTATGGCCCCTCCCATTCTTTAAATAAGATATGTGGCAAATGAGTGAGCGGAGTAGAGCCAGGAGAACATTGTACACAGCCACAGATATATGGATTCTGTGAGGACCAACCCTGACATACTTCGCTCTTCTCAGCAATGTAGGGTGCAAGGACAACTCCAGGGGACTCACGATGGAGAATGCTATCTTCATCCAGAGAAAGAACTGTTAAGTTTGAATGCAGATTGAGGCACACTTCATGCTCGCCGTTTTTCTTCTCTTTTGTTTTTGTTTTTGGGTTTTTTTTTTGGTTCTGTCTCTTCTTTCTCATGATTCACCCCATTGGTCATAATTCTTTTCCACAACTTGACTAGTGTATAAATTAATTCAATGCGAAGTTATACATGGTAGTTATATGAGATTCCATGCCGTCTTGGGGAGGGGGGTGGGGGAGGGGAGAAAATCTGGATCTCAAAATTATGTAGAACCGTGTGTTGTAAACTAAAAATAAAAATAAAATATGGGGAAAATAAAAAAAAGATATGTGGCAAAAGATGACTCAATTTGTGTATTGGCAACCAAAAATGGGCTCCTTAGCACTTAGTCAACAAGTGCCCTTGACTAGTTTGGCTTTTTTCCCCTGAACTGAATGCTGTTTGTATGTTGGACTGGAGTAAGCTTGTCGGCCCCTTTACCTTGCTTCCCTTGCTTAAGCTGATGGAAAGAACCTGTGCTTTCCTGGTCAACCCCTTCACCTTGCTTAAGCAGATTGAAAGAACCTGTGCTTTCCCCGGCGTACCTTACACCCCCGCAGAAGCTGGATGGTTAAAAGCAGCTCCCGTTGGAGCCAGAGGCTGCTATAGCTATAGCCACAGCCGAAGCAGGAGCTGCCAGTAGCAGAGCTGACCTACGGGAGGAAGCTGAACAAAGACTTCAGGCCAGTGGGTAATCTTTTTACCATAGAGGGGGAAGCATGATTTTGCTTTACGCAATCATGCTTCTCTGTAGCCTCCTGGTTACTCTTTCAAGGCGTACTTATTGGGCCTGGAAGCTTTTGATCAATATATCAAAATGGGGTTGCTGGTTCATGGGTTGGTTACTGTGGAGCCTAAATATATGTTTTGATTCTTCTGCCTTCTACTTTGAGAGTTTCTTATATCCGGCGGTTCCGAACCTTTCAGACATGTTTATGATCCTCTTTGAGATTATAAACTCTGCCCTCCTAATACAATTTGCCATCACAAAGATATCAATCCAGAATGGGAAGATGCTTAGAGTTTTTGGCTAGAACAGAAAATAATTGCTACTTACACTCTTTCTAAGATTTCAAAACCTAAACAATGAGTCCCTGGGACTTGACTTGACACAATTATTGGTCATTCAATGAAAGTCAGAGTTATGTTATTTTTTCCCCCAATTTATTTATTTATTTTAGTTTTCATTATTCACTTCCACAAGATTTTGAGTTCCAAATTTTCTCCCCATTACTCTCCTCCCCACTCATGATGGCATGCATTCTGATGTATTAGGAGGGCAGAGTTTATAATTTCAAAGAGTATCATATATATGTCTGAAAGGTTCAGAACCGCCAAATATAAGAAACTCAAAGTAGGAGAAGAATCAAAGCATATATTTAGGCTCCACAGTAACCAACCCATGAACCAGCATCCCCATTTTGGTACATTGATCAAAAGCTTCCAGGCCCAGTAAGTCTGCCTCACAAGAGTAAACAGGAGGCCACAGAGAAGCATGATGGTGTAAAGCAAAATCATATACATGCTTCTCTTCTATGGTAAAAAGATTACCTACTGGCCTCAAGTCCTTGTTCAGCTTCCTCCCATAGGTCAGCTCTGCTACCGGCAGCTCCTGCCTCCAACGGAAGCTGTTTTTAACCATCCGGCTTCTGCGGGGGTGTAAGGTATGCTGGGGAAATCACAGGTTCTTTCGATCTGCTTAAGCAAGGTGAAGGGGTTGACTGGGAAAGCACAGGTTCTTTCGATCAGCTTAAGCAAGGGAAGCAAGGTGAAGAGGCCGACAAGCTTACTCCAATCCAACATACAAACAGCATTCAGTTCAGGGGTAAAAGCCAAACTAGCACTTGTTGACTAAGTGCTAAGGAGCCCATTTTTGGTTACCAACACACCTTTCCCCCAATCTGCTCTCCATTCTATCATCCTCCCTTCTCTTATCCCCTTCCATTTTCCTGCAGGGTGAGCTAGATTTCTATACCCCATTACCTGTGTATCTTATTTCCCAGAGGCATGTTAAAACAAATTTTAACATTTGTTTTTTTTAATTGGGTTCCAAATTCTTTCCCTTCCTCCCTTTCCACCCTTCCTCATTGAGAAGACAAGCCACTCAATTTGGTTATACATGTGTAGCCATGCAGAACATTTCCATAACAGTAATGTTGTAAAGGGATAAATACATTTCCCGCCATCTTATCCCATTCCCCATTTATTCTATTCTCTCCTTTGACCCTGTCCCTCTTCAAAAGGGTTTGCTTCTGATTAACTTCCCACTCATTTCTCCCCCTTCTCTCATCCCTTCTACTCTTATCCCATTCCTTCCTACTTTCCTATAGGGTAAGATATATTTTCATAGCCAATTGAATATGTGTGTCATTCCCTACTTAATCTAAATCTGATGAGAGTAAGGTTCACTCATTCTCTCTCACTTCCTCTTTTCTTCCATTATAAAAGCTTTTTCTGGCCTCTTTTATGTGAGACAATTTACCCCATTCTATCTCTCCCTTTCTCCTCCTCCCATTACATTCCTCTCTCACCCCTAAATTTTATTTTTTTATACTATCCCTTGATATCCAACTCACCCTGTGCCCACATATACACACATATATGCATATATACACATATATACACCCATATATATATATATGCAAACACATGTACATATATGCATATGTGTATGTATATGTGTGTATGCATAGGTCTATATATATGTATATATACATACATATACATACATATGGATACATACACCCACATATATCTATAAGTATATATGGGGAGAGAGAGAGGGAGAGAGAGATAGAGGTCTAATGTGTTATTGATATCATCTTTCCATGTAAGAATATAGAGTTCAAATTTAATAAGTCCCTTATGATTTCTCTTTCCTGTTTACATTTTCATGTTTCTCTTAAGTCTTGTATTTTCTATTTTCTATTCAGCTCTGGTCTTTTCATCAAGAATGTTCGAAAGTCCTTTATTCCATTGAATGTTTATTTCTTTTTTACCCTGAAGGATTATACTCCATTTTATTGGGTAGATGATTCTTGGTTTTAATCTTAGCTCCTTGGACCTCTGGAATATCATATTCCAAGCACTCTGATCCCTTAATAAAGAATTTGCTAAATCTTGTGTTTCTCCTAATTGTGTTTCCACAATATTTGAACTGTTTCTTTCTGACTGCTTGCAATATTTTTGCTTGATCTGTGAACTCTGGAATTTGGCTATAATATTCTTAGGAGTTTTCCTTTTGAGATCTCTTTCCTTGCTCTTCTAATTTGCTTATATTATTATATTTTATGTCTAAATTATTCACCCATTTTGATCTTATCTTGGTATACAGTGTGAGATGTTGATCTATAACTTGTTTGTATACTATTCTTTTCCAGTTTTACCAGCAGGTTTGTCAGATAGTGAGTTCTTTTTGCAAAGGCTGCAGTCTTTGGGGTTATCAAATGCTATATCAAATGTTATAATTGTAATTGACTACTGTTTGCAAACCAAATATATTCCACTGATCTACCACTCTATTAATTAGCCAGTACCAAATAGTTTTGATTATTACTGCTTTATAATATGTTTTGAGATGTGGCATTGGTAGGCCACCTGCCTTTCTTTCCAATACATTGCCTTTATTCTGTTTGTGTCTCTCTGCTTCAAGTATGTTTTTTCTTTTTATTTTTAATTTGCAACACATGGTTCTACAAAATTTTGAGTTCCAGATTTTCTTCCCTCCCTTCCACCCCTCCCTCCCCAAGATGGCCTGGAATCCCATGTAACTTCCACATATAACATCGCATTGAATTAATATACACACTAGTCAAGTTGTGGAGAAGAATTATGACCAATGGAATGAATCATGAGAAAGAAAAAACAGAAACAAAAAAAACACAACCCAAAAACAAATACAAAAGGGAGAAAAAAAAGGGGAGAAAAGGGCAAGCATGAAGTGTGCCTCAATCTACATTCATACTTCATAGTTCTTTCTGTGGATGTAGATAGCATTCTCCATCCTGAGTCCTTTGGAGTTGTCTTTGCACATTGTGTTGCTGAGAAGAGCAAAGTCTGTCAGGGTTAGTCCTCACAGAATCCATATATCTGTGGTTGTGTATAATGTTCTCCTGGCTCTGCTCCACTCACTCAGCATTATGTCGTGTAGGTTTTTCCAGGTTGTTATGAAGTCCATATCATCCCCATTTCTTATAGCACAATAGTATTCCATTACCTTCATATGCCACAGCTTGTTCAGCCATTCCCCAATTGATAGGCATCCCTTTGATTTCCAATTCTTGGCTACCACAAAAAGAGCCGCTATAAATATTTTTGTACATATGCGTCCTTTTCCCACTTGTGTGATCTCTTTGGGATACAACCCTAGAAGTGGTATTGCTGGGTCAAAGGGTATGAACATTTTTAAACTCCTTTGGGCATAGTTCCAAATTGCTCTCCCAAATGGCTGGATCAGATCACAACTCCACCAGCAATGTAGCAATGTTCCAATTTTCCCACATCCTCTCCAGCATTTATCATTTTCCTGTTTTGTTATTTTAGCCAGTCTGACATGAGAGAGATGATATCTAACAGTTGTTTTGATTTGTGTTTCTCTAATCATTAGTGATTTCGAGCATTTTTTCATATGCCTATAGATATCTTTAATTTCTTCCTCTGAAAACTGCCTGTTCATATCCTTTGACCATTTCTCAATTGGGGAATGACTTGTATTCCTATATATTTGGTTCAGTTCCCTGTATATTTTAGAAATGAGGCCGTTATCAGTGACACTAGTTGCAAAGATTTTCTCCCAATTTTCTGCTTCCCTCTTAATCTTTGTTGCACTGGCTTTTTTGCACAAAGATGTTTCAATTTAACATAATCAAAATAATCCATTTTGCATTTTGTAATGCTCTCTATCTCTTGTTGGGTCATGAATTCTTTTCTTTTCCATAAATCTGATAGGCAAACTATTCTTTGTTCTCCCAAATTGCTTATAGTTTCAGCCTTTATTCCTAAATCATGAATCCATTTTGACTTTATTTTGGTATATGATGTAAGATATTGGTCTATGCTCAGTTTCTGCCCTACCATTTTCCAATTTTCCCAAAAGTTTTTGTGAAATAGTAAATTCTTAGCCCAGAAGCTGGCCTCTTTAGGTTTATCAAAGAGTAGATTGCTATAGTCATTGACTTCTCCATCTTGTGTACCTATCCTATTCCACTGATCCACAACTCTGTTTCTTAGCCAGTACCAGGTAGTTTTGATGACTGCTACTCTACAGTACAGTTTAATATCTGGTATGGCTAGGCCGTCTTCTTTAGCATTTCTTTTCATTAATACCCTAGATATTCTAGACCTCTTGTTCTTCCAGATGAATTTTGTTATTATTTTATCCAGCTCTTTAAAATAATATTTTGCTAGTTCAATTGGTATGGCACTGAATAGATAGATTAATTTAGGTAAAATTGTCATTTTTATTATATTAGCTTGGTCTAACTATGAGCAACTGATATTTTTCCATTTATTTAGCTCTGACTTTATTTGTGTGGAAAGTGCTTCATAATTACATTCATATAGGCCCTGGGTTTGTCTTGGCAGATAAACTCCCAAATATTTTATAGTGTCTACAATAACTTTTAATGGAATTTATTTTTCTGTCTCTTGCTGTTGGGCTTTGTTAGTAATATATAGGAATGCTGAGGATTTATGTGGATTTATTTTATACCCTGCAACTTTGCTAAAGTTGTGTATTATTTCAAGTAATTTTTTTACTTGATTCTCTAGGATTCTCTAAATAAATCATCATACCATCTACGAAAAGTGATAATTTAGCTTCTTCTTTGCCTATTCTAATTCCTTCAATTTCTTTTTCTTCTTTTATTGCTACAGCTAACATTTCTAGTACCATAGGGGTGAATAATAGGGGTGATAATGGACATCCTTGTTTCACCTCTGATCTTATTGGGAATGTATCTAGCTTATCCCCATTACAAATAATGCTTGTTGATGGTTTTAGGTAGATGCTATTTATAATTTTAAGGAAGGCTCCATTTATTCCTATGCTTTCTAGTGTTTGCAATAGGAATGGGTGTTGTACTTTGTCAAAGGCTTTTTCTGCATCTATTGAGATGATCATATGGTTTCTGCTAGTTTTCTTGTTGATATGGTCAATTATGCTAATTGTTTTCCTAATATTGAACCATCCAAGCATTCCTGGAATAAATCCTACCTGGTCATAGTGTATTATTCTGGTGATAAGTTGCTGCAATCTTGTGGATAATATTTTATTTAAAATTTTCGCATCAATATTCATTAAGGGAAATAAGTCTATAATTTTCTTTCTCTGTTTTGACTCTACCTGGTTTGGGTATTAGTACCATATTTGTGTCATAAAACGAATTTGGTAAGACTCCTTCTTCACATATTTTCCCAAATAGGCTACAAAGTATAGGAATTAATTGTTCTTTAAATGTTTCATAGAATTCACATGTAAAACCATCTTGTCCTGGAGATTATTTCCTAGGGAGTTCATTGATGGCTTGCTCAATTTCTTTTTCTGAGATGAGGTTATTTAGAAATTTTGCTTCCTTTTCTGTTAAGCTGAGCAATTTTTGTTTTTGTAGATATTCATCCATATCTCTAAGGTTGTCAAATTTATGGGTATACAATTGGGTAAAATAATTCCTATTTATTGTTTTGATTTCCTCTTCATTAGAGATGAACTCACCTTTTTCATTTTTGATACAGGTAATTTGATTTTATTCTTTCTTTTTTTAATCAAATTGACCAACAGCTTATCAATTTTATTGGTTTTTTCATAAAACTAGCTCTTTATTTTATTTATTAATTCAATAGTTTTCTTGGTTTCAATTTTATTAATCTCTCCTTTGATTTTCAGTATTTCTAATTTGGTATTTAATTGGGGATTTTCAATTTGCTCTTTTTCTAGCTTTTTCAGCTGTATGCCCAAATCATTGATCTCCTTTTTCCCTATTTTATTCATGTAAGCATTTAGAGATATAAAACTTCCCCTAACAACTGCTTTTGCTGCATCCCATAAGTTTTGGTATGTTGTTTCATTATTGTCATTCTCTTGAATGAAGTTATTAATTGTTTCTCTGATTTGTTCTTTGGCCCACTCATTCTTTAGAATTAGATTATTTAATTTCCAATTAATTTTTAGCTTATTTTTTCCATGGTTCTTTGTTACAAATAATTTTTATTGCATCATGATCTTAAAAGTATGCTTTGACTACTTCTGCCTTTCTTCACTGGATTATGAGGTTTTTATGCTCTAGTACATGGTCAATTTTTGAGTATGTGCCATGGACCACTGAGAAGAAAGTATGTTCCTTTTTATCCCCATTTAGTTTTCTCCAGAGGTCTATCATATCTGCCTTTTCTAAAATTCTGTTCACTTCCTTAACTTCTTTCTTATTTATTTTGAGGTTAGATTTATCAAGTTCAGAAAGGGGAAGGTTGAGGTCTCCCAATATTATAGTTTTGCTGTCTATTTCTTCCTGTAACTCTCTTAGCCTCTCCTCTAAGAATTTGCCTGCCATACCACTTGGTGCATAAATGTTAAACAACGATATTGCTTCACTGTTTATGGTGCCTTTTAGCAGGATGTAGGGTCCTTCCTTATCTCTTTCAGTTAAATCTATCTCTACTTTTGCTTTGTCTGAGATTAGGATTGCTACACCTGCTTTTTTACTTTAGATGAGGCACAATATATTTTACTCCAGCCTTTTACCTTTACCCTCTGTGTATCCCCCTGTTTCAAATGTGTTTCTTGTAAACAGCATATTGTAGGATTATGGTTTTTAATCCATTCTGCTATCTGCTTCCGTTTTATGGGAGAGTTCATCCCATTCACATTCACAGTTATGATTTCTGTTTCTTTTCCTCCATCCTATTTCCCCCTGTTTATGCTTTTATTTCTCCTTTTCCCCTTCCACTCCTAAACAAAGTTTTGCTTTTGACTGCCGCCTTCCTCACTTTATCCTCCCTCTTTATTCCCCTCCCTTATCTTACCATTTCCCACTTGCTACTTCTCCACTCCCTTTTGACCACCCCCCTCCCTTTTTTCCCCCTTTCCCCTCCTACTTCCTGTAGGATGAGTTAGATTTCTGTACTTATCAAGGTATGTTATTCCCTTCTTGAGCCAGTTCAGATGACAGTAAAGATCAAATACTGCTCTTCTCCCTCCCTTCTTTCCCTCTACTAAAATGTGATTTTGTGCCTTTTCATTTGGTGTAGTTTACCCTTTTCTACTACCTGCTTACCTCTTCTCTCAAAGCCCTCCCTTTACATCTCTTAATTATGTTTTTTATCCTTATATCAGTTATTTTATACAGACATTCACAGTCTATGTGTATCCCTTTCAATTGTCATAATAGCTGTACTATTCTCAAGATTGACATATATATGCATACATATAAAACATACATAAGATGATATAATTCTGTATAAAGATGCAAATAATTTGCCCTTATTGATTAATAAGATTTGTGGGGGTTTTCCCCCGTTTATCTTTTTATGTATCTCTTGATTTTTGTATTTGGAAATCTAATTTTCCATTGAGTTCTGGCCTTTTCATCAAAAAGGTCTGGAATTCCCTTATTTCGTTGAATGTCCATCTCCTTCCCTGAAAAATTATGCTTAATTTTTCTGGGTAGTTGATCCTTGGTTGTAGTCCCAGGTCCTTTGCCCTTCAGAATATCATATTCCAGTTTCTCCTGTCTTTTAATGTGGAAGCTGAAAGATCCTGCATGATCCTGACTGTAGTTCCACAATGTTTGAATTGTTTCTTTTTGACCGCTTGCAGTGTTTTCTTGTTGATTTTGTAATTCTGAAATTTGGCTATAATATTTCTTGGTGTTTTCAGTTTGGGATCTCTTTCAGGGGGTGATCGGTGAATTCTTTCAATGACTATTTTGCCCTCTTGTTCTAGGACCTCTGGGCAGTTGTCTTTGATAATTTCTTCGAAGATACTGTCAAGGCTCTTTTTATTATTATGGATTTCCGGTAGACCAATAACTCTTAAATTGTCTCTCCTGGATCTATTTTCCAGGTCAGTTGTTTTCCCAATCAGATATTCCACATTTTTTCCTATTTTTTTCACTCTTTACATTTTGCTTTACTACTTCTTGATGCCTCATAGACTCATTGGCTTCCACTTGCTCAACTCTAATTTTTAATGAGTCACTGTCTTCATTTTGCTTTTGAGTCTCCTTTTCCTTGATTTTACCTCTCAGGGTGTCATTTTCTCTATTTAGATTCTGAATCTCTGTAGCCATTTCACCAATCTTATTCTTTAGGGACTTGATTTTGTTAGTGGATTTTTTTCCATTTTTTCCATTTTTTTCCATTTTTTCTTTTAGCTCTCTAATTTGGTTTTTAAAATCCTCCTTTAGCTCTTCCAGTAATGCTTTTGGGGCTTAAGACCAGTTCACACTACCTTTCGAGGTATCAGATGTGGGTATAGTGTCATTGTTATCCTCTTCCAAATTGGTATTTTGATCATGCCTGTCTCCATAAAAAGAATCAATGGTCCTCAGTTTTTTTGTGTTCTTCACGTTGGTTAGCCTTTTCCTGGCTTTACAATAAATTTCTGCTTTTGGGGCTCAGGGCTCTCTGTCCCAGCTTTCTTATTCTGGGGATTGTGAGTCTAGTTGTTGGCTTTGTGAATTATAGCCTTCAGTTTCCTGAGGTGTGGGGGAGGGGTCTCGCTGCCCGAAATCTCCTCTTCCCCTGAGGTTGCCCTCCAGCAATGGTCTCAGCTCTTTGTTGTTTGAACTGGTGTCTGGCATTTCCCCTGCGGGAGCAAGAGTATGTCTGGGCTCCTGGTGTTGACCCCTGCTGGCTCTGCTCCTCTGGGACTCAGGTACTCCCACTACTCAGCCACTGAAGTCCCACTTCTGTCTCCTCTATTCCAGCATTTTTTTCCCTGAGGAATTCTCTGGGTGGGAAGGGGAGGGATTGGAGCCGTTTCCCTGGCCATTGTGTCTCCTGGAAGTTCAAGAAGCTGTGTTTTGTGCCTTTGGGCTGCAAGCCTCAGGAGTTGATATCTCAGGGCTGGTGGCCTTGCGCTGCCTCTCGTCGCTTCCACAGACTGCTGTCCTGTGTTGGGAGGCCTGGGGATCTCCACTGGTTTTGGGCCCCGGGCTTTCTCCCAGCCTGTCTCCCATGTGGGTTTCTCGACCAGCTGCTTCTGCTTTGGTGCCATCTGGAGCAGCTCCGCATGCTGAGCGCTCTCCTAGACCACAGATTCGTTACTTCAGCCTTTCAAACTCTCCTGGCTGGGAAATTTGCCCCACTCAGGCTGCTCGTGGTTTCTAACTCTCTCAAATCTTCTCAAATTCACTTTTTTATGGGAATCTGACAGAAGTTGTGAGAGAGCTCCGGTAAGACGCTGTTTTCATGTGGCCATCTGCTTCAAGTATGTTAATCCTAACTCTTTTGACATCCTGAATATCATACACAAAGCCCTCCAATTCCTTAATGTAGAAGCTGCTAGATCTTATGTTATCTTGATTGTGGTTCCACAATATTCATTTTTTTTTTCTTTCCAGCTGTGTGCAATATTTTCTCCTTGACCTGGGAACTCTGGAATTTGGCTATAATATTCATAAGAGTCTTCCTTTTGGGATCTCTTTCAGGAGGTGATCAGTGGATTCTTTCAATTTCTATTTTACCCTCTGGTTCTAGAATATCAGGGCAATTTTCCTTGATAATTTCTTGAAATGTGCTGTCCTGACTCTTTTTTTCATCATGGTTTTCAGGTAGTCCAATAATGTTTAAATTATCTATCCTGGATCTATTTTCCAGGCCAGTGCTTTTTTCAAGGAGATATTTCACATTATCTTCTATTTTTTTTCATTCCTTTGGTTCTGTTTTATAATATCTTGATTTCTCATGAAGTCACTAGCTTCCACTTGCTCCAATCTAATTTTCAAAGTAGTATTTTCTTCAGTGGTCTTTTGGACCTCCTTTTCCATTTGGCTAATTCTGCCTTTCAAGGCATTCTTCTCCTCTTTGGCCTTTTGGAGCTCTTTTGCCATTTGAGTTAGTCTATTTTTTAAGGTGTTGTTTTCTTCAGTGTATTTTTCAGTATTTTTTTGGGTCTCCTTTAGCAAGTCATTGACTTGTTTTTCATGGTTTTCTGGCATCCTTCTCATTTTTCTTCCCAATTTTTCCTCTCCTTCTCTAACTTGCTTTTCCAAATCCTTTTTGAGCTCTTCCATGGCCTGGGACCAGTTCATGTTTTTCTTGGAGGCTTTTGGTGTAGGCTCTTGCACTTTGTTGTCTTCTTTAGGCTGTATGTTTTGGTCTTCTTTGTCACCAAAGAAAGATTCCAAAGTCTGAGACTGAATCTGGGTGTGTTTTTGTTGCCTGGCCATATTCCCAGCCAACTAACCTGACCCTTGAGTTTTTCAGTGGGGTATGACTGCGTGTAGAGTTAAGAGAACTATGTTCCAAGCTTGGGGGGATGCACCAGTTCTACCACACCAGCACTCCTCCTTCCCCAAGAACCCCCAACCCAGACTGGACTTAGATGTTCAGCAGGCTCTTCACTCCTGCCCTGATCTGCCACTTAATTCCTCCCACCAGGTGGGCCTGGGGCCAGAAGCAACTGCAGCTGTATTTCTGTAGCTGTCCCACCTCCTCTGCCCCCAGGGTGGTGGCCAAACTGTGCACTCTTTTTTAAACTCTGTCCCCAGCAGCTTTTCCCACTAACCTTCTCTGTTGTCTTTGGTGTTTGTGGGTTGAGAAATCTGGTAACTGCTGCAGCTCACTGATTCAGGGCGCTAGGGCCTGCTCTGCTCAGCTCCTGGTCTGGTTGGTCCACACTGCCCATGCTGGGCTCTGCTCCGCTCCGCTCTGCTCTGCTCCCAGCTCCGTGCAGGATAGACCTCACCCAGAGACCATCCAGGCTGTCCTGGGCTGGAGACCTGCTTCCTTCTGCTATTTTGTGGGTTGCAGTTCTAGAATTGGTTCAGAGCCATTTTTATAGGTTTTTGAAGGGGCTCGGCAGGGAGCTCACGCTAGCCCCTGCTTTCCAGCTGCCATCTTGGCTCCCCCCTCCTCCCCCCCCCCATATTTTCTTTTCTTTTTGTAACTTTCAACAATCTTTAACCTTCTGAGACAGTACAGTGCAAATATAATCCTTTATGTCACATAGTTTCAAATACTGGAAAACAGTCATCATTGTCTTTTTGAGCACTTACTGTTCTAGTCTACAGTTTCTTCTCCTGTTCATTTACCCAGTCCTTATAAGACATAGACTTACTACCCTTCACCATTCAAGTTTTCTCCCTCTTACTTGAAAAACATTTAAATCCAGTAAAAACATGTGTAGCTGAATTATATATGGTCCAATGAAAAACACACACAAATACACACAATAGCATTCATGTGCATTTATTTTTTAAAAAAGAAAAGAAAACATTGCCCCACCATCAATAATGTATGACAGGTTTAATCTGGAAATCTATTGTAGGCCAACAATCAAACAAAGATATATCTTAGTTCCTTTGGAAAGGACAGGGAAGACATACTGGCTGAAGTAGAAGTAAGATTAGACTGTCATAATCATCTTCGCTAAATCATTGTCTTTTTGAGGGCTCTGAGAGATATAAATATAGAGTAGAAAACAGTTCTTATAATAAACCGTGCCCTGAAGTCTCAATGCTTTTTTATGAACAGAAACATTTATTTGAGAATTTGAATTTTGCTTCAATTCCCTCAGAATCATCATGGGTCAGACTGACTTATGTTTCTTTCTCAAACAGATCAGCTATGGTCCATTTGATTCAGTTCTTAATGACAAGGTCCAGCTTCCTTCCCTCTATCAGATGGCCCCCAAAGACTCTTCTCTTCACCGAGGTGTTGTCCACTTAATGGTATATTTTAAATGGAACTGGATAGGTCTGATTGCCTCAGATGATATGAGAGGCGAGGAATTCCTCTTTGAAGTGAGAAGGGAAATGGTAAAGAATGGTATCTGTGTGGCCTTCACAGAGAAGATCCCTGTCAGTGAGAGAAGTCATATGGAATCATATGAGACTTTCATGCCCAGGATCTTAGCATCATCAGCTAAGGTGATTGTCATCCATGGAGACACAGATTCATTAATGATTCTGAGATACTCACAATTTCCTTTGCTTCTAACATGGAAGATGTGGATTGCTACATCTCACTGGGACATCACTATGAGACCCCTTTATGCTGATGGTTATGCTTTCCATGGGGCTCTCACATTTTCACACATGACAAGTGAAATTCCGGGGTTCAAGAATTTTCTTAAGAGAGTTACACCTTCTAAATACCCAGACGACATTTTGCTTAGGGGATTCTGGCTCTCAGTTTTTAGCTGCCCAGATCAACCAGAAAACTCAGAGCAAGAGGTATGTTCACCAAATGCTTCTTTGGAGACATTGCCTCTGTGCTTTTTTGATATGACTATGTCTGGTTTGAGTTACACCATTTACAATACTGTCTATGCTGTGGCTTGGGCTCTTCATGAGATGCTTATGAGAAAATCTGAGAAAATATCAATGGGAGATGAAGAATATTTAGTACCTCATCCTTGGCAGGTAATATTGAATGGATAGTCAATTTTTAGCTGTAGTGAGGTGTAGTGTAGGATGTGTAGTGAGGATGAATTTCGGGCTTTGGTAGGACAAGATGGATAATCACATCCTTTTATGACTCTCAAATTCTCTGAATAAAGATGTCCTTTAAAGATTGCATTGATGGTTAAAGATTGTATTGTTAATTGCCAATAATTGTATGTCTGCATGTTAAGGTCATAATACTGATTCCAGGTATTGGAAAGTTTCTCAGGTACCATCTGCTAGTCATTCATGTATCTGGAAATGAATCCCTTTTGCAAACACCTTAGTAGTGTACTTCCAGTGAGGGAATAACTTATCACCTCCAAAAGTATTTTCTTTTATTTTGTGTTATTTATAGTTGTTGAAAAACTCTTTGTTATTATCCTAGGTGGGGCTGGTTAGGCTATAAAATGTCTTTCACTAGTTGACATCCAAGTCAGTGACGAGACCTGATGATTCCTCTCCCTGCTAGTGAATCATTTTCTCATTAATTCTCATTCTAAGTTCTTGAGCTTCCAATGGTATCATATTTCCTCACAAATTATTAGTGATCCACCATTTTTCACTAATCAATCAAGTCTCATCCAATTTTACAAATGGATTGGATGCCTTTCTTTTCCTACAGATTTTTAATTATCTCTTTCATCAGTCCCTGGAATCATAGGGTCAGATGGTAACAAATTCTATTGACCATACATTTTGTTAAGAATGTACCAAATTATGGGAAGAAATATTTCAAAACAATATATCTCTGATAATTATATCTGTGATGATAAAATTTATCTCCCTGGTCATTAATGGAAGCTGTTGACTTTTTAATGCAATAACAATCTCACCAGTCAACCCTCTCCAAATTAGTGTCTGGAAAATTCTCCATGGGATATCTTCACAGGCTGATATAAACTCAGTTCTCTGGAAAATGGTCTTTAGACATTCTCATGGCAGTTAAGTTACTCAGTCTATCAGGAAAGTTCACTTAGTCCTTTCTGTGCTTCACACAGTTTCTCTCACCTTGAGAGTTTACTTTTTTTTCATGTAGCAGCTAAACTCACTCTTTCTATAATTCTGTTCCCTTTTAAAATACAGTAACAGTATCCTTTGCCTCAGTGGGAGAGGCTACAAAAGTTATGCTTCTTCTTTAGTAAAACAAAACTAGATTCTTTTTAATCATTATTAATTTTGTTCTTGAAATTGTTTCTCTATATAACCAGGAGTATACACGTAACAGTCACCTATAAGCTTGATCCCCAAACTGATCTCCAGGAAAATTTTAACCCACTTTGTTTTTCTGACCTTGTCTGCTTGGTATTAGGTAGCCTGATGACCCCATGTTATTATGGGCTCACCATATTTTTGAAAGAATTAACTCACACACCAAATCAGCCTTAACCCTATTTCTGTTCAAGTCTTAAATTTGATGTTGCACAAGACTCAGTATCAAGGACCATAGGCATGTGCCATAATGCCTAGCAGTAGCTTCTCTTTAACTCTCAGTCTTTGCTCCTACTTATGTCTTTTTGGCTAGGTAGACTTAATACTATCATTTTTCTATATGACATCCATTTAGACCTTGAAGGGGCTCACTATACCTTCCCTAATTCTTTCATTTTTTTTTACAATAAACATCTCTTGTTTAGTTAAACTAACCCTGAATTTCAGGATATCTGTTATGTTAAGTATACACAGACAGTTTTCTCCCCTATCTACCCCTTTAATTTCAGAATCACATATATCAAATCTCCTGATAACAAGACAAATATAGTTTTGCTAACCAACATTTAGGTGCACTCCATCCCTGACTAAGTATTCCCCCATCTTATAATTTAAAATGTGATCTAAAATGTGATCTTCATGGTAATGTTAGAGTGGATCTTTTGGTCAGGAAGATTTGGATTTACACATGCCCTTTGGACACATGTGATCATGGGCAACTTACTCAACCTTTGCATGCCTCATATTATTCTCAAAGAGTATAATTTGTTATAGTATGACAGATGCTATTTTGCATTAATAAAAAGAGTTTCCTCCCCAGGGAACTCCCCAATCTGATGAAATTGTAGGAACCCAAGTTAATATTCACCAGAAATCCTCACCTCAGATTTAATCTTCTGAACCAGTTGGTCACACTAAACTAACAATTCACTTGAAATTGTTGACTTTTTCCTTATCACATATGTAGAAGATTTAAAGTTCTTTACCTAGAAAAAACCATCTTCAAAATGATACCATCAGACTCATTTAGAAAGATCTTAACAGTTTAGAACATTGCAGGGAATCACTATTGAAGATGAAGTTTAATAGCAATACATTTGAAGTCTTGCACTTGGTCTACCTTTCTAAATATAGAAAGTGAAAGTCATGGTGAGACAATCAATCAATTAATCTATACACATTCATTAAGCACTTACTACATGCCAGGTACTGTGCTAAATGCTCGGGATACAAAAAGAGGCAAAAGACAGTCCCTACCCTAAAAAAAGCTCACAATCTAATGAGGGAGACCATAAGAAAATAAATGCATGCAAATAAAGTATATATAGGATAAATTGGAAAAATAAGAAAGGGTAAAGAAAGGGAGGTCACTAAAATTAGGAGGTGTTAAAAAAGCTTCTTGTAGAATATGTGATTTTACTTCAGACTTTAAGAAGTCAAAAGAATCTAGTAGGTATAGATGAGGAGGGAGAACATCCCAGCTATGGGGCACAGAGAAAATTCCTGCAAATGAGAGATGGAGTGTCTAATTAGAAGAACAGCAAGGGGCCATTGTCACTGGATCAAAGAGTAAATGTGGGGAATAAACGTGAGAAAAGTTGACAAGTAAAAACGGTCTGAGATATTAAGAGCTTCCCAAAGAATTTTATATTTGATCCTAGAGATGATAAGGAGCCACTAGAATTTATTGAGTAAAGAAGGTTATATGCTCAAATTTGTGGTTTGGGAAAATCACTTGAGTTGCTTAACTGAAGGTGGATTGGAGTGGAGAGAGACTTGAGGAAAGCAGACCCATTGGCAGGCTGTTGCAGTAGTCCATATGTGCAGTGATATGGGCTTGCACCAGGGTAGTTGCTGTGTTAGAGAAGAGAAGAGGGCATGATAAAGAGATGTCTCAAAGGTCAAAGCAACAAGCCTTGACAACATATTGGATATGGGGGGGGGCGGTGTAGATGATGAATGTCAAGGACAATCCCTAGATTGTAAGACTGAAGGACTGGAAGAGCAGCATTGCCTTTTACAGTAATATAAAAGACAGGAGGAGGAGTTAGGGGGAAAGCTAATGAGTTCCATTTTGGAAATGTTGCTCTTAAGACATCTAATGGACATATGGATTAAGATGTCTAAAAGACAGAGGTGTGAGATTGGAAGAAGGAGGTCTGGTAAAGATCTGGAGGTCTTCAGGTGGACTATGAACTCAATATTATACACAAATAAGATGTGATAGTCATGAAAGCTAAAAGGACCTTGAACAACATTAATTGATGCACAGAGTCTGTCAATAAGAACGAAATAGTACCATATAAGAAATCTTGTGTTCAGTTTTGTCAGCCTCAGTTTAAAAATGATGTTGATAGCTACCATTTGGTATTTAAGCTGGAGAATATCTTTGGAAGATGGCCATGTGAAGGAACTGCTTTCCTTATATGATCATTTGAAAGAGAGGGGAAGTGTAGCCTGGTGAAGAAAGCATTCAAAGGAGTGAAACATGATAGGTTTGCTCAAGAATTTGAAAGACTTTCATATGCAAGAATTACTACATTTGTTCTATTTTTCCAAGAGGGAAGAATCAAGAGCAGAAAGTGGAAGGTGCCCAGAAGTATATATGTCTATGATGTCAGGAAAAACCATGCATCCAATTGTAGCTATCCAAAAGAATAATGGCTGTGAGTAGTTAGATCCATCTTATTGCAGGAATTTCAGCATGACATTTAGCACAGTTTCTTGCACTTAGTAGTTGCTTAAGAGAAGTTGATTAATTGACTCAAGCAGAAGCTGGATGATAAAATTTTAGGTGTTTTGCAATGGGAGGTATCGAAGTATTTTAGGGATGGGTTAGAAAAGAAAGTCACTGAAGGCAATCATTTCAATAGAAATCGTAGGGGGAGAAAGAGAGAGAGAGAGAGAGAGAGAGAGAGAGACTCATTGATCAATGACATTGTCAATTTTTATTTCTCTCATGGTTTCTATATCCAGTTCCTGAAAGATGATCATTTCCCTGGCTCAGCACACTCAATCCTATCAGGGGAACATACAAATCTGTGTACTGGTATATGCCTCAGGCCTGTCTATGGGCACTAGTGATCACTTTAATTGAGTGTCAGTCCAACACCCTGTTCTGGGGAATAATAGTATATAATCAGTCAGTGGACAAGTATTTAGTAAGTGCTTACTGTATGCCGGCACTGTACTGTATTAAGGACTGGGGATACAAAGACAGTCCTTGCTCTCAAGCTGGTAACGATATAATGAGCAAGAAAACAAGAAATCAACTGTGTACAAATAATCTACATATTTGATAAATAGGAAATGATTAATCGAAGGGAGACACTAGAATTAAGATAGATTGGGAAAGCCTTCTTTTAGAAGGTGAGGTTTTAGCTGGGACTTGAAGAAAGCTAAGGAAACCAGGAAATGGAGATGAAAAGGGAGAGATTCCCAGGACTGGAGAACAGTAAGAGAAAATGCAAGTGGAGCTAAGAGATGGAGTGTCTTATTACTGGAACAGCAAAGAGGCCAGTGTCACTGCATTGAAGAGCAGGTGGGGAGAAATAGTGCAATGTACAGAAGAGTGTAATGCTGAAGGGAGTACATGAAGTACTTTGAATCCTACAGAAGATTTTATGTTTTCCAGGAGATAGAAAGCCACTAGAGATCAAGTATGGAAGTGAATGGTCATATCTGCACTCTAGAGAAATTACTATCAATGCAGAATCAAAGATGGACTAGTGTGAGGAGAGTTCTATGGCAGATAGACTCACCCATAGGCTCTTGAAGTAGTCCAGGTGTGAGAAAATGAGGTTAAGGCAACATCATAGGAGAGGAGAGAAGAATATTTGAGAGATGTAGCAAAGTTGAAATTAACATACCTTGGCAATAGATAAGATAAAGAAAGTGAAAGATAGTGAGGAGTGTGGTGCTAATGTGACCAAAGATCTTCCCCACCCATTCAATAAGCCCCAGGTGGAGCTATACAGAGTGTATATATATATATATATATATATATGTGTGTGTGTGTGTGTGTGTGTGTGTGTGTGTACATTGTGGGTAGCCATTAAGCTCAGACTAGGAAGCTGCGGGGTCTAGAGATCTGCAAAGAAGACAGAACTCTGAGAAGAAGAGAGAACTGAAAGAGACAGAAGTGGAAGGGCTCAGAACTGCAAGGAATTTCAGAATTGTGAGAGGAGAGAACACAGGCAAGCAGACAGTTAAGATTCTTGAGTTAGCATTTTCAGGAAGGCCCTAGCAGAGGGGAAGGTTACAGGATAGCTTGGCTCTTTGCTATGATACTGCATTTTAATTTCATTGCTGTTATATTGAGGTGGACTTACTGGTTTTGGAATACAATTACTGCTATGTTGAATTGGGGTTATTGGTTTTGGGATTTGATCCTCTGGTGTCTGAATAAACGTTTTGCTTCTTCTGCCTTCTATACAGAGAGTGTCCTATATTCTGTGATACCAAACTATACAGACATATTCATGGTCACCATTGGCCTTACTGATACAAGGATTCAAGGGTAAATGAGGTTATAAACCTAGAGGTATAAGCAGCACTCTGGGTTCCAGAGTTCTTTTTTATGTGTCCCAGGAGAAGGCCAGATTTTATCATACCTCCAAATAAGACTACAAAACTCCATAAGATGATAAAAAAGACGCAGTTTCTCTTGTATAACATAGTCTTTCCCTTGGGCACCACACAGTGATGAGGATTTCTCTTCCCTTTCAGCTGCACGCCTCTCTGAAGAACACCCAATTTAACAACAGTGCTGGTGACCAGGTGTTTGTGGATGAGAATAGAAGCTCTGAGATCCAATATGCCATTATGAACTATGTCTTCTTTCCTAATTGGTCTGAGACTCTGGTGAAAGTGGGGCAGTTTGTCCCCAAGGCTCCACGTGGTCAAGATTTCACAATGTGTGAGGATGACATAGTGTGGGGATTTTGGGATTCAAAGGTCAGAGACCATATATAGATATAAATGAATAAACACACATTGGTCATATAACTTACCTCTTTCATTTTACAGATAAGTCAACTGAGGCCCCCAAAAGTCAAGCCTTCCCCAAGATCCTCTGATCTCAAATCTAGTGTTCTTGGCATTGTGATACCCTTTTCTGACTCAAGGCAATGCATCCATTTCAATCAATTCACTTAATCTAATGGCATTGAGGCCTCCAGAAGTACTGGTACCTTATCCTTTTTTAAACATAATTCTTAATGTATTTTGTAATTTATTTAGCATTTTATTTTTTCCCCAAATACATGTAAAAACAATGGTAAACACTTGTTCTTAAAAATTTGAGTTCCAAATTTTCTCTCTTCCTCACTCACCGCCCCCAACCATTGAGAAGGCAAGCAATTTGATATAGGTTATATACATGCGGCCATGTAAAACATATCCATTATAGCCATGTTGTGAAAGAGAATTTAGACAAAAAAATCAAGAAAAATTAAGAAAGTTAAACACCTGTGTGTCAATGTATATTGAGGCAGCATCAATTCTCTCCCTGGGGACAGATAACATTTTTCATCGTAAGTCCTTCAGAGTTGTCTTCGATTGTTGTATTATTGCAAACGGCTAATTCATTCACAGACGACCATCTTACAATGTTGCTGTGAATTCGTACACAGTGCCTTCCACTCTGCATCAGCCCGTGCGAGTCTTTTCGGGTCTTTCTGAAAGCAGTGCAATCGTGTTCTGTCATAATCACATACCACAACTTGTTCAGCCATTACGTAATTGGTAGGCTTCCTCTCAACTTCTAATTCTTTACCCCTAGAAAAAAGCTGCTGTAAGTATTTTTGTACAAATAGGTCCTTTTCCTTTTTGTTCTTTATCTCTGGGGGCACAAACCTAGAACTGGTATTGCTATGTCAAAGAGTATGCATGGTTTTATAGCCCTTTGGGCATAGTATCAAATTCATTCAGAGAATGGTTGAATCAGTTCACAACTCCACCAACAGTGCATCAAAATCTCATTTTTCCCACATCCCCTCCAACATTTGTCATTTAGCTTTTCTGTCCTATTAGCCAGTCTAATACGCATGAGGTAGTAGTCAGAACTGTTTTGGTGTGAATTTCTCTGATCAATAGCGATTTAGTGTATTTTTTTCAAATGGTTATAGTTTTGATTACTTCATTTGAAAACTGAAAACATGACTTTCGATCAATTTAGGAATGGCTCATTTTTATAAATTTGACTCACTTCTCTATATGTTTGATAAATGAGGCCTTTATCAGAAAAAAACTTGCTTCAAAATTTGTTTTCAGAGTTGTGATTACTAACTCTATTTCCATCCATCCTGTTTCCCCATCTGTTTATTCTGCTCTCTTTCTCTCTCCTTTCACACTGTCCCTCTTAAGTGTTTTGCTTTTGACTACCACTTCCCCCAATCTGCCTTCCATTCTATCAACCCTCTTCTCTTATAACATTCCCCTCCTACTTTCCTGTAGGGTAAGATAGATTTATATACCCAGGTGAGGGTGTATGTTATTCCATCTCTGAGCCAATCCTGATGAGAGTAAAATTCACTCACTTCCCCTCATTTCCCCCTCTTTCCCTCCATTGTTAAAGCTTTTTGCTCTCCTCTTTTTTGTGAGATAATTTCCCTGTTCTACCTCTCCCATTCTTTTTTCTCCTAATACTTTCCTCTCTAATGCCTTAATTTAATTTATTTTCTACATATCATCCCTTCAGATCCAATTCACACTCCCTATATATACTCCTCCTAAATGCCCTAATGATGAGAAAGGTCTTATGAGTTACAAATATCATCTTCTCATGTAGGAATGTAAATAGTTTAAAAATATTAAGACCCTTATTATTTCCCTTTCCTGTTTATGTTTGTGCTTCTCTTCAGTCTTGTATTTGAAAGTCAAATTTTCTTTTCAGCTCTGGTCCTTTCATCAACAATGCTTGAAAGTCCTCTATCTCTTTTAATATCCATTTTTCACCTAAAAGATTATTCTCAGTTTTGCTGGGTAGGCAATTCTTGATTGAAGTCTTATGTCCTTTGTCCTCTAGAATATCATATTCTAAGTCCTTTGACCCTTTAATGTAGAAGTTGCTAAATCTTGTTATCCTGACTGTGGCTCCATATTCTTCCAAAGTGGCATGATTTAAGCAGAGGAGTTTACTACTCTTCCGACCTATGCTCTAGTCTGTGAGTGACCACAAGCACTCCTTTCTGCCCTGGAACTGTGAGGATGGTTCCCCTCTCCACTGTTGCTGCAAGTTCTGCTATGCTAGTATTCCTCCTCACCCTGGGACTGCCACCCAGGATTGAGGCCTAGATCTAAGTATGATCAAAGCAACAGAATGCTGCCTCATTTCTAGTAAAAAAAGACCCCTGTAATCTACTTCTGACCAGTTGTTTGATCACCTTACCATCTATGGGCTGAGAGCTCTGGAAGCAGCTGCTGCCATTACCACTGTTGATTCAGTCACTCCCAAGGCCTGCTCCTGGTTTGCTAAAGGCAGGGGCTTGGTCTGTGCTGGTCTGGCCTTAACTGGGCTGTGCTTCTTTCTCATTCTGGTGTAGCAGATCTTTCCTGCTGACCCTCCAAGTTGCCTTGTGCTGGAAATTTGTTTCACTTCATCATTTTGCATTCTTCTGCTCTAGAATTTGTTTAGAGTCATTTTAAAACAGTGTTTGGAGGGGTTTCAGGGATAGCTCAGGTGACTCCCTGCCTTTACTCAGCCATCTTGGCTACACCTCCACATAAAATTATTACTAAACTTCATTTTTAACAATGTTGAGTTCCAAATTCTCCTTGACCTTCTGTTTACCATCTCCCATATTGAGAAGGCAAGCAATTTGAAAAAAAAATTATACATAGGCAGCCACACAAAACATATTTCCATATGTTGTGTTGTGGAAGTCATGTTGTACAAGAAAACACAGACAAAAAAGAAAAATAATGAATGTAGAAAAGGAAAACCATATGCTTCAATATGCATTCCTATTCCATCCATTCTTTACTTGGAGGGGGATAGCATTTTTTCATCATAGATCCTGGAGAATTGTCTTGGATCATTATTTTGCTGCAAATAGCTGTCACTCACAATTTATTGGTGTATAATATTGCTGTCACTGTGTACAGTGTTCTTGTTGTTCTCACTTCATTTTTAATCAGTTTAAGTTTTGCCACGTTTTTTTGAAAAAAATTCTGCTAATAATTTCTTAGAACAGTATTTCATCACAATTATATACCACAGTTTTTTCATTAGTTCCCCAATTGATGGGCATGCCTTAATTTTCAATTGCTTGTCACTACAAAAAAGGGCTGACATATGTGTGTGTGTGTGTGTGTGTGTGTATCTGTGCACAAAGGTCCTTTTCTTTTCTTTTTTTTTAAATCTCTTTAAGATATAGACCAATTAGTCATATTGCTGGGTCAAAGGGTAAGCACAGTTTCATACCCCTTGGGCACAGTTCCAAATTGCTCTTCAAAATTGTTGATTCAAGGGGGTGGAGCCAAGATGGCTGCTGGAAAACAGGAACTTACATAAGCTCTCCCCCAGGTCCCTCCAAACACCTATTAAAAATGGCTCTGAACAAGTTCAAGAACTGCAGAGCCCACAAAATAGTGGAGGGAAGCAGGGCTCCAGCCCAGGACAGCCTGGATGGTCACTGACTAAGTTCTAGTGCAAGAAGCTGGTAGCAGAGAGGAGCAGAGCTCAGCACGGGCCGCACCCGGACCAACCAGACTAGGAGCCTGGCAGAACAGGTCGTAGTGCCCTGAATCAGTGAGCTGTGGCAGTTAACAGATTTCTCAACCCACAAACACCAAAGACAACACAGCAGGTTAGTGCATAAAAACTTCTGGGACACAGTGAAAGGAGTTTGCCTTCGGCCTCTGCCACTGGGGTGGTAGAGGTAGAGGGGTGCAGCTCTGAGGTTGCTTCCAGAGCTGAAGTTGCCTCTGGCCCCAGGCCCAGCTGGTGGGAGGAATTAAGTGGCGGATCAGAGCAGGAATGCAGAGCCTGCTTGTATCTGAGTCACAGTCCGTGTTGGCAGTTCTTGGGGGAGGAGGAGTGCTGGTGTGGGAGAGCTTCTGTACAGAAATAGCTCTGAAAACAGCAGCACAACACCTAAAGTTTGGGACAAAGTACTCTCTCCTCTACAAGCACACATGCCCCAATGAAAAGCTCAAGGGTCAAATAGATTGCTGGGAATATGAACAGGCAGCGAAAACAGTCTCAGATTCAGACTCAGACTTTGGAAAATTTTTTTGGTGACAAAGAAGACCAAAACATACGGACAGAAGAAGTCAACAAAGTCAAAGAGCCTACATCAAAAGCCTCCAAGAAAAACATGAATTGGTTCCAGGCAATGGAAGAGCTCAAAAATGATTTAGAAAAGCAAGTTAGAGAAGTAGAGGAAAAATTGGGAAGAGAAATGAGAGTGATGAGATAAAACCATGAAAAAGAAATCAATGACTTGCTAAAGGAGACCCAAAAAATACTGAAGAAAATAACACCTTAAAAATAGACTAACTCAAATGGCAAAAGAGCTCCAAAAAGCCAATGAGGAGAAGAATTCCTTGAAAGGAAGAATTAGCCAAATGAAAAAGGAGGTCCAAAAGACCACTGAAGAAAATACTACCTTAAAAATTAGATTGGAGCAAGTGGGAACTAGTGACATTATGAGAAATCAAAATATTATAAAACAGAACCAAAGGAATGAAAAAATGGAAGACAATGTCAAATATCTCATTGGAAAAACCACTGGCATGGAAAATAGATCCAGGAGAGATAATAAAAAAAATTATTGGACTAGATCAAAAAAAGAATCTAAATATCATCTTTCAAGAAATTATCAATGAAAACTGCCCTGATATTCTAGAGGCAGACGGCAAAATAGAAATTGAAAGAATCCAACGATCACCCCTTGAAAAAATCCTAAAAAGAAAACTCCTAGGAATATTGTCACCAAATTCCAGAGCTCCCAGATCAAGGAGAAAATATTGCAACAACCAGAGAGAAACAATTTTAGTGTTGTGGAAACAAAATCAGGATAATACAAGATCTAGCAGCTTCTATGTTAAGGGATCAAAGGGCTTGGAATATGATATTCTGGAGGTCAATGGAGCTAGGATTAAAATCAAGAATCACCTATGCAGCAAAACTGAGTATAAATTTCCAAGACAAAATATGGATTTTCAATAAAATAGAGGACTTTCAAGCTTTATCAGTGAAAAGACCAGAACTGAATAGAAAATTTGGCTTTCAAACCCAAGAATCAAGAGAAGCATTAAAAGGTAATCAAGAAAGAGAAATCGTAAGGGACTTACTAAAGTTGAACAGTTTTGTTTACATTCCTACGTGGAAAGATGATGTATATAATTCATGAGACCTCAGTATTAGGGTAGCTGAAGGATATATATATATACATATATATATATATATATATATATATATACACACACACACACACATACATACATATACATATATATACATATACATATATATACACATATACATATATATATAGACAGGGCACATGATGAGTTGAATACGAAGGGATGATATCTAAAAATATAAAATTAAATTAAGAGATGTGAGAGAAATATATTGAGAGAGGGAGAAAGGGATAGAATGGGGTAAATTATCTTGCATAAAAGTGGCAAGAAAAAGCAGTTCTGTAGGAAGGGAAGAGGGAGCAGGTGAAGGGGAATGAGTGAATCTTGCTATTATCAGATTTGACTTGAGGAGCGAATAACATACACACTCAGTTGGGTATCTTAACCCACAGGAAAGAAGGAGCAAGGAGATAAAAAGGGGGGACGATAGAAGTGAGGCAGATAGGGGGAGGAGCTAATCAAAAGGAAACACTTTCAAAAAGGTACAGAGTCAAGGGAGAAAACTGAATAAAGAAGGACAGGATAGGAGGGAGGGAAATATAGTTAGTTTTTCACAACATGAGTATTGTGGAAGGGTTTTGCATAATGATATACACATGGCCTATGTTGAATTGCTTGCCGCCTTAGGGTGGGTGGGTGGGGAGGGAAGAGGGGAGAGACTTTGGAACTCAAAGTTTAAAAGCAGATGTTCAAAAAAAGTTGTTTTTGCATGCAACTGGGGAATAGTATATAGAGGCAATGGGGAATAGAAATCTATCTTGCCCTACAAGAAAGTAAGGGAAAAGGGGAGGGAGGAGGGGGTTGACATAAGGGAAGGGTGACTGGGGAATGGGGCAATCAGAATATATGCCATCTTGAAGTGGGTGGAGGGTAGAAATGGGGAGAAAATTTGCAATTTAAAATCTTATGGAAATCAATGCTGAAAACTAAAAATAGTAAATAAATAATAAAATAACAAAAACAAATTTGATTCAGTTCACCATTCCACAAACAGTTCCAATTTTCCCATGTGCCCTTCGACATTTGCTATTTTCCCTTCTGTTACATTAGCCAGTCTGATAAGTGTGAGGTGGTAGGTGAGAGTAGTTTTAATTTCCATTTCTCTAATCAATAGTGATTGAGAGCACTTTTATATGACCATAGATAACTTTGATACCTTCATCTGAAAAGTCCCTGTTCATATCCTATAAGCATTTATCAATTTTGAAATTATTTATATTCTCACAGATTTGACTCATTTCTCTGTATATTTGAGAAATGAGGTCTTCATCACAGAAACTTGACTGTAAAATGTTTTCACCCAGTTTTCTGCTTTCCTTCTAATCTTTTTTTTCCACATGTATTTTTTTATTTTTTTTATTTAAATTTATTTATTTAACATATTTGGTTTTCAGCATTGATTTTCACAACAGTTTGAATTACAAATTTTCTCCCCATTTCTACCCTCCCCCCACTCCAAGATGGCATATATTCTGGTTGCCCTGTTCCCCAGTCAGCCCTCCCCTCTATCACTCCCCTCCCCTCTCATCCCCTTTTCCCTTCCTTTCTTGTAGGGCAAGATAAATTTCTATGCCCCATTGCCTGTGTATCTTATTTTTTAGTTGCATGCAAAAACTTTTTTGTTGTTGTTTTTGAACATCTGTTTTTAAACTTTGAGTTCCAAATTCTCTTCCCTCTTCCCTTCCCACCCACCCTCCCTAAGAAGTCAAGCAATTCAACCTAGGCCACACGTGTATCATTATGTATAACCCTTCCACAATACTCATGTTGTGAAAGACTAACTATATTTGCACCTTCCCAACCCATCCCGCTTTATTGAATTTTCTCCCTTGACCCTGTCCCCTTTTGATAGTGTTGGTTTTTGATTACCTCCACCCCCATCTGCCCTCCCCTCCATCATCCCCCCCTTTTATTTTTTTCTTATCTTCCTCCCTCCTCTTTCCCGTGGGGTAAGATACCCAACTGAGTATGTATGGTATTCCCTCCTCAGGCCAAATCTGATGAGAGCAAGGTTCACTCATTCCCCCCTCACCTGCCTTCTCCCCTCCTCCCACAGAACTTCTTCCTCTTGCCACCTTTATGGGAGATAATCCACCCCATTCTATCTCTCCCTATCTCCCTCTCCCAGTATGTTGCTCTCTCATCCCTTAATTTCATTTTATTTCTTTTAGATATCTTCCCTTCATCTTCAACTCACCCTGGGTCTCCTCTCTCTTTTACATGTATATATACATACATATATATATATATATATATATATATATATATATATATATATATATATATATATATACATATATATACATATATATATACACACACAGACATATATATATACATACATACACATACACATAGATATATACATACATACACATTCACTTCTATATATACATAAACATATATATATATATATACACATGCATATTCCCTTCCGCTACCCTAATACTGAGGTCTCATGAATCATGCACATCATCTTTCCATGCAGGAATGTAAACAAAACAGTTCAACTTTAGTAAGTCCCTTGCAATTTCTGTTTCTTGATTACCTTTTCATGCTTCTCTTGATTCTTGTTTGAAAGTCAAATTTTCCATCCAGTTCTGGTCTTTTCACTGAGAAAGCTTGAAAGTCCTCTATTTTATTGAAAATCCATATTTTGCCTTGGAACATAATACTCAGTTTTGCTGGGTAGGTGATTCTGGGTTTTAATCCTAGCTCCATTGACCTCCGGAATATCGCATTCCAAGCCCTTCGATCTCTTAATGTAGAAGCTGCCAGATCTTGAGTTATTCTGATTGGGTTTCCACAATACTCCAATTGTTTCTTTCTGACTGCTTGTAGTATTTTCTCCTTGATCTGGGAGCTCTGGAATTTGGCGACAATATTCCTAGGAGATTTCTTTTGGGGATCTATTTGAGGAGGCGATCGATGGATTCTTTCAATTTCTATTTTGCCCTGTGGCTCTAGAATATCAGGGCAGTTCTCCTTAATAATTTCTTGAAAGATGGTATCTAGACTCTTTTTTTGATCGTGGCTTTCAGGTAGTCCAATAATTTTTAAATTCTCTCTCCTGGATCTATTTTCCAGGTCAGTGGTTTTTCCAATGAGATATTTCACATTGTCTTCCATTTTTTCATTCCTTTGGTTCTGTTTTATAATATCCTGATTTCTCATAAAGTCACTAGCTTCCACTTGCTCCAATCTAATTTTTAAAGTAGTATTTTCTTCAGTAGTCTTTTGGACCTCCTTTTCCATTTGGCTAATTCTGCCTTTCAAGGCATTCTTCTCCTCATTGGCTTTTTGGAGCTCTTTTGCCATTTGAGTTAATCTATTTTTTAAGGTGTTGTTTTCTTCAGTGTATTTTTCAGTATTTTTTTGGGTCTCCTTTAGCAAGTCATTGACTTGTTTTTCATGGTTTTCTCGAATCCTTCTCATTTCTGTTCCAAATTTTTCCTCTACTTCTCTAACTTCCTTTTCCAAATCCTTTTTGAGCTTTTCCATGGCCTGGGACCAGTTCATGTTTTTCTTGGAGGCTTTTGGTGTAGGCTCTTGCACTTTGTTGTCTTCTTTAGGCTGTATGTTTTGGTCTTCTTTGTCACCAAAGAAGGAATCCAAAGTCTGAGACTGAATCTGGGTGTGCTTTCGCTGCCTGGCCATATTCCCAACCAACTAACTTGACCCTTGAGTTTTTCAGTGGGGTATGACTGCTTGTAGACTAACGAGTTCTATGTTCCACGTTTGGGGGGGAGGTGCCAGCACTACTCCTTCCCCAAGAACCCCCAGCCCGGGCTGAGCTTAGATCTTCAGCAGGCTGTTCACTCCTGCTCTGATCCACCACTTAATTCCTCCCACCAGGTGGGCCTGGGGCCAGAAGCAGCAGCAACTGTAGCTGCCCCACCTCCGCTGCCCCCGGGACTGGAAGCCGAACCGTGAACTCCTTCCACTCCCGCAGCTTTTCTCACTAACCTTCTCCGCAGTCTTTGGTGTTTGTGGGTTGAGGGGGTCTGGTAACTGCCGCAGCTCACATATTCAGGGCGCTAGGGGACCCATCCGCCCGACTCCAAGTTTGGTTGTTCCACGCCACTCAGACTGGGCTCTGCTCCACTCCGTTCCCAACTCCCAACTCCCAGCTCCCAGCTCTGTGTGGAATAGACCTCACCCAGAGACCATCCAGGCTGTCCTGGGCTGGAGCCCTACTTCCCTCTGCTGTTCTGTGGGTTCTGCCGTTCTAGAATTGGTTCAGAGCCATTTTTTATAGGTTTTTGGAGGGACTCGGTATGGAGATCACTCTAGTCCCTGCTTACCAGCCGCCATCTTGGCTCCGCCCCCCTTTCCTTCTAATCTTTTCTGAATAGGCTTTGGTTGTGCAACATATTTTTTATTTAAATATAATCAAAATTATCAATTTTATGTATTTCAATGTTCTCTGTCTCTTGTTTAGTCATAAATTCTTCCTTCACCCATAAATTCAACAGGTAAACTATTCAAGGTCCTATAATTTGCTTAATGTATCACCCTTTATGTCTAAATTGTGTATCAATTTTGGCCTTATGTTGGAATGCAATGTGAGATGTTGATCTATATCTAGTTTCTGCCAAATTGCTTTCCAGTTTCCCAAACAGTTTTTGTGAAAGAGTGAATACTTGTCCCCAAAAAATTGCATCTTAATGCTTATCAAATACAGAATAACTATGGTCATTTACTACTGTGTATATTGTTCCTAATCTCTTTCATTGATTTAGCACTTTATCTCTCTTTCAGTACCAGATTCTTTTTTTATTATTACTTTGTAATACAGATTGATATCTGTTATGATTAGACTAATTCACATATTTTTATTCACATAAGATTCCTGAACTTTTCTTCTCCCAGATGAATTTTGTTATATTTTTTTAGTTCTATTAAATAATTGTTGGTATAATAATTGTTTAGTATGACACTGAATAAGCAAATTAATTTAGTAGGATTTTAATGTTTATTATATTGGCTCTGCCTATCAAGAAGCAATTCATGTTTTATTATTTTTTTGGATTCAAGACTCAACTTCCTTTGTGTGAGAAATGTTTTGTAATTCTGCTCATATAGTCCCTAGTTTTGTCTTGGCAGGTAGACTCCGCAGTACTTAATATTGTCTACAGTTATTTTAAAAAAATTTCTCCTTCTAGCTCTTGCTGATTGACTTTGTTGGTAATATACAGAAATGCTGATGATTTTCATGGGTTTATCTTACATCCTGAACCTTTGCTAAAGTTGCTAATATGTTCTAATAGTTTTTTTTAGTTGATTCTCTACAATTCTCCAAGTACTATCATATTATTGACAAGGAGTGATTATTTGGTTTCCTCACTGTCCATTCTAATTCCTTAAATTTATTTGTCTTTCCTTATTGTTATAGCTAGCATTTACGTTACAATATTGCATATTAGTGGTGATAATGGGCACCTCTGATTCACCCTTGATCTTACTAGAAATGCTTTCAGCTTAACCCCATAACATTCTCTGGTGTTTTAGGTAAATGCTACTTACTGTTTTTAAGAAAGTTTATTTATTCCTTTGCTTTCTATGGTGTTTTTAAAGAAGAATGAATGCTGTATTTTGTCAAAAGTTTTTGCTGAATCTATTTAAATTATCATATGATTTTTCTTGGTTTTGTTATTTACATGGTAAATTTTGCTGATAGTTTTATTTTAATATCAACCCAACCTAGCATTCCTGATATAAATGCCATTTGCATATAGTGTATGAATTTTGTGATATATTGCTGGGATCTCCTTTATTTAAGTTTTACATAAAAATTGGTTTATAATTTTCTTTTGCACTTTTTGCTCTTTTTAGCAGAGGTATCAGCACAGTTATTTTGTGTAATAAAAGAAATTTGGTAGTACTCCTTCTTTGCCTAATTTTCCAAATAGTTTATACAGTACATGAATTTATTCTTTTTTAAATGTTTGGTGGAATTCATTTGTGAATCCATCTGGTCCTGGTGATTTTTTTTCTTAAATAGCTTATTGATGTCTTATTTGATTTCTTTTTTTCTAAAATAGGTTTATTAAAATAATCTAGTTCAAAAAAATAATCTAGTTCTTTGTTAATCTGGGCAGTTTTTAGTTTTGGAAATATCCATCCAGGGAAGCTGGGTGGCACAGTGAGTAGAGCACTGGCCCTGGAGTCAAGAGGACCTGAGTTCAAATCCAACCTCAGCTACTTGACACACTTACTAGCAGTGTGACCTTGGGCGAGTCACTTAACACCAATTGCCCTCCCTTTCTCTACCACAAAAAGAAAAAAAAAAGAAAGAAAACATCCAGCCATTTGACTTAGATTGTTAGACCCATTGACATATAATTGGGAAACATAGATCCTAATGATTCCTTTAATTTCATCTTTATTGTTGATGAATTCACCCTTTTCATATTTGATACTGGTAATTTGGTTTTCTTTTTTAAAATAAAATTAACCAGTGGTTCATCTATTTTATAGGTTTTTTCTCATAAAACCATCTCCTAGTTTTATTTATTAGTTCAAAGATTTTTTTTAAATTTTCAACAGTCATTGCTTTGATTTTCAGGTTTCAAATTTGGTGTTTAATTGGGGATTTTTATTTGTATTTTCAAGATTTATTTAATTGCATGGTCAATTCATTGATCTGCTCTTTCCCTGGGCATATTTAGTGAAATAAAATTCCCCCTGAGTACTTCTTTCGATGCATCCCATAAATTTTGGTATGTTGTCTGACTTTTGTCATTCTCTTTAATAAAATTTTGGATTATTTCTATAATTTGTTCTTTGACCCAGTCATTTTTAAAGATTAGATTATTTAGTTTCCAACTGATGTTCAATGTATGGTTTCAGGACCCTTTATCGAGTGTATTTTAGTGCATTATAATCTGAAAAGGTTGCATTTAAAATTCCTCTTTTTCTGCCTTTGGTTGTAAGGTTTTTATGCCCTAAAGTATGATCAATTTTTGTGTACCTAACACTACTACTGAAAAAATAAGTACTCTTTTCTATTTCTTTTCAATTTTCTCCAAAGGTGTGTCATATCTAACTTTTCTAAGATTCCGTTCAATTCTTTAACTTCTATCTTGTTTATTTTTATTTAGATTTATTTGTTTCTGAGAGGGGCAAGATTATGTACCCCACTAGTACAGCTTTATTGTATAGACTTCTATCTTGTTTATTTTTATTTAGATTTATTTGTTTCTGAGAGGGGCAAGATTATGTACCCCACTAGTACAGCTTTATTGTATATTTCCTCCTGTAACTCAGTTAATTTTAATTTAAAAATTTAGATGCTATGAAATTTAGTAAATATATGTTTAGTATTGATATCATTTCATTGTTTATGGTACCTTTTAGCAAGAGGGAATCTCCTTGCTTATTTCTTTTAATTAGATCTGTTTTTCTCTTTGCTTTATCTGGGTTCACGGTTGCTATCCTTGCCATTTTTTTCTACTTCAGTTAAAGCATAATAGGTTTTGCTCCAACTTTTACCATGTATGTGTCTCTCTGCTTTAATTTTGTTTTTTATTGTAAACAACATATTGTAAAATTCTTGTTTTTAATGCACTCTGGTATCCATTTCCTTTCCACAGGAGCGTTAATCCCATTCACACTCACAGTTATGATTACTGGCTCTATTTTGCTCCATCCTATTTTGTCCCCTGCTTATCCTTCTCTCTTTCTCTTTCTGTCTCTCTATCTCTGTTCTCTTCCTCCTCATTTCAAAAATGTGTGACTTCTGACCACTATCTCCCACAGTCTGCTCTCCCTTCTATTGCTTCCCCGTTCTCTTATTCCTCTACTCTCCTGCTACTCTGAAGGGTAAAATTGATTACTATACCCAAAGGAATATACATGTTATTCCCTCATTCAATCAATTCCTGATGAGATCCAAGTTAAAACATTGCCTGCCATGCCCCATCATCCCCCTCATTGGGAAAAAAAAACTCTTTTGTATCTCTTTTACTTGACATAATTTATCCAATTCTCCCTCTCCCTTCCCTTTTCTCAAAGGGAATCCTTCTTTCTCACTGCTTTTTTTTATATTATGTTATCACAGTCAACTCATACTTATGCCCTCTGTCTATGTGTACTCTAATTCCCCTAATAATGATAAAGTTCTTTGGAATTACTCATATCATCTTCCCATGTAGGAATACAAACAGTTTAACCCTACTGAATTCCTTATGGTCTTTCTCTTATTTTTATCTTTTTATGCTTTCTTTCTATCTTGTATTTGAATATTGTATTTTCTATTCAGCTCTGTTCTTTTCAACAGGAATAGTTGAAAGTCCTCTATTTCAATAAGTATTGATTTTTCCCCCTGAATGATTACACTTAGTTTTGCTGGGAAGGTGATTCTTGGTTGAAACCTAGTTTCTTAGCCTTCTGGAACATCACATTCAAAGTCCTCAGATCCTTTAATGTAGAAACTTCTAAATCTTGTGTTATCCTGACTATGTCTCCATAATATTTAAATTGTTCCTTTCTGGCTGCTTGTAGTCATTTCTCCTTGAAATGGAAGCTCTGAAATTTGGCTATAATATTTGCAGGAATTTCAATTTTGTGATATATTTCTGGAGGGAAATAGCTATATTTTTTATTTCTATTTTATCCTCTGGTTCTAGGATATGAAAGCTGTTCTCCTTAATGATGTCTTGAAATACAATGCCTATGTTTGTTTGCTTGTTCATTCCTTTCAGGCCATCCAAAAATTCTTAACTTATCTCTCCAGAATCAATTTTCTAGATCAGTTGTTTCTCCAATGAGTTATTTCACATTTCCTCCACTTTTTCATTCTTTTCATTGTTTTGTTGTTTCTTGGTGTTTAATGCAGTCATTAGCTTCCACTTGCCCAGTCCTAATTTTAAGAAATTGTTTTATTCAGTGATTTTCTTTACCTTTTTCCTGTTTGTCCAATTCTACTTTTTAAGGAGTTATTTTCCTTAGTGATTTTTTTTTGTAATTTTTAAAATATCTCTTCTCATTTGTCTGATTCAGCTTTTGAGGCTATTTTCTTCAGGTTTTATTTTTTTACTTCATTTATCAAGCTGTTGGTGATGTTGTTTTTGTTTTTTTTTAATTTTCTTGTACCACACCGCTCTCATGACTTTTCCCATTTTATTCTCTACCTCTCCTCTTTGTCTTTTAAAACATTTTTGATCTTTTCCAGTAAATCTTTTTTTTTTTTTGGAGATCTGAGATGAATTCACACTTTTCTTTGAGGATGTGTGTATGGTCATTCTGTCACTGTTGTTCTCTTCTGAGTTTGTGTTTTGATATTCTCTGTCAACATAACTTTTTATGGTCAGGTTCTTTTTTGTTCTTAATTCTTCCATTCTATTTCTTGGTTTTCAAATTTATGTTAACATTTGGCTCTGCTCCCAGGGTTTAGGTGGCACTCTCTGACAATGGTTTGTGTTTGTTTGTTCTTTAGACTCAGTTCTGCATGTCTGTAAGTTTTTCATTCTTCTGAGGTGGTATGATCTATAGAATGGTGTGGTCACTGATCTGGCCTCTGATCTAGTCTCTGAGTGACCACAAACAGGTTTCTGCCCTGGAACTGTGATCAGGATCCCGATTCCCTTGTAGCTTGGAACTGTAGTGTACTAGTGCTCCTCCTCACCCTGAGAAGGTGACCTGGATCCCACTATGGGCAATGAAACAGAGTCCTGCATCCATTGCCAGCTAAGGATCCTTCATAACCTCCTTCCTATAAGTTGTTTGATCCTCTTACCATATGTAGGCTCAGCTCCAAAAGTGGCTGCCACAGATTCCATTGCCCTCAAGGCCCCAGAGCTGACTTTCCAGGTACAGTCTGTGCTAGACTGCATTCCCCTCTGTTGCAACAATCCGGCTAGCAGCTGCTGTGGGGGTATAAAACCAACAATGACCAGCTCACAGAATGCTGCAAGCCAGGTACTTTTGATCCACTTTACTAAGGAAAGCAATTATAAGGGGTTAACTATCTTGCTTTAATCCAACATACAAATATCATTCACTCAGCTGGGGGGGGGGGGACCAGCATCCTGAGATCCAGAGCACAAACAAACAAATTTCAAACATCAGCAGACAGACTTTGTCTGATTCAAATCTCAATGCATAGTTACCAGAGTTTAACAAAGTCCAAATATCCGAGTTTACAAGCTGGAGGGCTCTTAAGTACAGCTGCCTGGAGTTTCCACATCAATGCACTGTCAAGAGTGAGCAACCTAAGCAAATAGCTCTGTCTTCTCTTTTTATTCATCTTTTAGCCATCATCAAATGTCATCTGAGAGATCAGAACTTAAGGTCTTACTCTTGCCTCTGGAGTTAGCACCTCCCCCTAGGACCTTGAGGGCTTCATGCCCACATGGATTTAGCATATAATAGCTAGTGGTTTGGGACCTACTTGGGAGCAAGATATAATCAGACCTCCCCTCATGGGCCCCACCTGGATCCCCACCTTAGTTACCTAATCTAATTAAGGAGATAAAGGCCAAAACTCTTCAAGGGCACTTGGTTGAATAAGCACTCATAGCCCATCTGGATCACCAATACACGCTCTTGCCCCAGTGCTACAGACCTTTTCTGCTAACATTTTAAGTTTTTGCGGGGCTGGAATATTTTTTCACCCCATTTTTGTTGGGTTTGCTGCTCCAGAATTCATTTTGAGATGTTGTTTTAAAGTTGTCTGGAGAGGAATTTGAGAGATTAGTGAGTCCCAGCCTTTATTCCTCCTTGATGGAGCTTTAATAGCATCTAGTCTACCCTCTTGATTTGATGTATGAGGAAAATGAGCTTCAGAAAGATAGTGACTGTCCTACAATTATTTGAATGGTTAAAGCACCCATTCAGATTAATTCAGAGGACGAAATGGCACTGAACCTTCCAAAGTCTTTGTTCCAATAGAGCTGAGAAATCATTTGATTTTTATATTTCTTGAAACTGGCTAAGTTTTTTTTTAATTGTTCAAGAATAGGCTGTTTTCCTGAAGGACTTTTATATTAACCTTTACTTTACCTTTAATTATCGTTTCATTCTTGTATCCCTTCAACGTCATTGAAAACTGGATAGAAACAGATTAAATAAATTTTATGTTTTTAAAAAGCTTTTTGTTCAACACTTTGGGTGATTACCATCCATATCATATTCATAATCATGTTTTACAAAGTTGAGACCAGCTAGTTAGTTTATGATTAATGAAAATAAAGTTCCTAGAGCCTAAAAGTTAGTCAAAATAACACAACTAGTGCAAGTGTTGGGTTAGGGTCAATATATTTCAATTATTAAATATTTAAGTACCTTTACATTTGAATCAGGCATAAATCTTATAATCCTTGATATAAGTAGCCAGCTTATAGGGATTATGACTCTAACATGTCTTAGTCAGCAATCATACCAAACTTTGATTTATCAGCCTGCTACAAGACATATTACTATATTAATTATCAGCCTAGGTTTAAGGCCCTCAAGCAGTATGTTATGAGATTTTTAATAAATAAATATAAATGAACAATTTATTTCATTAACAAATTAACTCAGGGGCAGCTAGGTGGCACAGTGGATAGAGCACCAACCCTGGAGTCAGAAGGATTTGAGTTCAAATCCAGCCTCAGACAGTTGATACTTACTACCTATGTGATTCTGGGCAAATCACTTAACCCTGATTTACACACACACACACACACACATACACACACACACACACACACACACACACACACACACACACACAAATAACTGATAATTCATGAAATTTTCCTCAAAAGTCCTCCCCTTCCTCCCCGTCTAAACCCCATCTCTTTCTTTCCCTTTATGCCACTACAGATTTAAATACAGATCAATGTCACTATCCATCAAATTAATTACCAAGAAAATAAACACTGATAATATACATTTAAATGGTTCGATAATCTTGAAAGCTCAAAGATAGTCACCAATAAACTGCTGACCAATAAACTGCACCAATAAATTGCTACTACTTACCTCTCAGCTCTGGAATAACTTTCCCACTACACACTTCTCTTAGGATGTTAAAGTTTCTTCTCAAGAGGTTTGTTGGCAAGAAAAGAGCTTCTTTAACCATTCTTTCAGAAAAAAATTTAGTATTTTCTATGATCTTAGACTCCTTCCAGGCATGACAATTGAGGGCTTTTCCAAAACTTCCACTCTCAACAGGATTTTTTTTTCTCTTTAAATATTTATAAAAGGGAGGGATGAGGGAAGATGCATTTGTGAACACCTGCTATGTGCCAGGTGGTTGATAAATAGTTCATTTTATCCTCCCAACAACCCCTCCAGATAGGTATTGTTGTTATTTTAAACTTCAGTAAACTGAAGGAAAAAGAGGTTAAATGACTTGTGTAGGGCCATACAACCAATATGTTTTGCTGGTTTTGAATTCAGGTCTTCTTGACTCCAGGCTAAGCATTCTATCTACACTGCCATTTGCTTGAATGTAGGAGTGGCTGTTGAAGTAGAGGTTACATAGAAAATTAAATTCCATAGAAAATGAGTTTCCTTTTTCTTCCCCAAACTTAAGTAACTCTCAATTAAAGATGTGCATTCCATTCCCCTCTTACTGTCTTAGGTTCCATGTGGAGTATGCAGTGACAGTTGTGGTCCTGGATTCAGGAAGACCCTTTTGGAGGGGAAGGCTGCCTGCTGCTTTGACTGCTCCCCATGCCCAGAAGGGGAGATCTCCAGTCAGATGGGTAAGTTTCTGTATGGAACTCCCTTCTCTTTAGAACTGATTTTTTTAAAGTAACCAACATGTGGTTCTTGTACAGTCACTTACAACTCTCAGGAACATTACTGTCTGAGATAGAGATAATAGGAAGCCAAGGGAAATCAGAGGAATATATTGAAATAAGTATGCATGTATGTACACACACCTGTACACACATATGTATGTATGTATGTATATCGACATCTATCGATCTACTGTACTGGTGTGGAACCAAAGTTGCATGCCATCTCTATGTGGGCAGTAGGAAAGGAAGGAGATAATTTGAAGCTCAAATTTTAAAATGAATGTTGAAATTTGTTTTAACATGTAATTGGGGGAAAATAAAATGCTAGGTTAATTTTGGGGGGGAAATTCATCCTTTTTCCCCCATCAGTTTATTGCATTAATATTCCAAGTTACAATTAAGTTTGTTTTTCCTCCATTAAATCTTGTTGTATTACCTTTAAAAATCCCTACTAGGTACTGTGAGAATAATTTTCATACCCTATTCAATTTTGATCAGTATCTTTTCAGCTCATTGTATTTTACTAAATATCAGTGATTGCATGAGTGAGCTGGTTTAAATTGATTAATGCTGTGAGAATGGGAGTTGTGTAGGTTAGAATTAATCTATTATACACAAATAATTATATTGCTTTTAAATGATTTATAAGACAGATTTATAATATCGAGGTTTATAGTTTGTTATATCAACAACAAAGACCTATTGAACTGCCCCCCACCCTACCAATTAATCTTCTTGTAGGTTGCAAAGATCCAAAAATCTCAGTTTCCTGTTTTCTTTGTGCCAGATGGTTGTAACAAAGAGAGGAAAGTCCCAGAATCTTGTTGCCTGGTCACTGATTACACAGCGCAGGTGACTGGGTGACAATATACTTGACCAAATATGGGACTTACTTCTTTTTGGCTTCTTCCAGTAGTCAAACATGGAATTCCACTTCCTCCTCTTAACCAACCATATAACCTTCCCCCCTTTTTCTGAATTGACCAATCATAGAACCGTACTGCTCTATTCTACTTTTAGTACTCTCTTATTTGCTATAAGTATGCCTCACCCTCAGACAGCAGGGGTCCATGACAGCAGAGGCAAGTCTTGGATCCAATTTCTTAGGGACCACCAGTTTCCTTAAAAAGCTGAAAATGTTCACAGTGCCTCAGTGTCCTTTTGTTTCACATTGAATTGGAATTTTAAGGTCACAGTGCCTTCAATTTGGTTACTTTAAATATAACAATATCATTCCTAAACCTCTGATAAGTCATCCTTCTCTTCCTCCTACATTCCCTATGATCAAACTAAATCCATATTTCTGGAGGTACTACTTTTTAAAAATCAGCACGAAATACAACAGTTGATTTTTTTTTCAAACACTCCTACCTCTGTCTTTATTGTTGTTTATTTTACCTACATAACCATACTCCACCCTAACTCTTATTTAGTTCAGACTCATATTCCTGGAGTCTGCTTTTACTCAAATCTCTTATATAATCTCTTGGCACTTCTATCCCTAGGGCATACCCAGACGACTCCCACTGCTGGAATGAATGAATGAATGTATTGTGTTTTACGGATGACATCTCTAGGGTTATTTGTTGACCCAATTGTATGAAATCATAATTTAGAGTGTTCTTTTTTTTATTTTGTTGTTATTATTATTTTTAATTTATTTATTTAATTTATTTAATATTTTTAGTTTTCAGCATCAATTTTCACAAGAGTTTGAATTACAGATTTTCTCCCCATTTCTACCCTCCCCCCCCACTCCAAGATGGCATATATTCTGATTGCCCCATTCCCCAGTCAGCCTGCCCTTCTGCCACCCCACTCCGCCCCCATCCCCTTTTCCCTTACTTTGTTGTAGGGCAAGATAAATTTCTATGCCATATTACCTGTATATCTTATTTCCTAGTTGCATGCAAAAAGAATTTTTGACCACCTGCTTTTAAAACTTTGAGTTACAAATTCTCTCTCCTCTTCCCTCCCCACCCACCCTTCCTAAGAAGGCAAGCAATTTAACATAGGCCACATGCGTATCATTACATAAAACCCTTCCTCAATACTCATGTTGTGAAAAACTAACTGTATTTTGCTCCTTCCTATCCTATCCCCCTTTAATCAGTTTTCTCCCTTGACCCTGTCCCTTTTTGAAAGTGTTTGCTTCTGATTAGCTCCTCCCCATATCTGCCCTCCCTTCTATCATCCCCCCTTTTTTATCTCCTTCCTCCTTCTTTCCTGTGGGTTAAGATACCCGATTGAGTGTGTATTTTATTTCTTCCTCAGGTCAAATCCAATGAAAGCAAAATTCACTCATTCCCCTTCACCTGCTCCCTCTTCCCTTCCTACAGAACTGCTTTTCCTTGCCACTTTTATGGGAGATAACTTACCCCATTCTATCTCTCCCTTTCTCCCTCTCTCAATGTATTCCTCTCTCATCCCTTAATTTGATTTCATTTTTTAGATATCATCCCTTCATATTCAACTCACCCTGTTCCCTCTGTCTATTGTGTGTGTGTGTGTATATATATAGTACATATATATTCCCTTCAGCTACCCTAATACTGAGGTCTCATGAATTATACACACTATCTTTCCATGTAGGAATGTAAACAAAACAGTTCAACTTTAGTAAGTCCCTTATGATTTCTCTTTCTTGTTCACCTTTTCATGCTTCTCTTGATTCTTGTGTTTGAAAGTCAAATTTTCTGTTTAGCTCTGGTCTTTTCACTGAGAAAGCTTGAAAGTCCTCTATTTTATTGAAAATCCATATTTTGCCTTGGAGCATGATACTCAATTTTGCTGGGTAGGTTATTCTTGGTTTTAATCCTAGCTCCATCTAAATTAAATTAAAAGAAGAATAGGTGTACAAGACATATGAGAGCAAATAATGTATGGTAGAAAGATATTAGATGGTCATAAGGTGAGAATGAAGAATGAGACGTGGCCAGATTACTCCCTTTGTATGCTCATGTCAGGAGTCAGTGACTAAGGTCCTCAGCACATTGGACTGGCCTCCTGTGGTCTCCCAAAATCATGGGAAAACAAGGTCAAGAGTCCCACAGATTGGGCAGCCATAGATGAACAATGACGTTCAACAATAAAAGGAAAACACAAATCAGCGAGCCCGGTGATGCATCTGAATATTTGAGAGTTGAAGCAAGTGAAACTTTAGGAAGGAACTTTGAAAGCAGTAAAATCAGGAAGTTTGATCTTGCAAATGGAGAATGACTTGAGAGGAATGCTTCAATGAATGCCTTTGAATGTTATATATAATTCTGCTTTAGGATGTGGTGGGGGAGGGAGGTTTTTCATTCTTTTGTGTCTAATGGAATATAAGTTGCTCTTTTCTCTAACTTATGGTTTTGGTTTAGAGGAACATCTGCACATAATTTAACCAATGTTGAAGCTGAGCAGGGACTTCAGAGATCATCTTTTCCATATTCTTTTTTTTAATTTAATTTATTTAATATATTTAGTTTTCAGCATTGATTTTCACAAGAGTTTGAATTACAAATTTTCTCCCCATTTCTACCCTCCCCCCTACTCCAAGATGGCATATATTCTGGTTGCCCTGTTCCCCAGTCAGCCCTCCCTCCTGTCACTCCCCTCCCCTCTCATCCCCTTTCCCCTTCCTTTTTTGTAAGGCAAGATAAATTTCTATGCCGCATTGCCTGTGTATTTTATTTTCTAGGTGCATGCAAAAACATTTTTTTTTCTTTTTGAACACCTGTTTTTAAAACTTTGAGTTCCAAATTCTCTCCACTCTTCCCTTCCCACCCACTCTCGCTCAGAAGTCAAGCAATTCAACATAGGCCACATGCATATCATTATGTATAACCCTTCCACAATACTCATGTTGTGAAAGACTAACTATATTTTGCTCCTTCCTAACCTATACCCCTTTATCCAATTTTCTCCCTTGACCTGTACCTTTTCTAAAGTGTTTGGTTTTGATTACCTCCTCCCCCACCTGCCCTCCCTTCTATCATCCCCCCTTTTTTATCTTCTTCCTCCTTCTTTTCTGTGGGGAAAGATACCCAATTGAGTGTGTATGGTATTCCCTCCTCAGGTCAAATCTGATGAGAGCAAGATTCACTCATTCCCCCTCACCTGCCTTCACTTCTCTTCCTACAGAACTGCTTTTTCTTGCCACTTTTATGCAAGATAATTTACCCCATTCTATCTCTCCCTTTCTCCCTCTCTCAATATAATCCTCTCTCATCCCTTAATTTGATTTTATTTCTTCAACTCACCCTGTGCTCTCTCTCTCTCTCTCTCTCTCTCTCTCTCTCTCTCTCTATATATATATATATATATATATATATATATACATATATATATATATATATATATATATACACACATACATATATACATACATACACACTCACATATACATATATATACATAAGGATAGATAGATAGATAGATATGCATATTCCCTTCAGCTACCCTAATACTGAAATCTCATGAATCAAACACATTATCTTTCCATGTAGAAATGTAAACAAAACAGTTCAGCTTTAGTAAGTCCCTTGCAATTTCTTTTTTTTGTTCTTTTTCTTGATTACCTTTTCATGCTTCTCTTGATTCTTGTGTTTGAAAGTCAAATTTTCTATTCAGCGCTGGTCTTTTCACTGAGAAAGCTTGAAAGTCCTCTATTTTACTGAAAATCCATATTTTGCCTTAGAGCATGATACTCAGTTTTGCTGGGTAGGTGATTCTGGGTTTTAATCCTAGCTCCATTGACCTCTGGAATATGGTATTCCAAGTCCTTCGATCCCTTAACATGGAAGCTGCTAGATCTTGGGTTAGTCAGATTGTGTTTCCACAATACTCAAATTGTTTTCTTCTGACTGCTTGCAGTATTTTCTCCTTGATCTGGGAGCTCCGGAATTTGGCGACAATATTCCTAGGAGATTTCTTTTTGAGATCTATTTGTGAAGGCGATCGGTGGATTCTTTCAATTTCTATTTTACCCTGTGGATCTAGAATATCAGGGAAGTTCTCCTTGATAATTTTTTGAAAGATGATATCTAGGATCTTTTTTTGATCATGGCTTTCAGGTAGTCCAATAATTTTTAAATTCTCTCTCCTGGATCTATTTTCCAGGTTAGTGGTTTTTCCAATGAGATATTTCACATTGTCTTCTATTTTTTCATTCCTTTGGTTCTGTTTTATAATATCTTGGTTTCTCATAAAGTCACTAGCTTCCACTTGCTCCAATCTCATTTTTAAGGTGGTATTTTCTTCAGTGTTCTTTTGGACCTCCTTTTCCATTTGGCTAATTCTGCCTTTCAAGGCATTCTTCTCCTCATTGTCTTTTTGGAGCTCTTTTGCCATTTGAGTTAGTCTATTTTTTAAGGTGTTGTTTTCTTCAGTATATTTTTCAGTATTTTGTGGGTCTCCTTTAGCAAGTCACTGACTTGTTTTTCATGGTTTTCTGGCATCCTTCTCATTTCTCTTCCCAATTTTTCCTCTACTTCTCTAACTTGCTTTTCCAAATCCTTTTTGAGCTCTTCCATGGCCTGAGACCAGTTCATGTTTTTCTTTGAGGCTTTTGTTGTAGGCTCTTTGACTTTGTTGACTTCTTCTGCCTGTATGTTTTGGTCTTCTTTGTTACCAAAGAAAGATTCCAAAGTCCGAATCTGGGTGTGTTTTCACTGCCTGGTCATCTTCCCAAACAACTAACTTGACCCTTGAGTTTTTCAGCAGGGTATGACTGCTTATAGAGTAAAGAGTCCTGAGTTCCAAGCTTGGGGGGATGCGCTGTTGATTTCAGAGCTCTTACAGCCAGCTGTGCCACCAGCACTCCTCCTTCCCCAAGAACCCCCAACCCGGACTGGACTTAAATCTTCAGCAGGCTCTGCACTCCTGCTCTGATCCGCCACTTAATTCCTCCCACCAGGTAGGTCTGGGGCCGGAAGCAACTGCAGCTGTACTTGTGTAGCTGCCCCACCTCCACTGCACCCGGAGCAGTGGCTGAACCTCAAACTCTATCCCCCTGTCCTCAGCAGCTTTTCCCACTAACCTTCTCTGTTGTCTTTGGTGTTTGTTGGTTGAGAAGTCTTGCAACTGCCACAGCTCACTGATTCAGGGCGCTAGGGCAAGCTCCGCCCTGCTCCTGGTCTGGTTGGTCTGCACCGCCCACGCTGGGCTCTGCTCCACTCAGCTCCCAGTCTGTGCTCAAAAGACCTCACCCATCAACCATCCAGGCTGTCTTGGGCTGGATCCCTGCTTCCCTCTGCTATTTTGTGGGTTCTGCAGTTCTAGAATTGGTTCAGAGCCATTTTTATAGGTTTGTGGAGGGACTTGGCATGGAGCTCACGCTAGTCCATGCTTTCCAGCCACCATCTTGGCCTCTTTTCCATATTCCTTACCACACACATGGAACCCAGAGCAATTATATGACTCTGTAGGGTTCAGTACAGGTCTTCACAAGACTAATAAACATATCTCCAATATTCTTTTTCTCTACTTAATCGTTCAACTCACATAACGTGTTTGAACTGAATGACACAGAAGAATCAACTTTGCTAGAGAATGATAGAAGCAATTAACCATATATTTTTGGACAGTTTTACCAACATAAAAGATGGTAGTGATAGATCTGGGACTGGACCTGTGACTTTGTTGCTGAAGGGAATTCCTGGACTAGGAACTGCCTCTAATATTTCATGTCAGCAGTTTATCTGAGCCTTACTGTCTTAGAATTTCCTAGCACATTGACGGGTTGAGTGAATTTCACAGTATCACAAGAGTATATGTATTAGAAGCAGCACTTGAACCCAGATCCCCCTGGCTTGGCCATCAGCTCTTTATCACCTTTACCACACTGCACATGGAGCAATACCAGAAAATTAATACTCAAGAAATTAAGGAATGGGGGAGTTAGGATGGGTAAATATATTCCTGGACCACAGTACTTGTGGAGTCCATATATCATCACATCTTGGAGAAGAGTGGATGTTCCCATGACTCATCCAATGGCATGGCATTTGGGCTTTGCCTTAGTTTTTCAAGCCAAGATAGTAGGGTAAAAGAGGAAAACAGAGAAAAAGACTGATTCTATGAGAAGTTCATAGAATATGTGTGAAGTTCGCAACACCCCCAATCTGTTCTGCTGCCTTGGGAATGAACACATGGGTCTTCCCCTGCAATGAAGTTAGTTTCTTAACCTGGTGGTAAAAACTAAGGCAGACAAAGATGAAGTGATTTTCCTAGGGTCACACAACTACTAAGTGTCTGAGGCAGGATTTAAACTCAGGCATTCCTGCCTCCAACTCCTATGCCCTATGTATATTGCCAACTATGTACTTAAACTAAATAGTAAACATATAGGATTTCTATAGGGATTTGTGTCATCCCCAGCAGACAAGTTGGTTTGAATTTTCATGTCTAATGTCACAGAGGCAACTCAAGGATTTGTTTGGTACCTGAAAGACTGAAGTTATATAAAAACACAGAAAAAGGAGGGAGAAGCAAGCAGGAGGAAAGGGGATGTCTATGGAAGAGACAGCTAGCTGGCAGAAAGAATGAGTCTAGGATGCTAGAGAGGGTTTTTGCAATGTCATTTCAGGCTAAACTTCAAGAAGAGCTCATGGATCTGAAGAGGTAAAAGATAGTCAATTTAGTATTCCCAAAAGAAGTGAAAAATGATTTAGTCTTCTATCCATTGAAAATTTGGCTTTAAGCTATTTTATCGAACTCTCTGTATTGGTAATTGTAATGGGGCGAGTTAGAGCTGACCCCTGCCCTTGTTGGACCACCGCCCAGGGTCTGCTGAGGTAAACTTAGGGCTCTGAAGTAAGGGGGGAACAAGATGGCGACAGGAGGAAGGGTCTCGCTCTTGTTGACAACGTGGCAATTCCAGGTCTTTGTCTGGACTTGCCTGATTGTGAGGGAATCATGGGGAGAACACGGGGAGGAAAGGGGAGGGGAGGGGGAGGAATCAAGGTGGCCCTAGTGCCTACATAACTAAGGCTATAAAGGCTTTGCTGCTAGCTTGAATAAATGGAGTTGCTCACCATCTTGCCTCCCACCTCATTCATTACTTGCGCGACCAAGCCGTTGCTGGACAAAGGCCTTGGGTCTGGGGTCTTAGGGACCCCAACAAGTGGTGCCCAACGTGGGGCCCCGTGCGGAGCCACATGCACCCCCACGTTCCCCAGGGAGCCTCCTTCCTGTGAGAGGATGGAGAAGACAGCACACAACCATGGGACGAAGTTGCAGCACGGGAAGAGCAGTCCGTGTCTCCGTGGGAAACCCAGCTTCTACGCTGGTGAGGTAAGGAATCTCCCTTATCTTGGGGCAGGCAGAGTCCTTAGGAGCCATGGAGGATCAGGCCACATTTGTAAAAATCATATATAAGACAGCCAAGGATCAGGAGTGTACAATCACTCCCCGGGCTATCAGGGGTTTTCTTACAACCCCTGTTGCTGCGGGGTCTTGGAAAATTGTAGGAGAGCAGCTAACAAGCTATGAATTAGAAAACCCCGGGGAGTTGGAACCCAGCACATTTTTTCTATATAACATTATAAAAGTGGCTCCTGAAGCTGCAGAAGGCTGCTGTGAAAAACAGCCCAGGGAGTTTACAGCCTCCACCCAAACCCCTCCACGTCGCTGGATTCCTCTCTAGAACCGTCGCGACCCCCTTCCCTGGATCCCAGCACTCCACCTTACTCACCCTTGCTATACCCTAATTTAGATCAGTTTCAGGAACAAGTGCGAGAGAAGGAGAGACAGAGGCTGCAACAAGAAATAGAGGAGCTGAGGAGTAAATTAGAAAAATTGTCAGCTCAGTCAGCCCCACAGAAAGTTGTCCACTTCAAAGAGGAAGTTGGCCAAAAGCAACAAGGGAATAAGACAAAAGCAGAAGTTCCCGTGAGAAAAGAGGAAGTTAGAGAGCAAGCACCCATTAGTGGAACTCGGGTGCCTCCTGGTGGAGGAAAGGAATCATCACACCACAGTGAGCTGACCCCTGGTGGCGACATGTTCCCATTACAACAAATGATAAAACAGATGAGAGAACAAGGGGAAGAGGAACTGTGGGACCTCCTAGGAGTAGGGGCTTTCCCAGTTTTAGAGGAATCCAGCTGGGAGGTGGAGGAGGATGATCCTGACAATCCAGGGCAGAGGAGAGTAAGACAAATACCCCCAGTGAGAAGACACACCCCCGTGTCCCCTTCCCTGGTAAAAGAGCTAAAGAGAGTAATCACAGATTATGGTCTAAAATCCCCTTATGTCAAGATTAGACTGAAAGACTTGGCTAACTATGTACTCACTCCCAATGATTGGAAGCTATTTATGAGAGCCATTCTCTCCCCAGATGAGATGATAGTCTAGACCTCCCTGTTCTTGCAGGAGTGCCAGGATATGGCTATTCAGTGTAATCCAGGCAACCCTCAAGGGGCTCAGAGATATTTTCAAATGCTGTTAGGGACAGGGGACTTCTCACGGACACTCAACAGATTCATGACCCCATTGAGCTATATGAGAGACTTGCTACCTGCATGGAGAAACCCTATGATAAGATACCTGTGAAAGGTGAAAGGACCATGCAGTTGTCTGCCCTGAAACAAAAACCCAATGAATCCTTCCCTGATTTCTGTGCCCGGGTCCAGAAGTGTGTAGGTAATCAAAAATGGGGTCCTTAGCACTTAGTCAACAAGTGCCCTTGAAATGTGACCCATTGTCACTTTGAATCTGCATTGGGGTTCCATAATATAAACTTACAATATCTAGGGTTTTACAGGTGATTCTCTGAGTTGCATCCTTATAAGGACAAGCCACTAGTACAACTGAATAGGTGTCAACACATGTACATACATATTCACATCCTTTATCCTGGGGTAGTGGGCCAATATAATCTATCTGCCAAATTTGGGCTGGAACTTTTCCCCTCACTATTTCTCCAGTTACTATCCTAGGAAGAGTTCGTTCTTTTTTCTAATTGGCATATACAACACCCCTCTGTTATTTCTTTTAACAACACATGAGAGATACTGATACCTCGATCCTGCGCCCATCGATGGGTGGCCTGGACCCCTAAATGGCCAGCGGTCTGGTGGACCCATCTTCCTAAGGCTGGGTCATCACTTGGAGTCAGAGTAGGGACAATACATTCAGTAGCAATCTTTGCTAGTCGATCCGCATGTGCATTGTACTCACATTCTGGTGTGGTCAGGGTCGCGTGAGCATCAACATGAAAAACTGACAAATCTGTAACCAAAGACATGTCCCGTATATTTTCCCACAACTCTTTACCCCAAACTTGTTTGCCATGAATCTCCCAATTCTGATTCCTCCATATAGGCATCCATGTAGCTAATCCATTAGCTACCACCCACGAGTCAGTAAATATATGACACTGTGTCCCTTTCTCTGCTCTGATGGCCTGATGCACTGACATCAGTTCAACATATTGGCTACTTCCACCTATCCCAGAACTTTCCAGAGTTCGCCTTGTACAGGGGTTATAGGCTACTGCTTTCCAATGTTTCTTCTGTCCTAAATATTTTGCTGTCCTGTCAGTAAACCAAGCATGTTTCTTCTGTTCTTCATTTAGTCCGTCATATCCATTATTCCATTTCACTAAGGATGGTACTATCTGTTGCTTAGATTCACAGGGCTTTTCATTCCTCTCAGTATCAATGTTTGCCACAGATTCATGTAGAACAGAAACTCCATTTTGGCCTGCTCTGGACCTATTCTGAATATGCCACTTCCATTTGATTATGCTTGCCTCTTGTGCATGTCCAATTCTGTGAGAAGCTGGGGTACTCATTACCCAAGTCATAATTGGAATTCCAGGCCTTAATACCACTTCATGACCCAGACTTAGTTGCTCAGTTTCTACTAAAGCCCAATATGCAACTAACAACTGCTTCTCAAAAGGTGTATATTGCACTCCAGATGAGGGTAGTTTCCTTGACCAAAAGCCTAAAGGTATACTTCGGCTTTGTTGTTTTTGCCACAGACTCCAATTTGCATAGTCATCTTGTACAGTCACTTGTAACTCCACTGGCCCATTTTGCATAGGCCATAAGTCCAGAGCTAATTGTATAGCAGCCTTTGCTTCCTCAAAAGCTCTACTTTGTTCAAGGCCCCAATCGAATTCATATTTCTTTCTGGTGACTTTATACAAGGGTTTTAAAATCTGTCCCAAATGTGGGATGTGGTGTCTCCAATAACCAAATAGCCCTATGAACTTTTGGGCCTCTTTCTTATTGGTAGGGGTGGGAAAATCCTGGATATTTGGCGAGCTTGTGGGAGAATTTCTCGCAGTCCTCTATTCTACTGTATTCCCAAGAATTTTACAGTTTGAGCTGGCCCTTGAACCTTCGCGGGGTTGATTTCCCATCCTTTGCTTTTCATATGGTCAATTAATAATGCTAAACTCTCCTTCACTTTCTTTATATTCTTTCCCTGTATCATGACGCCATCTATGTAATGTGTAAGCTGTACACCAGGTAGCTTTAATTCATCCAAATGTTCAGCTACAATCCTGTGGCAAATAGTTGGGCTATGAATATATCCTTGCGGCAGGTGTGTAAATGTATACTGTCGGCCTTGCCAAGTAAAAGCAAACTGGTTCCATTGCTTGGGGTCTATTGGGATCGTAAAGAAGGCATTGGCCAAATCAATAACTGCATACAAAGTCCCTTCATGTTTTTGTATTTTCTCTACTAAAGTAACCGTGTCTGGAACAGCAGCATACAAGGGAGGAGTCACTTTGTTCAGCTGTCTATAATCTACTGTCATCCTCCATGTCCCATCTGACTTTCGGGCTGGCCAGACAGGGTTGTTCCACTGAGTAGTTGTAGGGACTAACACTCCTGCCTCAACACATTCTCTTATAGTGTTGGCAATTTCATCTTGCGCACCTGGCACACGATATTGCCTCAAAGTAATTATTTTAGAAGGTTCGGGCAAAGTGATTGGATCCATCTTGATTTTCCCCACTAAGACTGCATTAATGCCTATTTTCCTCACAGCAAATTGATATTTCCCTTCGGGTAAATTTAAGGTGATACCCTTCAATATGTCTATTCCAATGATGTATTCGGGAATAGGCAAAATAACCACAGTACATTCTTTCTTGGGCAACTGTTCAATTTTCATCATTAATGTAACTTGTCTGGCTGATATTTCAGTCCCTCCTAGTCCTGTAATGGTAATAGGAGTTCCATGGCTGAACTTGTCTGGATTTCCATAAATAAGGGTGGCCTCAGCCCCAGTATCTATTAATGCCTCAGTTACCGTATTTGACCCATTTTTCCAATATATGGTCGAGTTAATGTGAGGTCTGCAATCCAGCCTGTGTATTTCCTTAATTTGGACTGGGGCTCGGCCTGTTCCCTAGCATTCCCTTTCATGTGATTCATTTGGGTATGAAGGTTCAACGTCTGTGGCATTTGCAGGAGCAGTTCTTATTTCCCTATCTCTCCTGTTATCAAGTCATTTATCTTGGTACATTCTGTACAATTCATTGGTTGGAATGCCATCTATCATTTCAAAACCTACCCCTGCTCTCAATAGAGCAGTAAACATTTTTTTTCTTATTACTCTCTTTTGGCACCAAGTTTGCTGGTTATTCACCCTTCTCCCTCGAGGAGATCTATCCCTTTCCCAGTCTCCTAAATCATGTAATTGTAAAATCTTATTTATCACTGTTGTAAGACGGCTCCCTACTTCCCCAAGTAACAAATTCAAAATTAGTTGTTTATAAGCAGGGGGAGTTGTCCTAATGATTAAATTCCTATGAGGCAGTCCGATTGGATCATTGTAATATTTGTCTGCAGTTCCTATCATGATAGCAGTCTTCATTACCTCCTCCTTTAGTCTCATGATACAATCTCTAACTGAATACCAGGGTCTGTGCTCAGTGGGCCACATAGAATCAGTAGCATATCTCTTATTGCATCCCACAGCGGCTACCACCAACAGAGTAGTCCTGCTATCACCATCTCCAGAAACCCGCACAAATGGCTCTGTCCTCCCTTCTTATAGGGCTTCAGACCTCAAACATCATCTGAATCACCAGAGCTCAGGCTGAGGGACTGAGGCACAAAACACTACTAGGGTTCAGGACATCCCTCACATAGAGAATGGGAGATGGTTAAATAATCAGACAAGGGCTCGACCCATACAAAGGAGGAAGACAGAAACCCGAGGTGAAGATTCAGTTACAAGGGAAATTCAGGAAGATTTCTCACCGCAAGAGGTCACAGATATTTTGAGTAGATTCAGCCAAAGAATAGGAGAACCATTAATATCTTGGATGGTAAGACTCAGTGATCAAGGGGCCAGTGGAATATCAGTAGATAGGACAGACTGTATGAGATTCATAGGTATCAGCCACGATCCTCTAGTTCAACAAGCTTTTAGGGAACATCATCAGCAAGAAGAAGCTACGGAAAATGAGACCTTCACCCCTTACCCCAAGATTTTGAGCCCCAATAATTTGAGGGGGGTCGGAATGATGATAGTGTTCTATGTTTACTTATTTTGTGTTATCTTTGCTATGTTGTTTTATTGCTATGATATTATTGATCCTATGTAATGGATACAAGGATCTAGGGGTGGACATTTGAATTATTAATAATTATTTTGGGGATGATTGATTGAAGAGATTATTTTGCTGGGACCTACTGGTGGATCACATTTGAATCATAAACCAATATTTGGGAATGTCACTGAATGAAACATTTTGCTTTATTATGAATGATATGTTTTAGTTTCCTTTGTAATTGGATCACAGTGTATGTTCTAGGATACATGGCTGATTAGATTATGTATCTTAGAACAAGGGGTGGAGAAGTGTGTTGGTAACCAAAAATGGGCTCCTTAGCACTTAGTCAACAAGTGCTCTTGACTAGTTTGGCTTTTTCCCTTGAACTGAATGCTGTTTGTATGTTGGATTGGAGTAAGCTTGTCGGCCCCTTCACCTTGCTTCCCTTGCTTAAGCAGATCGAAAGAACCTGTGCTTTCCCCGGCATACCTTACACCCCCGCAGAAGCTCAATGGTTAAAAACAGCTTCCATTGGAGCCAGAGGTTGCTGTAGCTACAGCCACAGCCAAAGCTGAAGCAGGAGCTGCCGGTAGCAGAGCTGACCTACGGGAGGAAGCTGAACAAGGACTTGAGGCCAGTGGGTAATCTTTTTACCATGGAGGGGAAGCATGTATATGATTTTGCTTTACACCATCATGCTTCTCGGTGGCCTCCTGGTTACTCTTATGAGGCGGACTTATTGGGCCTGGAAGCTTTTGATCAATATATCAAAATGGGGATGCTGGTTCATGGGTTGGTTACTGGGGAGCCTAAATACATGCTTTGATTCTTCTGCCTCCTACTTTGAGAGTTTCCTATATCTGGCGGTTCTGAACCTTTCAGACATATATATGATCCTCTTTGAAATTATAAACTCTGCCCTCCTAATACAAGGACACAGTGACTAAAATAATGGGGTAAGTGGAAGGCACGATTATAGTCATCACAGATATTTTGAGGAATAATTGCAATGCAGATTGTAAAAAAACCATGACCAGACTTAGAAAAGATGCAGGGATAGAGGAGATGCTTCAAAGATGTAAGATGGTAGGGACAGAGGTTTTCACTGCACAAGTGCAGGCAGTGGCTTACAGGTTCAAGACACAATGTCCCCGAAGCCAGCAGAGGGGCTAATCAGGACAAAAGGTATTTTCAATGTGGAAAACAGGGGCACTTTAAGAAGGAGTGTAGAGCCACCCTGCAAGCCGGATCCCAAAGACACCTTGCCCCAAATGTAAGAAACCAGGGCACTGGGCCTCTGAATGCCACCAGGGAACACCACCTCCTCAACAATATTTAAACACCCTGGTGAGCCACCCACCAGCCCAGGAGCAATGGTGGGATCAGCCAAACGCCAATACCATGGTGCTTCGCCAACAGTACCAGCAGTTGGCAGCCATGTGGCCCCCTACCGGACTATACACCTCCATTGTAGAGGGTATTACAGTATCAACCCCCTCACCGCTGTAATGGCACCTATGCAAGAGACTATTACTATCAAAGCGGGAGAGCTCGGCCTTTTGGTGGCTCCCCCAGCACATGAATACACAGGCTTAGTCCCTATAATTCACCTTTTTCCCAGCAACCTTCCTATCACCAAAATATCTTTAATGAACACCACTAACACAGAAAGTACCCTGGATGATGGAGAAGAGATGGCAATGCTGTCAATATTTACTATGGAAGGTCCTGCCACATTTCTCTCACAGGCATTGGCCACCCAACGCCCGAAACTCACCATCATGGTGGGTGGGCGCCTTTTCACTGGCCTAATGGACACCGGAGCCGATCGCACCATTTTTCTCCTTGAACAGTGAGTCCATACTTGGCCCTTAGGTCCTACACAAGACCTCTATGGAATAGGGGGTATACAACTGGCTGCAATGGCTGCCCAACCTCTCACATGGGAATTTGAAGGAAAACAAGGTCAGATCAGCCCTTATGTAGTCTCTGGCCTCCCAGTAATTCTATGGGGGTGAGACCTCTTGGCCCAACTGGGTATTACCATCACCACCCAGAGTTTTTCATAGGGCCCCCTGGCAAGGCTGCACCACCCATTCAGGTCCCGGCCCTCACTTGGACGAGTGACAAACTGGTATGGGTGGACCAATGGGCCCTGTCTAGAGAAAAGATAGCAGCCCTCAAGGTGATAGTTCAGGAACAGTTGGAGGCTGGTCACATAGAACCTTCCACCACCCCATGGAATTCACTTGTGTTTTGCATCAAGAAAAAAAATCAGGTAAATGGAGGATGCTTATTGACCTTTGGGTCAATGCCTCTATGGAAATGATGGGGGCCCTTCAACCAGGGCTCCCTTCACCAAACATGGTCCCAAGAGGATCTAAAATTTGGGTTATTGATATAAAAGATTGCTTTTATAGCATTCCACTGCATCCTAATGATACCCGGCGATTTGCCTTTTCCATTCCTTCAGTGAATTTGCAGGAGCCTTATGTCAGATATCAATGGAAAGTGCTCCCTCAAGGCATGAAAAATAGTCCCACCTTGTGTCAATGGTATGTTCAACAAGTTCTCCACTCTGTCCGTGAGCGCTACCCGACTGTTCTCTTAATACATTATATGGATGACCTCTTGGCAGCTCATCCTGATTGTGACCTCTTGAAGAGGTCCTGCAGGCCATTGTCACACAGTTAGAAGTTTATGGGCTTACTGTAGCTCCAGAAAAGATACAGAAGGCATTGCCCATAGATTATTTGGGAGTAAAGTTATATGAACAAGAGGTGCAGATGAGACAACCCCGTTTAGAGCCTTGTAAGGTCCACACCTTGAATGATTTTCAAAAGCTTATTGAAGATATTCAGTGGCTCCGCCCCTGGTTGGGGCTAACCAGTCAACAGCTTTCCCCTTTATATGAAATGCTCCAGGGACCCTCTGACCTTAACTCCCCCTGGCATTGGACCCCTGAGGCCCTTCAGTGCCTTTAGGAGGTACAAGCTGCCATCCATGCCGGATCCACTGTGAGATTCCTTGCGACTGTCTTTCACACTCCATCACTCCCCACAGGGGTTCTTCATCAGACAGCTGGGATTATTGGGTGGGTACACTTAGCTCAGATGAAGAATAGGAGGTGCCCTCCCTATGCCAATCTTGTTGCCCAAGGTGCCTGGAAGGGCATAGTTAGAGTACGATCACTCAGTGGCAGAGACCCTCAGGTCATCTACACTATGTATACTAACCAACAGTCACAAAAATGTTTCCAAGAGGACCCTGATTGGCAGCTTATAATTGGGCACACCTTTCACCATTGTGCACCTCTTCCTCTGGCCCACCAATTCACCAGTTGGCCTTGGGCATGGGGGAAAAAACTTTCTTCTACATCTGTTAATGGGATCAATGTATTTACTGATGCCACAAAACTGCATCAGGCCTCCATATATATACCTTCTAGGAATGGTATTCAAGTCTTTACAACTCCATTCACTTCGACTCAACAAAATGAATTGTTTGCAGTCCTCCAGGCCATTCTCTTAGACACTCCCATTAACATCATTACTGATAGTCATTATGTCGCAGGACTTATATCGCATTTGGAAACAGCCTATGTCCCTCCCCGCGATGATTCTACTACCCAGCTCACATTGGAGATGCAGTGCACGGTGCATGAGCATTCTTCTCCCTTTCATATCCTACATATCTGTCCCCATTCTGGATTGCCTGGCCCCCTTGCGTGCGGCAATGCTACAGTTGATGCTGTGCTCTAGGGAGTGGCCCTGACATCACCTGCCCAATTGGCTCATTCCAAATTTCACCTTTCTGTGCGCTCTCTCTGACACCTGTATGGTCTTAGCAAAAGTGAAGCATGGACTATTGTAAAATCTTGCACCAGCTGTGCTCCTTTTCTTCCTCCTCCTGCTGTCACTGTTCAGAACCCTGTAGGAGATGGGCCCAATGACATTTGGCAGATGGACGTCACCCATTATTCCCCATTTGGATGCTCTCAATATGTTCATGTCTGTGTGGACACATTTTCCAGCTTCACCATGGCTACTGCCAGAACAGGTGAGGCGGTGAAGAACATGACTGCACATCTCCCTTCTTGCTTTGCCAATCATGACATCCCCAAAATCCTCAAAACTGCTAATGGTCCAGCTTATACTGCACAAGCCTTTCGGGTCTTTTGCCTGGAATGGTCTATTACTCACATCGCCAAGATCCCTCACAATCCCACTGGACAGGCTATTGTGGAACAGGCTAACCACTCCCTGAAAACCTTCCTACAAAAACAAAAAGGGGGAGCTAGGCCCAGTCCACAGAATACTTTGAATCTGGTCCTATACACATTGAATTACTTAAAATTCGATGATGATAACATGTCCCTAACAATGAAATACGTCCTCGGCCCACTACAGAAGTCACAGTCCATGCCGCAGCCCGGGGCCCAACCTGCACTTGGAGGTATTGGAGCATCTGCTATGTGAAAGGGCATGGATGGACAGTGGGTGGGTCCAGGAACCGTAACTGTCTGGGGTCGAGGCTATGTTTGTGTTTCCACAGGTAAAGGTGACAAGGTGTGGGTTCCCATCCACAGGATCCGTGTGCTTGAGACAACAGCAGGCCACGGCAGGGTGAAAGTCACAGGGATGGTGGCAAAGATAAGAACGGAAGCAGCAGAGGTTATTTCAGGGGCTGATTAGTCTTCGCCTGCGGCATCATGCTTCTGCACCTGCTCCTTCTAGTTTCCCTGATGGGTCTCAGCAAGGGGACCCAGTCACCAGCCCATCGACACCATTGGGCCTTCATCAACAACCCCCCTTGGTTGAGGGTGATGGGTTTGGGTGAACCCATCCCACACCCCGTACTACAAGGGAACCTTTCCCACATGCTCGGACAACCCTTTACACATAAGGGGAATCAGACAAAGGAGCCCCCTCAGATGAACTTCACAGGCTTGATTGCCAGTTTCCCCTTATGCCTACAAAAAGCCATAAATGGGAACTGGAATGGTTCCACATGGAACCTTACAGAGGTCCCCAACATGGTGCCATGGTGTGCTAACATCACTCAAATTCAGGAGACATTGCAAGATGAGAATAATGTGCAGTTTTTCCACCTGTGGAGCTGGGCGTTGCAAGGGGAAGACATGTCTCCCCTAGAAAGCATTCATCGGCCACGTCCTTTTTGCACACATACGAACAATCCCCATATCATGCTCTGGCATAATTATACAGGCTTTCTGCCATTTACAAACTGTCACTCCCATCAGTGCCAAAAGACTGTTGTGAGTTTGAATGAGACCAATCAGACCCTTACTTCTTGCCATAACCTCTCCCAATTTACTAATGACCGCTTTTTTGCAGGATACCTGATCCCTTTATATACCACCAAAGAAGGTTGGTTTACCACAGAACTGGCACAGGTAATCCTTGCTCTTGGGGGTCCGAGTGTCCAGGCATTTCAACTCCCGGAGTCATTATCAGGGATGTTCACAAACAACGTAAGCCTAACTGGGTGTGTGTGTCTAGGGACTTCTCATGCCTTCCTGTGGGACCACACCGGCAACTCCACCCTCATTCCCCATCACAACATATCAGGGGTATTCAATTTGTCCTGCCCTAACTGCTTGGTACATGTATGCATGGGGCCAAAATTTACTAAGGGACGTGTCTTCATCATTACCAGGCCCCGGTATGCCCTGACTGTAGTAAAGACCGAAGGGATGGTATCATACCCCGGCTGACCATGCACACTCTCCATCCTAGACAACTGGATAACAGCCTTGATTCACACCAGATGGTGCATCTCATGTGTTGTGCTTGGTATCACCTTGCTGGTGGAGCTCATTGTTGGTTCCACGGCCCTAGTAATGGCAGTATCAAACACACAAAACGAGGTTCGGGAAGCCACCGAGCTACATGGCCTCATGTGTAATGTTTCCCTTGAGTTCAAGCATCAGGCTCAGATAGATCAGGAATTTTACCAAGCTGTTAGAACTTTACAAAATGCAGTGCGGGTATTAGGCACAGAGGTGGAGTATTTGGAATTACAGGCTAAACTACAATGTGACAGCCTGCTGAAGATCTAAGTCCAGTCCGGTTTGGGGGTTCTTGGGGAAGGAGGAGTGCTGGTGTGGCAGAGCTGGTGCATGCCCCCAGGTGTGGAACATAGTTCTCTTAACTCTACATGCAGTCATACCCCACTGAAAAACTCAAGGGTCAAATTAATTGGCTGGGACTATGGCCAGGCAGCGAAAACGCAACCAGATTCAGTCTCAGACTCTGGAATCTTTCTTTGGTGACAAAGAACACCAAAAAATACAAACAGAAGAAGTCAACGAAGTCAAAGAGCCTACAACAAAAGCCTCCAAGAAAAACATAAACTGGTCTCAGGCCATGGAAGAGCTCAAAAAGGATTTGGAAAAGCAAGTTAGAGAAGTAGAGGAAAAATTGGGAAGAGAAATGAGAAGGACGCGAGAAAACCATGAAAAACAAGTCAATGACTTGCTAAAGGAGACCCAAAAAGTAACTGAAAAATATACTGAGGAAAACAATACCTTAAAAAATAGACTAACTCAAATGGCAAAAGAGCTCCAAAAAGCCAATGAGGAGAAGAATGCTTTGAAAGGCAGAATTAGTCAAATGGAAAGGGAGGACCAAAAGACCACTGAAGAAAATACCACCTTAAAAATTAGACTGGATCAAGTGGAAGCTAGTGACTTTATCAGAAATCAAGATATTAAAAAACAGAACCAAAGGAATGAAAAAACGGAAGACAATGTCAAATATCTCATTGGAAAAACCACTGACCTGGAAAATAGATGCGGGAGAGAGAATTTTAAAATTATTGGACTACCTGAAAGCCATGATCAAAAAAAGAGCCTAGATATCATCTTTCAAGAAATTATCAAGGAGAACTGCCCTGATATTCCAAAGCCACAGGGCAACATAGAAATTGAAAGAATCCACCGATCGCCTCCTCAAATAGATCCCAAAAAGAAATCTCCTAGGAATATTGTCGCCAAATTCCAGAGCTCCCAGATCAAGGAGAAAATACTGCAAGCAGCCAGAAAGAAACAATTTGAGTATTGTGGAAACACGATCAGAATAATCCAAGATCTGGCAGCTTCTACATTAAGAGATCAAAGGGCTTGGAATATGATATTGCAGAGGTCAAAGGAGCTAGGATTAGAACCCAGAATCACCTACCCAGCAAAACTGAGTATCATGCTCCAAGGCAAAATATGGATTTTTAATAAAATAGAGGACTTTCATGCTTTCTCAGTGAAAAGACCAGAACTGAATAGAAAATTTGACTTTCAAACACAAGAATCAAGAGAAGCATGAAAAGCTAATCAAGAAAAAGAACAAGAAAAAAAAATTTCAAGGGACTTACTAAAGTTGAACTGTATTGTTTACATTCCTCCATGGAAAGATGATGTGTATGATTCATGAGACCTCAGTATTAGGGTAGCGGAAGGGAATATGCATATATATGTGTGTGTGTGTGTGTGTGTGTGTGTGTGTGTGTGTGTGTGTGTGTGTATGTATATGTGAGTGTATGTATGTATTTATGTATGTGTGTGTATATATATATATATATATATATATATACATAGAGAGAGAGAGAGAGAGAGAGAGAGAGAGAGGGCACAGGGTGAGTTGAAGATGAAGGGAAGATATCTAAAAGAAATAAAATCAAATTAAGGGATTAGAGAGGAATATATTGAGAAAGGGAGATAGGGAGAGATAGAATGGGGTAAATTATCTCACATAAAAGTGGCAAGAAAAAGCAGTTCTGTTGGGAGGGACGAGGGGGCAAGTGAGGAGAAATGAGTGAATCTTGCTCTCATCAAATTTGACCTGAGGAGGGAATACCATACATACTCATTTGGGTATCTTACCCCACAGGAAAAAAGGAGGAAGAAGATTTAAAAGGGGGGATGACAGAAGGGAGGGCAGATGGGGGTGGAGGCAATCAAAAACAAACACTTTCGAAAGGACTCAGGGCCAAGGGAGAAAATTCAATAAAGGGGGACAGGTTAGGAAGGAGGAAAATATAGTTACTCTTTCACAACATGAGTATTGTGGAAGGGTTATACATAATGATATGCATGTGGCCTATGTTGAATTGCTTGACTTCTTAGGGAGGGTGGGTGGGAAGGGAAGAGGGAAGAGAATTTGGAACCCAAAGTTTTAAAAACAGATGTTCAAAAACAAAACAAAAAAAAGTTTTTGCATGCAACTATAAAATAAGATACACAGGCAATGGGGCGTAGAAATTTATCTTGCCCTACAAGAAAGGAAGGGAAAAGGGGATGGGGGGGAGTGGAGTGACAGAAGGGAGGGTTGACTGGGGAACAGGGCAACCAGAATATATGCCATCTTGGAGTGGGGGGGAGGGTAGAAATGGGGAGAAAATATGTAATTCAAACTCTTGTGAAAATCAATGCTGAAAACTAAATTAAAAAAAAAACTACAATGTGACTATCATTTTAACACATTCTGCCTCACCTCAAAACAATATAATGCCACCGAACATAACTGGGACACAATCCATGCGCAGTTGAAGGGTGCTGTTTTGAACAACATCACGCTTGAACTCCAACAACTAATAAGCTTGGCAGAGGACATTAACATTGCATCACGTGATGATTTGCTCCCTGATAAGACTGCGCAGCACATTCTGGACTTTTTTCAACAAGCTGACCCACGGAATTGGCTGAAGCAATGGCTCATCCCGCTTGGCATAGGGCTTCTGTTCCTGGTTCTAGGTCTTTGTCTCCTTCCTTATCTCCTTCATTGTCTCTTCTCCCTTATGCACCGCTCCCTGCTTGGCGTGAAGCGCGACATTATGGTCCTCCATGACCTGCCTGCTTCATGGCAAAACAAAAAGAGGGAGTTGTAAATGTGCGAGTTAGAGCTGACCCCTGCCCTCGTTGGGCCACCGCGCCCAGGGTCTGTTGAGGTAAACTCAGGGCTCTGAAGTAAGGGTGGAACAAGATGGCAACAGGAGAAAGGGTCTCGCTCTTGTTGACAACGTGGCAATTCCGGATCTTTGTCTGGACTTGCCTGATTGCGAGAGAATCATGGGGAGAACACGGGGAGGAAAGGGGAGGAAAGGGGAGGAATCAAGGTGACCCTAGTGCCTACATAACTAAGGCTATAAAGGCTTTGCTGCTAGCTTGAATAAACGGAGTGGCTCACCATCTTGCCTCCCACCTCATTCATTACTTGCACGACCAAGCCTTTGCTGGACAAAGGCCTTGGGTCCGAGATCTTAGGGACCCCAACAGGTAATTAAGGTGGGATATTTTTATTATTGTTTTCTCTTTTTGAATGCTAAAGTAATTAAGTGTCTTTGATTAAATCTTACTAGGTGCAAAGCCCCAGGGCAAAGCTTTTTTCTGATTAGGCATGAAGCCTTCTGGCCCTAAGAAGTATATATAAGCTCAAAGCTTGGCATTTTGTTTGGGGCTCTCACTCATTGGAAGAGTGTTTGTGTGGAGACTCTGGGTAGCCACTGAAGCCCCCTGGCTTTCAAGAAACCCAGATGTTGGTGCTTCTCTGGTAACTATGTATTGCTGTAGATAGACTGGTTTGTGTTATTTGCTCTGTTTATATCATGTATGTTTGTAATTTCTGTTTGTATTCTCTCTGAAGTTCAGGGTTCTGGCTTTTCCCCCTGAACTAAGTGAATGGTATATGTATGTTAGATTAAAGTGAGATTGTTAACCCCTGAAAGTTGCTTTCCTTAGAAAAGCAGATCAAAGAACTTGTGCTGGCAGCCCTTCTGTGTGTTGTTGTTATTGGCCTTACACAGCCACAGTACCTACTAACCACATTGTTGTTAAATCATCAAATTAAAAGGCTTTGAATTCAAATATAGGGTGTTCATAAAGTCTGCGTGCAATTTAAAATAGTTGTAACTTTGTAACTGTATGTGATGGAAAGAATCGGTAAAATACTATGTAAATATATTACTATATCCTGTAAATAGTAAAATTACGGGATTTCTATAGGGATTTGTGTCATCACCAGCAGACGGGTTTCAAAATACAGGGTGTTCATAAAGTCCATGGTGGCTTCATTAGAAGATAAAGTAAACCGTGTTCTTTGGTTGGCTGAACTAAAATCTGCCACTGCTGACCAAAGAAGTTTTAGAACCCAGTACAAGAAAGAAGCATCACATAGGAATTTCATACCCAAACATGTGATATGATTGCTGGCATTACTGAAAATCAGCTTGAAAATGTTTTCCATGAACTACAGCATCGTATTACGCTTTGTATAAGTAATGATGGTGGACATGTTGAAAATTACCAAGAACAATAAAAAAGTAAGTGTTTTTCTAGTTTATTTTTCTCTTTGGAAATTTTATGTTTATTTTTTTAGACAAAAATAAGCTAGATACATCAAGCTTTCAAATCCTTGTTATAGATTCTTTCCATCACATACAGTCACAAAGTTACAACTATTTTAAATTGCACATGGACTTTATGGACACCCTGTATATCCTGGAATGCCAATTATTTCCTGGGGATTAAAAAGAGAGTCACTTACAAAATAAAAGAAGATTTCTGTATGAGAAATCTGCCAGTTATTTAAAATATTTATCAATCAACAAAAAATAGTGATTTAGTGTGTAACAGTCTTGGTGATAAATGGTGGGGATATAAATGTAAAAAAGAAATTATTCCAAATTTCAGGGAGCTTTCATTTCAAAGGAGGAGACAACATGAAGATACACAGAAGAGACACTTACAAAATATGTGCAAAACACATACAAATAAATTATGGTATGGAGTGGGAGATGAGAAAAATGAGGAAAGATTAATGCAGGTGATTTGCAGCTTGACTTGTTACTGCACAACAAAATGGACACAGAAGTGAACTTTATATTTGATACTAAAGGGCTCTAGTTTCTTATTTTATTGTAGTGAGAGAAGAGACTCAAAAGAACAGGTATCATCAGTTAAGTAAATGAAATACAGAGAATCAATGTGATTTATGTCCAAGGACTAATAAAGGACATGAAGAGAGTGTGTCTGGTCTTGGCTGCCATGCAACTTAGTGCCAATCTTGTCTCTTAGCAAAGAGGAAAGAGAAGGCAGAAAGAATTGTTGTAGCAATCATGATTTTTTCTACATTTGGGCATGGGAATAATTCCTTGAATCTAAATATTGAGCCTTTGATTGTCCCCTGCAGATGCAGAGCAGTGTATGAAATGCCCAGAAGATGAATATCCAAATAAGCAGAGAGACGGCTGCCTGCTCAAGCCTGTGACCTGCCTGAATGTGAAAGATCCTTTGGGGATGACTTTGGCCTCTGTAGCTGTTTTCTTCTCTTTACTCACAGCTCTGGTTCTGGGCATCTTTGTGAAGTTTCAAGACACTCCCATAGTCAAAGCCAATAACCAGACTCTCAGCTATGCCCTCCTCATCTCCCTTACTTTCTGCTTCCTATCCTCCTTGCTCTTCATAGGCCAGCCTACCATTGCCACCTGTCTCCTACAGCAAACAGTGTTTGCAATTGTGTTCACAGTGGCTGTTTCCTCTATTTTGGCCAAAACCATCTTAGTGGTTTTGGCTTTCAGGATTATAAGGCCAGGGAGCAGGATCCGGATATTCATACACCCTAGAATGTCCAACTATGTTGTTCTCATCTGCTCTGGTATTCAAGTTATTTTCTGTGCCATCTGGTTGGGAACTTCTCCTCCCTTTCCAGAGGCAGACACACACTCTGAATCTGGCCACATAATCCTTAGATGTAATGAGGGTTCTGTCTTTGCATTTTACTGTGTCCTGGGCTACATGGGCTTTCTGGCCCTGGGAAGCTTTAGTGTAGCTTTCTTGGCTAGGCACTTGCCTGATACCTTCAATGAAGCCAAGTTCATCACTTTCAGCATGCTGGTGTTTTGTAGTGTCTGGGCCTCTTTTCTCCCCACATATCAGAGTACCAAAGGGAAGGCCATGGTGATTGTGGAGATCTTCTCCATCTTGGCCTCCAGTGCTGGGTTACTGGGTTGCATTTTTATTCCCAAATGTTATGTGATCCTCCTGAAGCCAGACAGAAATACCCAGGAACAGATAAAGAATCATCAGGATTCCAGAGGCAATATTTTTTCTGAAGCCCAGCCTTATAATTCTCATTTTGGGAATAATACTCTTGAAGGATAACTCACGTCCGTCTGACGGTCATATTTGTCATTTTTATGAGGTTTGAGTCCCAATTAGTATATGTATGGCAATCTGTCTGTCTACTTTGTCAAAATCCACTCATATGTGCAATTAGGATTTTTATATTAATGGATATGATATGTGTAATGAATATACTAATAATTTCATTTTCTCAAGAGCTGCTTCTCTGGCTTGGGAGTCAGAGTTCACAATGCAGCTTGAACTGATTAATCAGAGTATGAGAATGCTCACAATCACTGGACCTTAAGTGAAGTGAATAAGAGATTCTACAACTGTTCCCATCACAAAACTGTGGTTCTGTGCTCTAGAGGAGATGGTCACAGCCCCCAAAGACTTGACTCCAGAATTTTTGTATTGTGGGATTGGTGGGTTTTTAGTGGGAAACAACTGAATGATTGTTTGTAACACACTCCCCTTCCTCACCTGTGATTTAAGTATATAACCTGTGCTTTTACCTCAGCTATGAGAACATTCCTCACTCTGAAACTGATTAATTAAACTACTTGATTATTGGCACTTCAATCTCTAGGCCTACTTTGTTTGCCTCCAAGCATTATCATGTTAAAAACTGGCTCAGTGAAAATCCCATTAACACATAGGTTGGCTGGTTCCCCAGAGCCCAATCACTACTGCTATTTTGAGTATGTTACTATTAATTTTGGTGGACACTACTTACCAATTTGTTGGGTAAAATCTAGGAAATCCAGACTTTTAGAATTTTTGAAGTTCTCAGTGTTATCCCTTGGACAACGGAGGAGTGGGAGATTAAACACTATGAATTAAACATCATCTCTCATTTGTTGCTGTTCCATTGTTCAGTCATCTGATTCTTTGTGACCTCATGGACCATAGTATGTCAGGCCTCTATCCTCCAGTCTTTCTCAAAGTCTATACAAGTTCATGGTTCTTGTTTCCATGATATTATCTCTCCATCTCATCCTCTACTTTAACCTTTTCCTTTTGCCTTCAATCTTCCTGAAAACCAGGATCTTTTTCCAATGAGTCCCACCTTCTCATTATGTGGCAAAAGTATTTAAGCTGCAGCTTCAGTATTAGACCTGAAAGTGAGTAGTCTAACTCATGACATCTGCATGACTCCCCTTGCTCTCTCTTCTCAACAGAGAAGACAGAAAGCAAATATATTTAAAACTGACACAAAAAGTGAATAGTCTCATTTCTTCCAGTATTAATTTATTTGATTTCCTTGCTGTCCAAGGAATTTTCAAGTCATCTCACAGCATCACAGGCCACTGGAAGGATATTTTAAAGAAAAGAAGAAAGGTCTATAGTTTAAGCATGTTGAAAATAAAGATTGTTTTTGGTCTCATAGACGTAAGAAGGATGTGGGAAACTATATAAGCTTTTTCATTGTGATATTGAGGTAGAGTAATATGATTGGCAGTTGGAAATTCCCTGACTCCAAAGCAGGGAATAGGAGAACACAAAACTGCTCACTTGGAGATTCTCCCCTACCTCTTACCCTCAAGGTAAATAAGAAGGTTGGAACAAGGACTTGATTAGGTTTTTTTGGGTAATTGAAAGGAAATAGGGAAAAGCTTATAGAGATCTGGGAATGCTATCACATGTCTTTATTTTTTTTATTTTTAGTTTACAACTCTCAGTTCCACAAGTTTTAGAATTCCAAGTTTTCTCTCCCACCCTACTTCTCCTTCCCGCTGCCCCCAAAGACAATACATAGTCCAATACAGGTTCTGCATATGCCTTTGCATCAAACTTATTTACATAATATGTAAAGGAGAATTATAATCAATGGAATGAATCATGAAAAAGAAGAAACAAAACCAAAAAAAAAGGTGGAAAAGGAGAATGAATAGTTTTCCTTAATCTGCATTCAGATTCCGTAATTCTTTCACTGGATATAGATAGTTTTTTTTCCATCATGAGTCTTTTGGAGCTGTCTGAGAATCTTGTGTTGCTGAGAAGAGCCAAGTCTATCAAAATTAGTCATCTGTAACAACAATGTTGATAGCAGCTGCTGTAGGGATGTAAGATCCAGCAATACCAGCAACAAAAGCTGCTGCCAGCACAGGTTCTTTGATCTGCTTTTCTAAGGACAACAGCTTATGGGGTTAGCAATCTTACTTCAATTAAATATGCATATATCATTCACTTAGTTCTGGAGTCTTGCTGCACTAATATTCAGACTATAGTAAATCTTTTTTTATTTTAATAACAAAGGAAAAAGGTGGCCTCAGGTGTTTGATCCAACCCTTTCAACCCTCCAACCAGCCCATTACTTACTGTTCTGCCTAGAGTTACTGTGTTACTACAGGGGCTTCCCCTTATGTTATAAAACTCTGGAATGTGGTTATTGAGAAAATAAGATCCCTTCTTGTATGACTAACATTTCTTGACAAAAGTTATAGTATATTAGCAATTTATAGGATGACTTGTGATTGTGAAATTATGAAGTTGTACTTGGAATGCAATGAATGTACTTTCATTCCAAGTACAACTTGGAATGAAACCTAGATCTTGAACCAAGCTAGTATTAACAGACTCCAGTCTTAGGGACTTTGTTTTATTTATACAATATTTATAAAGCATGAACTTGAGAGTAACAATAACTGAATACAGTCCTAAGCTATGATCAGTGAAACTTTGCTATTTAAGGTTGAATCTGGTGGGACCATAATTTTTATTATTCTGAGTTCGATTTCAAGTACTATCACTGGAATTGTCATTGAGCCAATATTCTATAATGCCAACACCCCAATGAGAGTATGTATTGTGTATGTGTGGAGACTCTGGGCAGCCATTATTAAGAGCCCCCCAGCTTTGAAGAAACCCAGATGTTTGGTTTGGGGTCACTGGAAGAGTGGCTTAGCACTCTAGGCAAACCGTTGTAACTGCCTCCCCGCACTGGCTTTGCTAACCCAGACACATTCGTTCTTTGGTAACTATGAATTGTGATTTGGTCTGTTTATATTGTCTCTGTAACTTGTTTGTATTTGTTTTGAAGTTCATGGTGCTGGCTTTTCCTCTTGAACTAAGTGAAAGTTATTTGTATTTTTAATTAAAGTGAGATTGTTAACCCCTTAAAGTTGCCTTCTTTAGTAAAGCAGATCAAAGAACCTATGCTGGCAGCAGCTTTTGTTGCTGGTATTGCTGGGTCTTACACCTCTACAGCAGCTGCTAGCAAAATTGTTACTACAGAGTGACATCTGTTTAATGTGTCCCTGGGGAATAACTTGGGGGCAGGGACTGACTTTGAGAAGTCTAAGGTAGAATCCTCCTTACTTGGTTTCCCATACAAGAAAAAATTTTCCCTCCTGGTTTGTTCTGAGTCTGGATGTGACATACTGTCCATACAGTTGGCTGCCTATATGACTTTTGCCTGAAATTAACACAGAGCTAGGGAAGCTCCCTCCTCTCACTATATCTATGTCTCTCATTTTACATTTCTGTAATCATGGAAGGTGGTCAGTAGAAGAGATGAACATATTTATTCTATTACCTTTTAGACAATTGCTAGAATGCATCTAAGTTACTATAATATGATGAAAGTGTATAAGACCTAAGTTATTCAATCTGAAGTTATAGTCCTTTCTATACCCTAAAAAACTAAATTGTCATCTGTCTGTCACTAGTTCTTCCTGTTTCCAGTTCTCGTACTAGTGCTACTAGTACTAGAACATATATTCAAGTGTTAGGTTAGGTCCTTGAAATAAATCTACATACTCTGAAATGCAAGTAAAATACAAAAAAAGTTACCTTCAAAATGTCCTCATTGTTTAAAGTATATTTAAGGTTAGGGGTCCAGGTGTGTGTGTAATATCTATTCCATTTCAACATGGTTAATAACTGGACATTTTATTATGGATATTGTTGCAACAATTCAGTTAGCAGCTGTTGTGGGGGTGAAAGACCAACACAAGCCCAACAACAAGAATGCTTCCAGCACAGGTTATTTTGATCTGCTTTACTAAAGAAAGCAATGTTAAGGGGTTAACGATTTTACTTTAATCCAACATATACATATTAACTCACTTAGTTCAGGTGGAAAAGCCAGCAACCTGAACTTCAGAGCAAATACAAACAAATTACAAACATATACAATATAAACAGAGCAGATCACAATTTATAATTACCAAAAAGCATCAACATCTGGGTTCACAATCTGGGGAGATCTTAACAAAGGCTGGTCCAGAGTCACTCGCCACTCCTCCAGTGGCTCAGAGCCCCAAGCAAACAACTCTGTTCTCTCTTTTTATAGAGTCTTTAGACTTCATCAAATGTCATCTGAGTGACCAGAACTTAGTACCTACTATTGGCTCTGGTCTTAGCAGCTCCCTTTACGGACCTGGGGGCTTCCTGCCTCTTTCAAACTAGTGAACTAGTTTGCTAACCAGCCTGGGGCTTTGCACCTAGTAGTAAAAGGGTATGGGCCTGGGGTCTGGCACCTAGTAAGACTCAATCAAAAAGACTTAATTAATTTATCATTCTAAAACAATAAAAAAGTCTCACTTTAATTACCAATACATATATACGCTGTTTTCTTTCAACATTTTGGAAGGCTGCAAACAGACCTTGGGTTAGATGCTGTGCAGTCCTGCCTTACACCATATCAAGGTTAACCTCAAAACTTTCCCCAGGCATAGAATTCCACTTTTTGCAGTTCCCAGACTACAGTGTATATCTTGAATTTATCACAATTCAGACAACTATTCTTGTAATCAAAGTTCAAAACAACAGCAAATTACAGTCTCAAAAGTTTTTGCTTAAAAAAGCAACATTTCACTAACCACAACTTAGGGCTTGAATATTTTTCCTGATATTTCTCTAACACTTAACTTTTCATTTTTACTTATAAATTTTACTTATAAATTAAAACTACCCACATTCTGAGGTTTCAGACCAACAGTAAATACCTGGTAGTTGTAAGTTCAAGCTACATCTTTAAACAATCATATATATTTTCATACCTAGAAATATTTCAAATGAAAATTTTCTATTTTAATCTACTTATTATTTTCATTATTATTACTTTTAGTTAGCAGTTTTCAAATATCTATTTTTAGCACATCCCTTTTAAAAGCCCAATTCATCTAACAGTATCCTGATTAAAAGGAAAGTTTTGTCTAACAGCATTTTTGTTTCAATAGTCTCCCAAATGTATACAATATAAGAGAATTTAGAAATGCAATAATAACACATGGATTTAAAACATGAAACAAAACTCCAGATGACATCAATTCAGTTAATTGCATTTCCAAATCATCCCATATTAAAATCATTTATCTTATTACTTTTGTCATTTTTGAATCCACTTTGGATTTATAACAATTTCATTCAAATAAAGAAATGATAATAATATTGTAATTAGCATATGGCAGTCACTGTTTTAAGTACTTTGTAATCATTAGATAGTTTTGATTATCAAAACAACCCTGACTGAGGCAAATAGTGATTGAGATTACACGGTTAATAAATTTCTGCCATAAGAACATAATTCAAGTTTCCCTACATCTTTTTTTCAGTTTTTTTTAAACACCTGTATTTGGGAAAATAATCTGAGATGAGAGGGATTAGGAGAATAAGAGAAAGAGGGTCTCTGAATGGAGATAGAGGAGGTCACAGGAGATCCTTGGTCAGGCTAAAGGATCATACTCCTTTGTTAGACTAAAGAGAAGGTCCCAAAATAAGAGTTTTGTCATCTTACTTTTTTCTTTTCTTTTTATATAATTTTGATTTTTACCTGTGGTCTAAATAGTTTGTCTTATTGCACACTAGAACCAATTATATCTCCTCTGTTAAAAATCATTCTTTTTATTTTTTGCATTATTCAGTGTTAATCACATTCTCTGCTTTCTGACTCTCATCTTGAAAATAGTATCAATGCTGAACAGATATGAAGCTTCTTATTCATCTCTTATCCCAGACTCCTTCAATTCTGGATCCTGAACCAAATTTTCTTGATTCAGTTTCTATAATTCTCTTAAATCCATTATGATTCTGAATCTATTTAGCTACTGAAAGCATGCCTATTTCAGTGCTACCAAGTTGAGAAAAAAATATGTTGAAAATTTGGAATCAAGAAGAAAGGGCAATAGGAAGTTGTTCAAATTCCTTAGCAAGAGAAGAGGTGATAAAGTTTGTTAAAGGAGAATGAATCTTGAAGTTATCTTGCAAGTGTACTAGTGAGCCCAGAAGAAGGATGTTTCCATAATCCAAGTCAGATAGGATGAGTTCTTGGTGAAAGTATTGGCTTAAAAAGTGTATCTAGTCCAGAGACAGAATCATCTCACTAATCTGTGGCAAAATTGTTGTTCTGACTTCTTGTTCTATGCTCTGCCTTGAACTCAAACACCCATCTTCCATGCTGGAGTACATAGCTCCTGATTATTGGGAGCTGTCCAAATTTAGCTCAGAGACATAGTGCATTGTAACCATAGCCATATTTATGCTTCCTCCAAAACCACACCCATTCCTTCCCAGCTTTAGCTCTGGGAACAGTAATCATATTTACATTGCCATTCCACATCAAAGTGTATGGGGTATTCAAGGAGGGTTCTGGTGCGAGAGCCTGCTGCACCCTTTAGAGGGCTACTCATCACCTTTGGCATCTACCTCACACTCAGCTCTAACCTGTGGCTATAGGATGTGCAATGACCTGGTAAACTCTATTTGCACACTGACTAAACCAGGTTGAGTAACCAAAGGATTTCAAACTCATTGGTGAGTTGGGGGGGGGGGCATGTCTACCTCAAGCATGTAAAGACTTACCCCTGTGTAATGGATAAACATGAACAAAATGTTCCAATTGCCGTGAAAGCATCTGAATCAGGTGTGGTGGAGCACTTAGAGCTTGGCCAGACATTCAAGACACCCATATCATTTACTAAATCTCAGGAAACTGCCATTCACCTTGACTTTTGTCTTGCCTTTGGGCTTTGCTGACTCAGGAATAGAGGTGAAGCTGACAAATTTATGTAGCTAAATTATGTCTAATTTAAAATTTACAGATGAGTCAATTAATGAATGAGTCATGATATCTATCATTATCTGATGCATTGGCATTCTTCCAAACTTAATGACAAACAACCACATTCAAAAGAAGAATGAGACCACAAATAGTTCAATGTTATCACTCACTGCCCTTGGGTCTTCACAAATCAACCCACCCCACCCCACACACACACACTAAGCCTACCTTATCCCATATTTGTAGATTTTCTTGGTTAGAATCTAATTTCTTTATGGGCAGGGACTATATTGATTTTTTGTATGTGTATCCTTAACATTAAGGGCAGTATCTAGCATATATTATACACTTAATGTATTTTCATTCATTCATTTGTAAGTCAAAAGGTATATTCCCAAAGGTACAATATCAATAGAATATAAATAATTCAATTATGGTTTCATTGGGTGGAACAGTAAGAACAAAATGAGAATAAAAATACCAACTTTGTCAACATTAGGCAAGGACGATTAAAGAAAGTAGAGCCTATGTAACAATATTTCAGAAGTTAAAGGGGAATGATCAGTTGAGATTCATGTAAATGTTGGAGAATGAGGGGTTTGACCCAGTCGCACATTAATTTTCAAAAGTTAACACATTTGGCTGAATAAATTAATCAATCAAATGCAAAATATCATGAATGATGTCAATCAATTTTTAAAGGATCACTGGATCTTTGGGTCATTGGTTGAAAGCAGATGACCCCTAAAGAAGTTACATTGAGATTGGGTAAACTACCCTCTATTGCTATGGATAACACACTGAAATTCTAAGAGTTGTGGTTGAGTCAAGTGTTGAAGGAATGATTAATGTTGATTGACACTGGGTGTGGAAGACGGAAGAGTTTCTTGATAACCCTATTTTTTTCTCCATCATAACTCTTGCTCTCCCATTCCCCCATTGTCCAAGGGATGGCACTAACAATTTCAAATATTCTGAAAATCTGGATTTCCAAATTTTATCTATGTCATTGCTAATACTGTCTACTGAAATTAGTAGCAACATCCTCACAACTGCCGTAGTTGTTGCCCTCTGGGGATCCAGCACATCTATGTGAGTGGAATTAGACAAAGAAGCCTGAAAGAATGACACACATATACTAATTAGGGTCCAAGTATCACAAAAATGGACAAATATGGGTATGCCAGGAAAATGTGGGTTATTCTTCAAGCCTGTTATTCCCAGAACTGGAAGTCTTAGACTGTGCTCCAGGAAATAATCTTGCCTCTGGAATCATGGTGATTCTCGATCTGTTTCTGGGTATTTTGGGCTGGATTTAGGAGGATAACATAACATTTGGGAATAAAAACGCAACCCAGTAACCCAGCACTAGAGGCCAAGATGGAGAAGATTTCCACAATCACCATGGCCTTCCATTTGGTACTCTGATAAATGGGGAGAAAGGAGGCCCAGACACTACAAAACACCAGCATGCTGAAAGTGATGAATTTGGCTTCATTGAAGGTATCAGGAAAGTTCCTGGCTAAGAAAGCTACAGTTAAGCTTCCCAGGGCCAGAAAGCCCATGTAGTCCAGAACACAGCAAAATGCAAAGGCAGAACCCTCATTACATCTAAGGATTATGTGGCCAAATTCAGAGTGTGTGTCTGCCTCTGGAAAGGGAGGATAGGTTCCCAACAAGATAGCACAAAAAATCACTTGAATCCCTGAGCAGATGAGAACAACATAGTTGGATACTCTAGGCTGTCTGAACATCTGAATCCTACTCCCTGGCCTTATAACCCTGAAAGCCAGAACCACTCTGATGGGTTTTGCCAAAATGGAGGAAACAGCCACTGTGAACACAACTGCAAACATTGTTTGTTGGAGGAGACATGTGGCAGTTGTAGGCTGCCCTGTGAAGAGCAAAGAGCATAGGAAGCAGAAAGTAGGGGAGATGAGTAGAATATAACTGAGAGTCTGGTTATTGGCTTTGACTATGGGGGTGTCTTGGAACTTTACAAAGACCCACAGAATGAGAGCTGTGAGTACAGAGAAGGACATAACCAAAAAGGCCAAAGTCATCCCCACAGGTTCTTCTGCATTCAGGAAGGTCACAAGCTTGGGGAAGCAGTGACCTCTGTGGTTATTTGGAAATTCTACTTCTGGGCACCTCTTGCCTGCGTCTGATGCTGTCCCCTTCAGGCTCTTTGAAACTGGAGGGCAAGGTCCCCTATGGGCTCAGAAATCCATTCGGGAGCAGGGGCAGTCCAAAAGTTGGCAGCTGTAGAAGTAGTCAGATCTGACAGAAGCTCCCAGAACACATATGATTTGATAATTGAGAGGAAAACAGCACAACATAGGTCCTAGCCATGCAGGGCTAAGTTCAAACAGTACAATAAATGGTTCTGTATCCCAGCCACACAGGGCTGAGTTTAAACAATTACAATAAAATTACAATAAAGTTTTTTCTCACAATTCACAAAACTGCACAATTACATTAGGTACAGACCAAACCACTTGGTTCACAATAGAGGGGGAAAATTGCATGTCACATGTTTTACATTTACACATTAGATAACCAAGGAAACTTAAACATGAACCATACAAAGTAATGCAATCATTATTAACAATGTTGACTAACATTAAACTTCAGTTATGCCATGTCTCTTTCAAGGCATTTACAAAATAATCCACAACCATTCTTAACAAAGCTTAAAATGTTTCTGATTTAATTCCAGCAATTAATTGTACAATTTTTATACAAAGTAGCTTTAAATCCCAGTTACATATTTCCAATGTCCGTTTAAAGCAGCACTATCTGGTCCCTAGATAGTAAAAGAGAGGTCTGCTTCTCTGGTTCAGATCTAGAAATTCCAAGGCAATTCTTACTTAATATAGCTTAGTACAATCACTTAAATTTGGCTGTCCTTTTTTAAACTTCAAAGTATTTCAGTTCATATATCATCTACTGTTTCTAACCTTACCTAAATTTTGTACCTGGTATAAGAATCCTTTAAAATATAAAATATTCCAACCATAAATTGAATTCATCTTCCTTTTAAAATCATCAGACAGATACCTTAATAAAGGAGATACAATTTCACTTGTAACAATATCTTATACAATTTCCTTGTGCAAAAATCCAAAATTAAGATCTTATTACCAAAACACACTTATTAGCTTGAATTTCCATGACTGATAAATTTTGGAGCCAGTCATACACATCTGTATATAATTCTTAGAGGAATCAATCTGATCCTATTGCCTTTTCCTCAAAATTTGCTATCCCTTTCTTTTTTATTAGACATTTATCACATTACGTCTTTGTCTTATTACTTTGTCTAATCATTTCCTCCTTTTGGAGGATGTTATCTCTATATCCTTCTAATCTTTATTTGGTCATGAACATAGGTTAAAATTGTAAGCTATTCATTCCTGCATCCTATTATAATAACTCAGAGATATTCCAATATCCATCTATTACCTAATAGATTTAGCATTGTGCTTACAAAACTTCTTGATAATATAAATTTGCTATGAAAGGAAAGAGGGACAGTTTCATACATCTTAACAAAAGGAAAGAACTTCCTTAGCTCTGTTTGATTCCAGGCACGAGTCATATCTGATAGCCAATCTTATAGTCACCAGGTGCTGAAAGCAGGGCTTAAGAGTAATCAGGTAGGGATTTTCCTTTTCAGAAAGGAAATAGCAGAATTGGGAAATAGAGTCAGGAAGATCCTACCTAGGTTGTGTCCAAGGTAGTCTTCAAGACTTTTTCCCAGGCACAGATATCCACTTTTACAAATTCTCAGTCTGTAATGCCTGCCATTCCACTACTGGCTTCATGTGACCTATCCCTGTAATCAGAGCTTAAAACAATATTAAATTATAGTCCCATAAAATCTTAAATAGCAAATAAATATCCTTCAGATAGGACTGTCCCAAATTTCATTGAGCTAATAATTATCAAATCAAGCTACATATCTTTTCTGTCTTTTAAAATACTTTCTCACACTCTTTCTCAACTTATTTAAACCATTTGAAACTAGTATTCCTTTGGGACAGGAGAGGCTTAGCTAACTCCCATTTGTTCCCAAACCTTCTTATCTGCCTTTTGTATTTCCAATCAAACCTTTATTTACCTTTCCAAATCTCTCATCCCATTATTCAGTCTTCCTTCATGTTTCAACCATAACACAAGATAGCTCATAAATTAATACTTTTTACTGACATAACTGTCTGTACTGGAATCCATTCCAGCTTAAACAAAGCAAAGAGATTAATGACCAACCTCACATGTTGAGGAAAAGGACACTTCAGGAATCAAATCTTATACACATTGATAAGCTCTAACTTTTGCTTAAAATCACAAACACATTTTCCAAAACATTTCTAGAATTATTTTCCTTTCTTAAAAACAGTTTAAAATTTTTTATTCTGATGTTAAAAGGAATGCTCACTAAACTTTCCTGAAGACAATTATTTAGAAGGTTTTAAAATGATAGACATCTCCTTCTTTTTCCTTAAAGCAAATTAACCCTTAAATGCTGGAATTAATTAACTAAGTTGGTGCCAAATGTCCTCATTCTCAAATATTGCACAAAATTTCTAGATATTACAAAGTTCCTTAGTCAAAAAGTGTTGTAATGGGGAGGACACTTAGTTTCTATAATTACGTAGCCAATTAAATTTACCTTATCACAATAATAAGGTTTACCAGGACTTTAAAAAGCTTTTCTCCATAAGAATTCCTCTACACAGAAAACCATACAAGATTGATAAGAATTCATGACTAGATGGTTTCAAAAGTTCTTGTTTCAGTTAATAACCTCAATTTCTTAATTAACTACAATTCTTAATCTAAAAACTTCTCAATTACAAGAGGAATTATTTTAATCACTAGTGGTAACATTTTAATTTCTAAGGCCCAATACTCTTAGCATTGTAAAAGATTGCCACATTTTTCAATATTGCTGATACATCTGTTTGTCAAATTACACAATTTAGAAATGTAACAGTGCCCTAAACATAATTATGCATTTTAAAACTCGATACAACCCATTTATCAATTTAGGTGAACACATTTCTAAATCTCCATGCAATCCAAGAGATTTCTAAATGTCTTTCATCTCATCATTATTTGGAACTATAACCTTAAATCACCAGATATATTCTCATAATAGAAAACTTTTTTCACACAGAAAGTCTGTTCTTATGGTTAAATATCAGTATTGTTAATTATTTACTTGTTATAACCACATATAACAGTTCCAAATTTTATCACATCCCTTTGAAAACCCAATTCACATATATCAAAATCAGCTTAAAATTGCTATGATATCATTTCTTACCACACAATGGTCTTCTCAAATTTCACAATCTAAGAGAATTTTTTGGGAACACAATGCAAGTTTAGAAATACAGAAACAATAATTTTCAGATGACATCTATTGCATTTCCAGATTTCCACATATAGAAATTATTCAGCTTATTACTTTTGGTATTTAAAAACCACTTCAAAAGTTAACAATTACATTAAATCAGAAAGAGATAATAATAATGTTGTATCTATCATATACCAGACTTTATGTTAAGCATTTTACAATCATTATCATTTTGATCCCATAACAACCATCATTATTATTTTCCCTTTACAAATCAGGAAACAGGTGAAACAGAGATTAAAATACAGTTTTGCAACTGGAACACGGAAGTGTAAAGTTACCTAGAGCAGAAGCTAGTATCCCAGTGGTGATAATTCTGGGAGGCAGAAAGTCCAAATTCATCTACCTTACCCTTCCCCCACAACTGCAGAAGTTACTGAGCCTAGGGCAGTTTGCAGCTGCTAGGACAGAGTGGGCAGAATGCATAGGACCTGGGTGACAATTCCAAACTTTGCCAAAAAGGATGGGCTACAAAGGTATCCAGGGGGCACAGGACTGTCATGATACTGTCAGTCTGTGAATTTCTGTCCTTCTCCTCCTTTTGCCAGGTGGGGAAGGGTGATTTAGGTTTTCCCTACAGTTCTCCTGCATTATCTTCTCCTAACCTCATTTGGGAGGAAAGGAGTTTGTTTTAGCTGCTTTGACTTTTACTGCAGCTCTGCAGCTCAGAGACAAGACAATGGTGAAAGATCTCAATGATTTTAACTCAAGTAAACTTCACCTAAGTGATCAGCATTGGGAGGGTGTTTTAGCAAGAGTGAGCTCCTGGAGGGATTTTACAGTCTCAGGAGTTCTCTCCCAAAATTCCAACTAATAAGTTTCCAAACTTTTTAATGATTAAATCCCAGAATCTGCTAAAATGTTTCAGCTCTATTTTTTTTCTTTAAGTCCGGTTGGCCAGACCAGACATTGAAAAAGAAAAAAGAGTCTCTGTTTCCCTAACTGCAGCCTTAGAATTCTCTGGCTACCTCTGTTTCAGATTTTACACAGTATAGACATAGAGCACATGTTCTCACACAGACAATTAACAGACAATTAACAAAACAAATACAGAACAAATACAGACTGAGCTCAGAGTTTAAACAACAGAGAATTAGAAGCTTTCATGAGTTGGCTATTAGCACCCCTATGGTCTTTGGGGAAGCCTTGGCGTTCCTGATTTTTCTGACTCTCCATATCTTATCCCTTAGGAAGGGGGAAAGGGGAGATGGAGGAAGCAGAACAGAGTTACCTCCGGATCAGAGCCTTTCCTGGGAGGCAGAGGGGGAGGGAAAAAGCAAAATGCAGTTTTTCTCCCCAGGACCAGAGCCTCCAAGGGAAGGAAGGAAGAAAGTGGAGGAATGGTTGGACTTCTAATTCTAGTTTTTGACTGATCCATAGCTAATTTTCTAGATCAATCAGTTTTTCCAGGGGATCTATGCGTGTTTGACCACAGATTTGACCCTTGCCCCCAGAGCTAGCTTAAAGGGAATTTTCAGACTTCAACCCATTTTGTGGGAGTCTTTTTGGAAGCTGGGAATGGAGACAACTTACCCCCACCTTGTCAAGGCCAAAATTCCAGGAAAAATTAATGCTATGGCGCCCAAAAGCATTGGCAAGGTTGGGCTGAATTGTCCCGTTTCCATCATTTCCATCTGAAAGTCACGGCACCATAACGGTTAAACCTGAAAATTTGGTTGAAGCAAACAACAGAGCTAGGTGATAGAAAAATCCATGTTGTTTATTATTTTCCCTTAAAGCATAGCTAAGCTAGCTTATTTGTACGTACAAGGAGTCAAAGCATAAGCTCTGGTTGCCTGAACAAAGGAATGAGAAAACTTATATACATTATTTTAGCAGACCTAGCAAGCCTGTATTACCTCATTTTTTATGACCCCCATGTATATTTAACCATGATACAAGAAGAGGATTTCCCTTAATGAATAGGGTTGTAAAGAATGTCGACAAAAGTCAGTTGAAACTACAGTCCAGCATCTCTGTGTCTCATTACATTCCATAACATAGTATATATCTGTAGAATATTAAGCAGGGTAATCTCTCTTGGGGTTAGGGTAATGTCCTTTAATGATCTGGCCTTGTTGACAGAGGTAAGGGTATTTCCTGAGCAAACTTTTAGAGAGAACAAAGAAGCCCAGGTCCTGGATCTTCATCCAGTTACTCATTAATTCAGGCTCTGGGTCTAGTTGAAATTAAAAATGATATAAAATAGTATAATATTTTCCACAACCCCTAACTTTGCTTCCCAAAGGGCCTCAATGTTTGGAGAATCTGCCTAGAATCAGAGATGAAAACAGACCGTTTTGGGCTGGATCAGTGAAAGCCACAGCTGGAAGGGAGCCTAGAGATGCCCTGGTCCAACCACCCTCATTTTACCATGGGGGAAGGGAGCCCCACAGAGAGGATGTGTCTGGCTTCCTTCCTCTGTAATCCCCTGGGAGGCCTGAGCAGCAGGAGCCCAGGGGATGTGGGGGCAGAAGCTGGGCAGATTGTCTATTACAATTGTTCCTTTCCATGCTCATGAAGGCAGCTCTGGACTGGAGGCCAGGCAAGGCAACAAGCATATCTTAATCCTTCCTGTGCACCAGGCCCTGTTCTAAGTGCTGGGGATTCCAGTGCAAATAGATGGAGAAGCCCTGCCCTCTTGGAGCTTATGTTCTAACAGAGAAAGACAGCCCAGGAAAAGGATTCATAGTGATGGGGGAGAGAAGTCCCCATTCCACGGTGTTCCTGAAGCCTGCAGAGTCAGAGGCACAGGGGGAGGGGATGAAGCCTGGCTGTCCCCAAGCAGGTCTGGGGGTGAAGTCAACAACGGGAGGTGAGGGCAGCATGGTGGAGGGATGGGCCATGGTGAGAAGGCTCCAATGCACAGGGAAGGTCCAGGAGGAGAAAACAGTTGAACTACATTGACAAGGTCCTGGAGCATCAGACACAGGCCTGGGGGTGGGGAATAAACCGGACTCCCAGAATCCCAAAATCTCAGAGCTGGAAATGACCTCAGGGGACATGATGACCCTCCCCTGCCAGAAGAAGGAGCCTACATGGTAAGTCAGTCATCACCTGAGTCCCCTCCTTCAGGCATCCAGAGCAGGAGCAGATTTGCATGTAGGGGCCTCCTCCCTGCAGGGCCTGGGCTGGTCTTAAGAGAGCCCTGGGGGAGCCCAGCCCCAGCTGGGGAGCCTCAGGACACAGAGCTCTGGGACGAACCTTGACCATGGCCTGGATCTCTCTGCTGTTCTCACTCCTCACTGTCTACACAGGTGAGGCTTCCCTGGGTCTCCTCCCTATGACTAAGGCACCACAATGTCTCAGACCAGGCTTAGTCCTGCCCTGAGCTCATCCTGAAGCTGCTTGAGGGGTCAGCATCCCCTTGGGGGAGAGACGCCCCTGCCTCTGACCACTCTCTTCTTTCCTTCTCTTGCAGGTTCTGGAGCCTCCTATGTGCTGACTCAGCCATCTTCAGTGTCCAAAGGCATGGGAGAGACAGCCTCCATGTCCTGTGCTGGGGATGGAATTAGTAGTTACTATGCAAACTGGTACCAGCAGAAACCTGGGCAGGCCCCTAAGCTCGTGATTCATGATAATGACAAGAGGCCCTCAGGGATCCCTGACAGACTCTCTGGCTCCACCTCAGGGAACACTGCCACCCTGAGCATCTCTGGGCTTCAGGCTGAGGATGAGGCTGACTATTACTGTCATGTGTGGGATAATACTAAAGCTGCTCACAGTGACACAGACTGATGGGGAAGTGAGACAAAAACCCCTCAGGCCTGCTCCCCCTGTGCCCTCCCCTCTGGGCTCCAGAGAGGTGCCTGCTGAGCACAGAACAGAAACAGCTTCTCCCTCGGGGCCCTTCTCCCCCTCCTCTTCTGCCTGGCTGGCCCCTTCCCCCTCTCTGACCCTCCCACTCTAAGGATCCTTCCCCCTCCCCAGCCCCTCATCTGCTCCTTGTCTCCCTCCTCGTGTTGTCCTCTCATTCCTGGAGTTCTGCTGCCCGCCTGAAAGCCTGTTTTGGCCTCTCCCCAGCTTTGAAAGCTGTTCTGGTGCCAGGATCCAGGAGTGAGGAAGGAGCCCTCTGAAGATCTCCCAAATTCCACTCCAAACTGCCTCAGAATGCATCCAGGAGCAGGGAAACAGCTTAGCAGTCAGACAAGAATGCTGAGTTCCACTGGGAGCAGCAGCAGCAGCAGCAGCAGCAAGGCTCACAGCAGGGGCCCTGCAGCAAGGCTCCAAGTGTGGGACAAATCACCTTCAAGGCCCCAGCCTCCTGCTAACCAGCAGCCCCCTAAGCAAGTGAGCAGTCTGTACTGCCAAATAAGGCCCCACCTCAATGACCCCTCCCCCAGCACAAGCCACCAGGAAGCCTAACTGTTAGTGAGACCTGGCCCTGGGTCTAGCCAAGAGAGAGACCCTGTTTCCATAGCAGCCCAGCAGCTGAGCCCCATCCCTGGGCCTGGTCACGGTTGCTGAACCTTACATTCAGGAGAGGACAACAGGGAATCCCCGCTGCCAGTACAAGCCAGAAGGGAAGCCTACCCTCCTGGGAAAGCAAGCAGCTAAGCCCAGATAGATGTTCAGTGAAATCCAGCAGTGAGACCCAGGGCCCCAGCACTAAAACCTTGGCAACTGTTGTGGTGGAAGCATCTCAAAGAATTCAGTCAGACCACCTCTAATCCAAGTATATGCATTTATTGAGATTGATGCCTCCCATGAAGCAGGCTAAGTTCCAAGAGGAACCAGCAACTTCAGAGAAAGCAAGATGGATTTTATAGGGGAAAGATACTGATTACACAAGCAAAATTCACATGGAATATAGCAATATGATTAATATTAAAAAGGCAGAAGAGTTAGTTAAGGGATTAGGTAATGCAGGAGGGTTCCTGGCCACAGGGGAACTGTACATGCCATTACTCACAATGCATACAGAAAAACCCATGGGAGGGTGAGTATATATGATACTGATATCACAATAAGGCTCTCTACCTCATAAGTTTACTCTAGCTCAGTTCTTTACTATTCCTGAGTAGGTGCTGTATCCACAACCAAGCTAGCAGCTTCTGTGGGGGTGTAAGATCCACCCACAGCCAGCACCTAGAAAGCTGCCAACAGCACAGGTTCTTTTGATCTGCTTAACTAAGGAAAGCAAGGTGAAGGGGTTGACAAGCTTACTTTAATTCAGCATACAAATATCATTCACTTAGTTCAGGGGAAAAAGCCAGCACACTAAACTTCAGAGCAAAATACAAATAAATTACAAACATCAACAGACAGGCCCAATACAATTCATAGTTACCAACATCTAGGTTCAGCCCAGGAGCTCAGAACACGGGCTGGCCCAGAGTCACACGAGCCATCACTGCTGCGGCAAAGAGCTCCAAGGAACAGACAGCCACCCCCTGGTTTTTATATCTTTTTCAGGGTCTGGGGTGAGTCACAATGCGACTCACCCACGTGACGTAGAATCATCACAAAGAGGTGACTTAAACCCACGTGGTCTAAGAGCCTCTGCTCTCCCAGACATGTAAACTAAGCCCTCCCTGGAATTAGCCCAACCTTGGGCCCCACCTTAGTTGCCAATCCACACCCACTAAGATTTTACACCTAATAGAGGTTTGGGCCCTGGGGCTTAGCACTTAGTAAGACGCAATGAAATACACTGAATTAATCAAAGCAAACAAAAGTCAAACTCTTCAAGGGCACTTGTTGAACTAAGTGGTAAGGAGCCCATTTTGCTTACCAACACAGGTGCCTACTTAGGGAAAGTCCCTTCTATTATGTTGAGGTCCTCATCCTCCTTGGGCATCCTGCTGGTGCTGCTTTCTGATTGGCTGAGTATTGTGGTCCTGTCTAAGGCTAGATGGATGTGGTTATGGTTGAGTGCATGGACACACCTGCTGTTTCTGTGAGAAATATGGGGAATGGGTCAAGGGGCAGTAACTAACCAGAGACAATGGCTGGAATCCCATCACAAGGTCATACCTGCTGTTCTGGGAGAAATAGGAGTTCATGTTATTTAAGGGAGCCATGAGACATTTATGAAGAAGTTAGGATAGTAAGTTGGGAGTGAGTGGCTAGCTTTAGCAGAAAACAGGTTGGTCAGGTGAAAGGTCAGAGGCTTTATACATGCTTAAATAAGCCATTTGAAGAGGGCATGATGTAGGCAGTCAGGGGTTTATTTCTGGCCAGTGAAGATCCTGGAAAGAGATTTGAGGTGAGGGTGTATTAAAGGACTAGCATCTATGTGAGTGCATTGTACTTTCTCCTATACTCTGTTTAGGGGAGGTACCTATTAATTCAGGGGGAATAAATGTAAATTATCATTAAAATGTTCCTCACTTCCCAATGAGTCTTGCTTATTCCTAGACAACGTAAGCATGTTTGTAACTCTATGAAGGTAGTCTGGGTTCTAAATCAGGGACCTTGGAATGATGCACGTGGAACTGACTAGTCTTCCATTATATGTGATAGATGAAGTCCTAGAGAAAGACTAGTCTATGCTATCCATGAGGGCTCCCGGAATAATGCCAGATGTTTAGTATGAAAGGGAAAATTCATGGACTCTTTGACCTTTACAAAAATTTAGTTACAATATATACCATCTGAAAATTTAGTACAAATTTAATTTTTTTAATTTTTAGTTTATAACCCACGGTTCTACATAATTTTGAGTTCCAGATTTTCTCCCCTCCCTCCCTCCTCCCTCCCCAAGACAGCATGGAATCTCATACAACTACCACGTATAACTTCACATTGAATTAATTTATACACTAGTCAAGTTGAGTACACAGTAAAATTTATTGGATTGAACAAAGAATAGGAAGTACAATTCTCCAGATGAGATTTATACGCATATTAGAAGAATCAGTAAATAAATTCAGAATGTCTATTTGGTTTAATAATGTATGTATGTATGTATGTATGTATGTATGTATATGTATATATACATATATATATTTGATCATCTACTAACATCAAATAAGCAGCAGAATAATGTTACATTTAAATTCCAATGTCCATCAAGTTGGACCACAAGTTGGACCATTTTCATCGCATTCTGGTTCACTAATCTACAGAGCTTTCTGTCTACTCTTCAGATTAAAGGACTGGAGATTCCAGCTATATCTGAGCACTAGGTTTTTGTCTCTGCCTACTGCATTGCTTTCTGTACCCCAGGACAATGTAAGAAATAATTATTTCTCTCTTGCATTTAATAACTAATTATTGTATTAGAACCAACATTTTCCCATTTTCTACTTCCTCATCCAGAAATCAACCAGTGTAGGAAATATTTCTAAACACTTACCCAGCCAGGATGGCTAAGGGCTAATCAAAGACAGTGAAAAGAATCCTAAATTTAGGCTAATGAGTGCACTCCTGCTCATTGTGTTTGCTCAGGCAGATCTGGAGAAGTGTTGATTCTCCCTTTTGTAAGACAGGTGATATGGAAACAGATGAGTCTCTTTGACCAAGATTTGGGTGATTCAAATCCCACACCCCAAGGTCCTCATTGTAATTTAGCCCAGTTTCTCCTTGTAATAGTCATTCTCTCCTTAACTGTTAACCAATCAGACCTGACTGCCTCCCTCAGGAATACCTGCTCTTCCAAGGGCACATAAACTGTGAGCCCTCTGCCATCAGGGGTCTTTGGACTAAGAGAGACAGTCAAATGACCACACTTTTATTAATAAACATGATGGGCTTATTAATAAAATGACTGAGTTACCCAGAAACCACATCTCTCAAACTTTTTTAAATGGCACAATGAGATGTTTCAGTCCCAATCCCTTGGCCTGCTGAATAACATCTACAGTAGTCTTTGCCATTCCATCATTTTGCTGCATTTGGTATATCAAAGAGACGACAGAGAACACCCATATTTATACTGAGCAAACTAGAGCAGGAGTTGTTATCCTTCTCTGTGTCTCAAACCCCCGAGGCAGCCCAGTGAGACCTATACATTCCTTCTCAGAACACAATTATCCCTTCCACATCATGGGGTTAGGGGTGTGGTGTGGAAATCTGGAAAATCTGCCTAAATAATTTTTGGCCCTCCCTTCAGACCAGAGAGGGTCTCATTTTCTTTTTCTTTTTCTCTTATGTGCTGTTTAAAGTAACTTATTGTAAAATCTGAGTTAAGTATTTGGTCATAGGCTCTGAGTCATCTGCTTACCTTTGTGTGGCATCTGCAAAACTCCCCCAAAACTCCCATTTAGCTTCTTATGCTTATGTGCAATATATTGAATCTGTTGTTATACCAAGAGCAAGCAAGACACACCACAGAGTATAAGTGTTAATTGGAGAATTTATTAGCCGGCAACCTTTCAGGGTTCAACCCAAATCAGAAGGACCATGAGTAGAGCTGAAAGAGCCATATTTATACAGAAAAAACAAGGTACAGTGGTTAATCATTGACGGGCCAGGTCACAAGGTGATTGGGGGTCCGGGGGAACAGGAACAAAGACCCTGACAGATCAAAGATTCTGACAGGTAATCATTTGGTGGGATAATCTTATCTACTGACATTCCTTGGAGGAGTCAGGGTGCCCCAGGGACATTTGCTAAATGCCAAAAGGTCTGAGTCCATTCTTTCTTACCCAAACTGGGGTTTTCTCAGGGAATGTGGGGCAGGGGTCTCCTTAGCAATAACTTGTTTCTTCAAGTCTCACATTCCCCCCTGCTTTTAGGGAGCTATTCAAACCCTTGAAAGAGGAACGACCTGATCTGGGGCATAGCAATAAAATAACGGGGTTGGGAAGTAACTGAAGGCATGCATATTAACAATAGAGGGCAAGGCTCAGGTAGAGACTCTGGCCCAATGATAATGCAAGGCCCATGGCCCTAGGGGAAGGTCATATCCAGTTGGAAGACTCAAGGAGAACTCAAGTAGGCTCCCAGGGACTGCACTCCAGATTCAAGGTGGTTCCCAGAGACTGTAGTCCAGATTCAAGGGTGTTCCCAGAGATTGTGCCCTCATCATTCCTCCTCAAACAAATAGGACCCAAATTCTTTTGGGGTCAGGAACAAAGGTCTCAGCTTCTGAAACTCTTTCCTGCTGGCAAGAGTCGTAGAGCTGTCCCTGCCTTGATGGGTTCAGTTCAGGGGCTATATAGTGTGAACAAAGCTTAGAGAACCAAGAAGCCCAGGTCCTGGATCTTCTTCCAGTTACTCATTAATTCAGGCTCTGGGTCTGGTTGAAATTTAAAATGATACAAAATGGTATAAAACGTTCCACATTTCCCCCTTTTGGTAAAAGGCAAACTGAAAGTTTCTCCTGAAGACCAATTAAGGTATGAAAAAACCTCCATCTTAAACAAGCAGAGGGAGCAAGTTGCAAGGGGGATCAAGGTAGGGCAAACAGTCTTGGGAATGCAAGGACTCAGAAAAGGGAAAGAGCAGGTCTTTGCTCAGGTTCTGGTCTGGAATCTCAGGAGAAAGCTGTCTGCGTCTGATGCTGTCCCCTTCATTCTCTTTGAAACCAGAGGGCAAGGTCTCCTATGGGCTCAGATGTCCACTCGGGAGCAGGGGCAGTCCTCAAATGTGACAGAAGGATCAAGGAGTCCGTATCTACATGTTGGCAGCTGTAGAAGGAGTCAGACCTAACAGGAGCCACCAGAACACATATGATTTGATAATTGAGAGAACAACAGCACAACATAGGTCCCAGCCACCCAGGGCTAAGTTCAAACAAATACAATAAATGGTTCAGTATCCCAGTCACACAGGGCTGAGTTTGAACAATTACGATAAAGTTTTTCCCATAATTCACAAAACTGCACAATTACATTCAGTCAGGTACAGACCGAACCACTTAGATGGATCACAATAGAGGTCTTCAGAGGGGGAAATTTGCATGCCACATGTTTTACATTTACACATTAGATAACCAAGAAAACTTAAATATGAACCACACAAAGTAATGCAATCATTATTAACAATGTTGACTAACATTAAATTCCTCATATCCCAGTAGCACAGTACATATAACATCATAAACTTTTAGTCATGCCATGTCTGTTTGATGGCATTTACAAAATAATCCACAAACCATTCTTAACAAAGCTAAAAATGTTTCTGATTTAATCCCAGCACTTAATTGCACATTGTGTATACAAAGTAACTTTAAATCACAAATTACATATTCTCAATGTCCATTTAAAGCAGCACTTTTTGAATCCCAGATGCCTGATTGTAGTTATCTGGTCACTAGATAGTAAAGGAGAGTTCTCCTTCTCTGGTTCAGATCTAGAAATTCTCAGACAATTCTAACTTAATATAACTTACTACAATCACTTAAATTTCACTCTTCTTGTTTGGGAACTTCAGAGTACTTCAGTTCATACATCATCTACTGTTTTTAACCTTACCTAAATTTTGTACCTGGTATAAGAATCCTTTAAAATATGAAGGTCCGACCATAAATTGAACTCATCGTCCTTTAAAATTATCAGACAGATACTTTACAAAGGAGATATAATTTCACTTGTACTACTATCTTACACAATTTTCTTGTGCTAACATCCAAATTTAAGATCTTATTACCAAAACACACTTATCAGCCTGAATTTCCAGGATTGATAAATTTTGGAGCCAATTATACACATCTGTATATAATTCTTAGGGGAATCAATCTGATCCTATGGCCTTTTTTAAAATTCGCTATCCTCTTTCCTTTTATTAGACATTTATCACATTACATCTTTGCCTTATTGCTTTGTGTAATCATTTCCTCCTTTTGGAGGATGTTATCTCTATATTATTTCAATGTCTTATTTGGCCATGAACATAGGTTAAAATTGTAAGCTATTCATTCCTGCATCCTATTGTAATAACTCAGAGATATTACAATATTCATCTATTACCTAACAGATTTAGCATTGTGCTTACAAAACTTCTTGATGATATAAATTTGCTATGAAAGAAAAGAGGGACAATATCTTAACAGAAGGAAAAAACTTCCTTAGCTCTGTTTGATTCCAGGCATGAGTCATATCTGATGGCCTATGATACAGTCACTAGGTGCTGAAAGCAGGGCTTAGGAGTAATCAGGTGGAGATTTTCCTTTTCAGAAAGGAAATAGCAGAATTGGGAAATAGAGTCAGGAAGATCCTACCTAGGTTGTGTGCAAGGTCGTCTTCAAAACTGTTTCCCAGGAAGATGGCGGCTGGAAAGCAGGGACCAGCATGAGCTCCCTGCCGAGTCCCTCCAAAAACCTATAAAAATGGCTCTGAACCGATTCTAGAACTGCAGAACCCACAAAACAGCAGAGGGAAGCAGGGCTCCAGCCCAGGACAGCCTGGATGGTCTCTGGGTGAGGTCTATACCACACGGAGCTGGGAGCTGGGAGCTGGGATCTGGGAACAGAGTGGAGCAGAGCCCAGCCTGAGCGGCGTGGACCAACAAGACCTGGAGCCAGGCGGAGGGGCCCTAGCACCCTGAATCAGTGAGCTGTAGCAGTTACCAGACTTCTCAACCCACAAACACCAAAGACAGCAGAGAAGATTAGTGGAAAAAGCTGCGGGAGTGGAAGGAGTTCGCCCTTCGGCTTACAGTCCTGGGGGCAGTGGAGGTGGGGCAACTACAGCTGCTGTTGCTTCTGGCCCCAGGCCCACCTGGTGGGAGGAATTAAGTGGCAGATCAGATCAGGAGTACACAGCCTGCTGAAGATCTAAGCCCAGTTCGGGTTGTGGGTTTTTGGGGAAGGAGCAGTGCTGGTGTGACAGAGCTGGCACCTCCCCCCCAAACGTGGAACATAGAACTCTTTAGTCTACAAGCAGTCATATCCCACTGAAAAACTCAAGGGTCAAGTTAGTTGTTTGGGAATATGGCCAGGCAGCGAAAACGCACCCAGTTTCAGCCTCAGACTTTGGATTCTTTCTCTGGTGACAAAGAAGACCAAAACATGCAGCCTAAAGAAGTTAACAAAGACAAAGAGCCTCCAACAGAAACCTCCAAGAAAAACATGAACTGGTCCCAGGCCATGGAAGAGCTCAAAAAGGATTTGGAAAAGCAAGTTAGAGAAGTAGAGGAAAAATTGGGAACAGAAATGAGAAGGATGCGAGAAAACCATGAAAAAGAAGTCAATGACTTGCTAAAGGAGACCCAAAAAATACTGAAAAATACACTGAAGAAAACAACACCTTAAAAAATAGACTAACTCAAATGGCAAAAGAGCTCCAAAAAGCCAATGAGGAGAAGAATGCCTTGAAAGGCAGAATTAGCCAAATGGAAAAGGAAGTCCAAAAGAACACTGAAGAAAATACTACCTTAAAAATCAGATTGGACCAAGTGGAAGCTAGTGACTTGATGATAAATCAAGATATTATAAAACAGAACCAAAGGAATGAAAAAATGGAAGACAATGTGAAATATCTCATTGGAAAAATCACTGACCTGGAAAATAGATCCAGGAGAGAGAATTTTAAAATTATTGGACTACCTGAAAGCCATGATCAAAAAAAGAGCCTAGATATCATCTTTCAAGAAATTATCAAGGAGAACTGCCCTGATGTTCTAGAGCCACAGGGCAAAATAGAAATTGAAAGAATCCATCAATCGCCTCCTCAAATAGATCCCAAAAAGAAATCTCCTAGGAATATTGTCGCCAAATTCCAGAGCTCCTAGATTAAGGAGAAAATACTGCAAGCAGCCAGAAGGAAACAATTTGAGTATTGTGGAAACACAATCAGAATAACCCAAGATCTGGCAGCTTCTACATTAAGAGATCGAAGGGCTTGAAATACTATATTCCGGAGGTCAATGGAGCTAGGATTAAAACCCAGAATCACCTGCCCAGCAAAATTGAGTATCATGCTCCAAGGCAAAATATGGATGTTTCAATAAAATAGAGGACTTTCAAGATTTCTCAGTGAAAAGACCAGAACTGAATAGAAAATTGGACTTTCAAACACAAGAATCAAGAGAAGCATGAAAAGGTAATCAAGAAACAGAAATTGTAAGGGACTTACTAAAGTTGAACTGTTTTGTTTACATTCCTACATGGAAAGATGACATGTATGATTCATGAGACCTCAGTATTAGGGTAGCTGAAGGGAATATGCATATATATATTTATGTATGTATATAAGTGAGTGTGTATGTATGTTTCCTACAGATGGGGGCTCATCCCGGATCCTGACATCCTGAGTGAGGGGCTGCCACCTCCAAAGGATGGGGAGACTTTAAACATTCCCATGTACTGTTGACAGGCATCCCCACTCACAGACTGTTCAAGATCCCAAAACCACATTAATGAAAGAGGCCGCTGTGGATTTAGAAACTAAGGGAAGAAGGATAAAAAGGAGGCCTCAAGGGAACCAGGTAACTCTGTGCACAGACCAAGCTAAGAAAATAGGATGTTAAGTATTACCTTGGAGGTTGGGACGTCCTATGGGGTTCTGAGACTCAGCATGTGATGCAATGTCTCCAACAAGAGTTATAGGTTAGGGAGTAAGGATACAAAGTTTAAGAAAAATAAAGGGGAGGAGAATATCCCTACAGACATTGCTCCAGACATTCCCTTGGGGAGGATGTTGAAATATGGGGGAGAAAAAGATCCCACCTTATCAGCCAATCAGAGTTGATTGTCACCCCTTGGAAACACCTACCCTTCCAAGGGACTGGGAAGGATATCCTCTGCAATTGACTAGATGTCAGTCAGAGCAAATTGGCATGTGATAACTCTGAATTTTGACCAGTCTAATTCTAATTCTAAATTGGTTTCTCTCCTAAAAAGTCAATACTGTGTCTTGTCAGGTGCCTCTGTGTGTTTGTAAAATGTTTCATGTTTGTGATGAAACATTTAAAATGCAGCCCAAAAATCTTCTAAGAAACTTTCAAGGTCTCTAATTAGAAAGAGAATATTGGGAAAGAACTCCCACCTTAGGCTTTTTAGTGGGAGATTAAGATTCTGGGTGGGGGGCAAGATCCCAATATTGGCCAAGTTGGGATACCAGAATAAAGTTAGATAATAAGGAACAGAATTAAAAAGCAGGGTGAGCCTCTCCCAGAAATTAGTTGGGAGGTGGGATCAGTTAGATAGCAGCTTTTAGACTGATAAGAATCTAAACCAGGCAGCCTAGAGAAATCAGGAGCTGAGAAAGAGAAAGGTGTGAGTTAGAACTCAGGTTTAATTAGATCCTAAAACCTTAAGTTTGTACTTTATATTCAATTTAAATCTAGAGAACTGTCTTTGCACCCCTACCACCAATGTATCTGATATCAGAGCAATGTATTTAAAATTGCAAATATAAGGGTTTTTCTGTCTTTTAAGCATTACCATTATAATGTTTGCAAAGGGTGTAGGAGAAATACAGCTCTCTTGCTTTATAAATTGGTAGATATGAACTTCCTCCAGATTCTAACAGGTGAAGAGAAGCAGGAGAAAATTGGGGTGAGTGTAATTCTTTTCTAAATTTGGAATATTTATGGATCTCTCTGCTCTTCTCACTCCTGAAACTGGAGGTAGTCTGAGTAATAAATTGGAAATATCAGGAAAGAGAAATAATAGTTTGAGAAGCATGTTGAGAGGGTATGAGGAAGTCTGAGTTTGACTTTGAGTAGAATGATTGAAAAGGAAAATTTCATAGTTTGATTTGAAACAAATAGACAAAGTTACAGAAAGTTAGAAGGTATTATATACATAAATATTGGCTATGGTAAAGATATTGGTTTGTGACTTGCAATTATTATGTAAAATCTTAGTGTTTCCTTGTACTGTTTAATTAATTATAAAGTTAGCTCTGGAGGGAAAACTGACCACATCCTGTCAACATTAATTCAAATTCCTTAGGTGTCTTGTTTTGTTGGATTTTTTTTTCCCACTGGGTCAAACCCTTTAGTTAACCTGAGGATAACAGGTGATTTCAAACTGTAAAACTTTCCCAGGAGAATGAGAATGGGAAGCTGAAAAGCTTAGGACAGTTCTTAATCTGATGTCTCACAGGAGACAGGACTTCAGCTTTTTTTAAGGTACTAGAGGAAAAAGTTTTCAGAGCTGGAAATTGTCACCACATGTCTTTTTAGGGGAATATATGAATTTTTGGAAAATATTTCTGATGATGGTAGGGAACCATAGGTTTCTAGGGGTGCTCATGACGCCAAAATACCAACATGCCATGTCCTGCCAAAAGAATTTGACTCAAACCTTCTCAGCTAAGGGAAAAGAGAAAGTTTATTAGGGATTCACCATAATGGGTTGTCTTAAGAAATCCCACCCTTTGTGACACCTGTTTTCACAAGCGGGCCAGACTCAATCTAAACTGAGCTAGATTTAATCTGAGCACCTTCATGGAGGCAAGATAGAGATTATATACACAAAGATTGTAGGAGGGATTGAGGGGTGGTCTGGGGTGACTAGAGGAGGGCTTTAGGGAGGGTCCTGAGGAGGAGTCTAAGGAGGATGAGATGAAGTCAGAGTCCAGCAACCCAGGGAATGGAATTAAGGGTGGGAAGTAGGTGAAGGCATGGATATTGATATTATCAAGGGTGGGAAGTAGTAGGACAATAAAGGGCAAGGCTAGGTAGAGATTTGGGTCTAATGTTAATGTAAGACTTATAGCCTTAGGGGAAGGCCAGATCTAGTAGGAAGATCCAAGGACAGTTCAAGGGGGCTCCCAGAGACTGTATTCCAGGTTAAAGGGGGTTCCCAGAGACTGCACCCTCATCATTTCCTTTTAAAAGACAAAGAGTATTGGAACAATCATAAATAAAACAAGGAATTTTGGAACCATCTAGTTCGAGGGGGACTTGAGGGACCTCTCAAGGACTAGGGTACAGGACAGGGTCACCTGGAATGAATTCATGGACTCAAGCATTCTTTAAATCAAGGTGGCAAAGACTTATTTGAAGGTCAATATGTTGGACAGAGCTCCCTAAGAAGCTTGCCACTTAATAGTCATGATGCTAAAGCTTATATAGGAAAGTAATATAGTAATCTGGCAGATGTGCTAATTAGGTAATAACTTAGTGTCATTCACTACTAGAAACTGGGAGAAGGGGTTTTGTCTTATGGTTGAAATGTAAAGGAAGACTGAATAATGGGTTTGAAAGATTTAGAAAGGTAAATAAAGGTTTGAGGGGAAATACAAAAGGCAGATAAGAAAGTTTGGGGACAAATGGGAGTTAGCTAAGCCTCTCCTGTCCTGAGAAAATGCTAGTTTCAAATGGTTTAAGTAAGTTCGGAAAGAGTGTGAGAAAGTATTTAGAAGATGGAAAAGTTATGTAGCTTGATTTGATAATTATTATCTCAATGAAATTTGGGACAGTCTTATCTGAAGGATATTTATTTGCTATTTAAGATTTTAGAGGACTACAATTTAATATTGTTTTAAGCTCTGATTACAGGGATAGGTCACATGAAGCCAGTACTAGAATGGCAGGTGTTACAAGCTGAGAACTTTAAAGGTGGATGTCTGTGCCTGGGAAAAAGTTTTGAAGATGACCTTGGACATGGCCTAGGTAGGATCTTCCTTTCTCTATTTCCTAATTCTGCTATTTCCTTTCTGAAAAGGAAAATCCCCACCTGATTACTCTTAAGCCCTGCTTTCAGCACCTAGTGACTATATGATTGGCTATCAGATATGACTCATGACTGGAATCAAACAGAGCTAAGGAAGTTCTTTCCTTCTGTTAAGATATATGACATTGTCCCTCTTTTCTTTCATAGCAAATTTATATCATCAAGAAGTTTTGTAAGCACAATGCTAAATCTGTTAGGTAATAGATGAATATTATAATATCTCTGAGTTATTTCAATAGGATGCAGGAATGAAAAGCTTACAATTTTAACCTATGTTCATGGCCAAATAAAACATTGAAATAATATAGAGATAATATCCTCCAAAAGGTAGAAATGATTAGACAAAGCAATAAGGCAAAGATGTAATGTGATAAATGTCTAATAAAAAGAAAGGGGATAGCAAATTTTGAAAAAGGCAATAGGATAAGATAGTAGTACAAGTGAAATTATATCTCCTTTATTAAGGTATCTGTCTGATAATTTTAAAGGAAGATGAGTTCAATTTTGGTTAGACCTTCATATTTTAAAGGATTCTTATACCAGGTAAAAAAATTTAGGTAAGGATAGAAACAGCAGATGATATATAAACTGAAATACTCTGAAGGTTCAAAAAGAAGGAAAGCCAAATTTAAGTGATTGTACTAAGTAATATTAAGTAAGAATTATCTGAGAACTTCTAGATCTGCCCAGAGAAGCAGAACTCACTTTTACTACCTACGGACCAGGTAACTACAGTCAGATATCTGGGATTTAAAAAGTGCTGCTTTAAGTGGACATTGGGAATGTGCAACTGTGATTTAAAGTTACCCTGTATACAAATTGTGCAATTAAGTGCTGGAATTCAATCAGAAACATTTTAAGCTTTGTTAAGAATGGTTTGTGGATTATTTTGTAAATGCCATCAAAGAGACATGGCATGACTAAAGGTTTATGATGTTATATGTACTGTGCTACTGGGATATGAGGAATTTAATGTTAGTCAACATTGTTAATAATTATTGCATTACTTTGTGTGGTTCATATTTAAGTTTTCTTGGTTATCTAATGTGTAAATGTAAAACATGTGGCATGCAAATTTCCCCCTCTCAATACCAGTCTATTGTGAGCTATCTAAGTGGTTTGGTCTGTACCTGATTTAATGTAATTGTGCAGTTTTGTGAATTATGGGAAAAACTTTATTGTAATTGTTTAAACTCAGCCCTGTGTGACTGGGACCTATGTTGTGCTGTTTTTCTCTCGATTATCAAATCATATTGTTCTGGGAGCTCCTGTTAGGTCTGACTACTTGTACAGCTGCCAACATGTGGATATGGACTCCTTGATACTTCTGTCACATCTGAGGACTGTCCCTGCTCCCGAGTGGACATCTGAGCACATAGGAGACCTTGCCCCTTCAAAGAGCCTGAAGGGGACAGCATCAGATGCAGACAGCTTTTTCACAGGGTCCAGACCAGAACCTGAGCAAAGACCTGCTCTTTCCCTTTCTGAGTCCTTGCCTGTATCTTTAGTATTTTTAGCCATTACGCTCCCTACCCTGATCCCCCTTGCAACTTGCTCCATGTGCTTGTTTACAATTCGTTTACAATCACTGCCCATCTCTGGGGATGTTCAAACACAGAAAGAAACAAAAACCTGACTCCCCCTAGATAAGGATTTTTATAACTTCACCCCTGAGGAAGACAGAGGTTTTTTTCCATACCTGAATTGGTCTTCAGGCAAAACTTTCAGTTAACTTTTGACAAAAAGGGGGAAATGTGGAACATTTTATACCATTTTAGATCATTTTTAATTTCAACGAGACCCAGAGCCTGAATTAATGAGTAACTGGAAGAAAATCCAGGACCTGGGCTTCTTTGTTCTCTAAGCTTTGCTCAGGAAATACCCTTACCACTGTCAACAAGGCTAGATCAGACTGACTTAAGGACATTCTTTCCTCTGTTAGCCATTAAGGGATGAGACCCTAATCCTGAGAGGAGCACCTCGCTTAATATTTTACAGGTATATAATTTAACTGACCTTTGTTAACACTCTTGTCTTTACAAACCTTTCACTTGGTATGTTGATGAAAGGAGAGCACAGGCTTTTGGAGTCCTAACCCAGTCCTTAGCACCCGACCCCAAGCCAGTTGCCTGTTTTCCAAAACAATTAGACTCCATGGCTGCTACAGCCAATCTAATTGAATAAGCTTCTAAACCTCTAGCTGACCAGTCCTCAGAAGCTCTGACTCCCCATCGAGTTCAGAGTATCCTAGAAGCAGATGGCCACCAGTGGCTAGCTAACTGCCTTGTCAGGTTTGTTTCCTCCAGACTCCAAGCCATATGTACCCCCTGAACTGCACCCATCAAGGCAGGGACAGCTCTATGCCCCTCACCAGCAAGAAGCAGTTTCAGAAGCTGAGACCTTCATCCCTGACACCAAAAGAATTTGGGTCCTATTTCTTTCAGGGGGGAATGATCAGGGCACAGTCTCTGGGAACCCCCTTGAATCTGGAATACAGCCCCTGGAAGCCTCCTTCAATCCTCCTTGAATCTTCCAACTAGATCTGGCCTTCCCTTAAGGCCATAAGCCTTGCATTATCAGTAGGCCAAAATCTCTACCTGATCCTTGCCCTCTATTGCTACTACATGCATGCCTTCAGTTACTTCCCAGCCCCCTTTCTCTATGGGCTCTGCTTTACAAGATGCAGTTAGGGGAACTTTTACTTCAGACCTGAGCACCTGGGACCAGCCTAAGCTGACACTGAGTGATTTGCAGGGGACCAATGTCCCCCTTGGCTCACCACCCTGCTTAGCACTTTGGCTGGCCCCCTCGTTTTATTGATCCTGGCTGTAACTTTCTCATATCTGAAACCTAATTCGTTCTCATGCAAATTCTGTTCCTGTCTGGATCAGGTTGTTCCTCTTTCAAGGGTTTGAATGGCTCCATAAAAGAAGTGGGGAATGTGGTACTTGTTATTGCTATAGATCCCTGCCCCACAGCCCCTGATAAAACCCCCAGTCTGCATAAGAAAGGATGGACTAAGACCCTGCCATTTGGCCTTCAGCAAATGTCCCTGGGCCCCGTGACTGCTCCAAGGAATGTCGACTAATTAACCAGAGGAAAAGCATAATCCTAACAGTCTCTTTGTTTCCTGAGGGGGCTCAGAGATGTCTCTATCTTGTGTCAACAAACCCAGATGGAGCATTCCTTGGTCTGTCTATGGCCATTAAGGATGAAAGCCTCAGTCACAGACATTATCTCAAATTATATGACTTTTCCTTATCCTGATATTTTATGTGCATATACCATGTTGTGGGATGTTAATGGCAAATTGGACACAGAGATCCTGGGTTGTAATTTAAGTTGACAATTTGTCAGCTATCTGATTTGTTGTATTTACAATCTATTCCATTAAGGAAGTTCCTCTTCTTGTATCATGGTCATAAAAAGTGAAATAACACAGGCTTGCCGAATTTCAAGAGATAATTAACAATTACACCTTGATTTTCTGTATAAATATGACTCCTTCGGCTGTTCTGTATAAATATGATCTGGGCTGTTCTGATTTGGGTGGAACCCCGAATGGTCACTGGCTAATAAATTCTCCATTTAAAACTTATACTCTGTGGTGTGTATTACTCACTGTTGGTACTACATATGTATGTATTTATATATGTATACATATGTATACATATATACATATACATATATATATGTATATATATATATATTTGGTCATCTACTAACATCAACTAAGCAGCAGAATAATGTTATATTTAAATTCCAATGTCCATTAAGTTGGACCACAAGTTGGACCATTTTGATCTCATTCCGCTTCACTAATCTACAGAGCTTTCTGGGTACTCTTCAGATTAAAGGACTGCAGATTCCAGCTATGTCTCAACAACAGGTTTTTGTCTCTGCCTACTGCATTGCTTTCTGTACCCCAGGACAATGTGAGAATTAATTACTTCTCTCTTGCATTTAATAACTAATTAGAACCAACATTGTTCCCTTTTCTACTTCCTTATCCAGAAATCAACCATTGTAGGAAATATTTCTAAACACATACCCAGCCAGGATGGCTAAGGGCTAATCAAAGACAGTGAAAAGAATCCTAAATTTAGGCTAATGAGTGCACTCCTGCTCATTGTGTTTGCTCAGACAGATCTGGAGACGTGTTGATTCTCTCTTTTGTAAAACAGGTGATATGGAAACAGATGAGTCTCTTTGACCAAGATTTGGGTGATTCAAATCCAACACCCCAAGGTCCTCATTGTACTGTAGCCCAGTTTCTCATTGTAATAGTCATTCTCTCATTAACTGTTAACCAATCAGACCTGACTGCCTCCCTCAGAAATACCTGCTCTTCCAAGGGCACATAAACTGTGAGCCCACTGCCGTTAGGAGTCTTTGGTCTAAGAGAGACAGTCAAATGACCACACTTTTATTAATAAACATGATGGGCTTATTAATAAAATGCCTGAGTTACCCAGAAACTACATCTCTCAAATGTTTTTGAATGGCACAATGAGATGTTTCAGTCCCAATCCCTTGGCCAGCCGAATAACATCTACAGTAGTCATTGCGATTTCATCATTTTGCTGCATTTGGTATGTTAAAGTAGACCACAGAGAAGACCCATATTTACAATGAACAAACTAGGGCAGGAGTTCTTACCCTTCTCTGTGCCTCAGACCCCTGAGGCAGCCCAGTGAAAACTGTACATTCCTTCTCACAACACAATTATCCCTTCCACATCATGGGGGTTGGGGTGTGGTGTGGCAATCTGGAAAATCTGCCTAAATAATTTTTGGCCCTCCCTTCAGACCAGAGAGGGTCTGATTTTCTTTTTCTTTTTCTCTTATGTGCTGTTTGCAGTACCTTATTGTAAAATCTGGGTTAAGTATTTCATCATAGGCTCTGTGTCACCTGCTGGCCATTGTGTGGCATCTGCAAAACTCCCCCAAAATTCCCATTTAACTTCTTATGCCTATGTGCAATATATTGAAACTGTGATGGGGAACGTCATGCTGTGGAAAGGATACCTGTAGTGTTTTTCAATGTATAATATAAATTTCATAGGATTACAAAGAAAAATCATTACACTGAAATATAGCTATGAAAATGTTTTTAAAAACCAGATTAAGAACCCTTGAATTAGAGGAATGTGTCATGAAGAGCAACAGCTGGAGAAAGAGACTTGGAAATGATGAAGAGACCAATCTTGGCAATAGTCGGGTTCAGCCCAAAATCAAGGGAAATGTGCGGAAGCATCAGAGAGCCTCTTCTTTTTAGTCCAACTGAAAAGATTGAAGAGTAAGTATTTCTCCAGCCTAAAATCCTTTCGACATTTAACTGAAAGATGGAATTTATGTCAGTGCTTAATCAAACACCTCAGGAAACAATGCCCTCCACTAAAATCCTTTTCCTTATTTCAATTAGGTTTAATCCTTTTCTTTTGGGAAAGTGTGCACAGCTAGGTCTTGATCAGTGAGAATAATAAACCCCATTAAGTGATCATATTATCTGGATTCAGAATATTTGATTTTATAATTATATGCAATACATGACAATTCTGGTCAATGAAGATATTTAATGAATATTACAATAATGAGACTGCTTCATAGAATTCATTATCGAGCATTCAAATGAAAGCAAAGGTCCTGGGAAAATGGGTTAAACCTGATGACCAGATTTAGGAAAAGAAATGCCTCTTGTCTAGTTACTGATCTTCTGATTATTGCTGGTTACTTCTGACCAGCTTGAAGGATAGCCCTTGAAGGGAGTAGTTGCAGAAACATTGAGTAGTTTTAGGAAAATGATTCTTTGAGATTAAGTAACTGTTGTCCTAGACTGACGAAACAAACTATTTGTTTTTACCCTTCTCTGAGTAATATATCTGGATTTCAATATATTATGAAATTTTCCTCATCGAAGATTCCTATTAATGTCACTTCAAAATATGTTAGAGGGATGTTTGAGGGCATGAGGTGACTACCGCAATTAGGACATTTCTCTTTCCAGGCTAGAAATGTTCAGATTTAGAATAATATAACTTATAAAAATTGTTTCTGTCAGGCTCAAATGCAGAATACAGTTTTATTTTCTTGATACGATCAATCAAAAACTTTCCTAAACACCTGCTATGTTCTGGAGATACAAAGAAAAAGGTGAAATAGTTCCTTACGATCTAGCTGTGAGAGACATGTGCCCATATAAACAAATACAAGCTATTTCCCAATGGTAAGGAGAAGCATTCATGGCCTGAGAGATCAGGGCAGGATTCATAAAGAAGGTGGTGCTTCATCTCACGATTGAAGGAATCTAGGGATTTTAAGAGGTCTCAGAGGTGAGGAGAGAGTGCCTCCTAGGAATGGGAAGCAACCTATGCAAAGGCAGAAAGACAGGAGATGAAGCATAATAAATGAGGAGAAGCCAGTTCCCTGCACCTTAGTGTACATGGAAGGGAGAAATGTGTAAGAAGGCTGGAAAGGGAATTTGGGGACAGATTGTCAAGAACTTTAGATGCCCCAGAGAGAAATTTCTATTTGATCCTAGAGGTAATAGGATTTATTAAATAGGTGCTTTGTAAAATTCAGTAAGAGGGTTCAATGAGATATAGCACAGTAAGTAGCTAATAGGATTGAGGCTGAAGCTGAGGGATTTGTTTGGTGTATATACAAACACCACCATAGACACTTTCAGAATCTGTCTAAGTCACCCATGCAACCAATGAAATTAAAGGATGATTGGCAACCATCTGGGCTGAAATTATGACAGAGGATCGTCGAATCGTACACCTACCAGGAAGAGACTTAGAGGTCACCTGGGCCATCCACCTCATTTTATAGATGAGTAAATTGCATATTAGAGAGGGAGACTTGGGTAACTTACCCAAAGAGAGATGGAACAAATAGCTAAGATGGAATTGTTACCAACTTGTTCTGAGTCTGAATTAAGCAGTCTTTCCATGGAACCTCGCCACTTCTGAGGAACATGCAAGTTGGCTGATATTCACAGTGCCTTAAGTAGAATCACATGTAAGAAATGATTAATAAATGCTTGTTGACTGATGGAATAACTGGAGTTGAGTGGTGGTCATTATAGAGTGTTCTAATCATAACTCTTTAATAGGATCTCTCAAATGAGGCTTTACTGTTAAGTCATATTAAAAACAATCTAGTCAGAGAATAATGTTAAATCAATTAGATTGTAAAAGTAGATATTATACAAAAGATACTATGCCAAACCTTATCTGTAATGAAGTAGGAGTCTTGTCTGGACCAGATGAGAGATGTAAGCATGATAAAGAAGGAATTACATGAAAAAAATCAATAAAATTTATGGTCATATGAAAAATGCCCTAAATCATCATTGATTAGAGAAATACGAATTAAAACAACCTTGAGATAGCATTTTACACCTACCAGATTGGCTAAAATGATAGAAGGTGAACGTAACAATTTTTGGAGAGGATGTGGAACAACTGGGACATTAATTCATCATTGGTGGAATTGTGAACTGATCGAACCTTTTTAGAAAACAATCTAGAATTATGCCCAAAGAGTTATTAAACTATCTATATACTGTGACCCGGCAGTGTCACTATTAGTTTCATTTCTAGTGATGATTACAGAAAAAGGAAAAGAACCTAGATGTTCTACAATTTTTATAGCAGCTCTCTTTGTGGTGGCAAAGCACTGGAAATGGCTAGGATGCCCATCAATTGGGGAATGGCTAAACAAGTTGTGGTCTACTATTGTGATGGAATACTAAGGGGCTGTAAGAAATGATGATCTGGGGGTGGTAGGGAGCCAAGATGGCACCTTAAAAACAGGCACTTGCTTAATCTCTGCCCCAAATCCCTTCAAACATGTCAGAAATGACTCTAAACAAATTCTCGAACTACAGAACCCATGGAATAACAGAGGGAAACACGTTTCCAGCCCAAGATGACCTGGATGGTTGCTGGGAAGGGTCTATTGCACTGTGCTGGGAGTGGAGCACAGCCCAACATGGGCCATGGAAGGACAGACCAGGCAGACTGGGCACAGCAGGCCTCAGGGCCCTGAATCACTGAACTGTGGCAGTTCCCAAATTCTCAACCTACAAACAGCAAAGACAACTGAGCAGGTCAGTGGGAAAACTCTGGATCTGGATGGGGGAAATGCACCATGTGGCTACAGACCTAGGGCACCATAGGTGCCTGGCCTGCAATGGCACTGGCAGCAGCAGCAGCAGCAGGAGTAGCTACAAAACCAGGAGCAGCAAGGAGGTGCTTTCTGGCCCCAAACCCACACGGTGGGAAGAATCAAGGATTGATCAAAGTGGGAGTGCAAGAGCTGATGCAAGTTTCTCTTGTTTTGCCCTGCTTGAATCTGGGTCACAGTCCTGGTTTCCTGTTCTTGGGGCAGGAGGAGCACCCGTGTGGCAGAGCTTTGTGGTGTGTCATACTACCTCAGAATAGAATTAGCCCTGAAAACAGCTGCTCAAAACCCCTGAAGCTGGGGACAAAGCACTCTGAAAGCAGTCATACCCTGAGAAAAAGCTCAAAAGTCAAGTAATTGGCTGGGAACATGAGCAAGCAGTGAAAAAAAGACTCAGACTACAGAGTCTTTCTTTGGTGACAAAGAAGATCTAAACATATAGCCAGAAGAAGTCAACAAAGTCTAAGATCCTAGATCCAAAGCCCCCAAGAAAAATATGTATTGCTCTAAGGAAATGGAAAAGCTCAGAAAGAATTGGAAAATCAAGCAAGAGAAGTAGAGAAAAATTGGGAAGAGAAATGAGAGTGACACAAAAAATCATGAAAAACAAGTCAACAACTTCCTAAGGGAGACCCAAAAAATACTGAAGAAAATAACACCTTAAAAAATAGACTAACCCAAATGGCAAAAGAGCTTCAAAAATCCTATGAGGAGAAGAATGCCTTGAAAGGCAAAATTACCCAAATAGAAAAGAAGGTCCAAAAGACCAATAAATAAAATACCACCTTAAAAATTAGATTGGAACAAGTGGAAGCTAGTGACTTTATGAGAAATCAAGAAATTATAAAACAGAAACAAAGGAATGAAAAAATGGAAGACAATGTGAAATATCTCATTGAAAAACCAGTGACCTCTAGAATTGATGCAGGAGAGATCATTAAAAAATGATTGGATTACCTGAAAGCCATGATCAAGGAAAGAGCCTAGACATCATCTTTCAAGAAATTACCAAGAAAAACTGCCCTGATATTCTAGAACCACAGGGTAAAATAGAAATTGAAAGAATCCACTGACTGCCTCTTGAAAAAGATCCCAAAAAGAAAAGTCCTGGGAACATTGTAGCCAAATTCTAGAGTTTGCAGTTCAAGGAGAAAATACTGAAAGCAGTCAGAAAGAAACAATTTGAGTATTGGGGAAACACAATCAGGATAATACAAGATCTAGCAGCTTCTACATTAAGATATCAAAGGGCTTGGAATATGATATTCTGGAGATCAATGGAGCTAGGATTAAAACCAAGAATCATCTACCCAAGCTCCAAGGCAAAATATGGATTTTCATAAAAGAGAGGACTTTCAAGCTTTCTCAGTGAAAAGACCAAAGCTAAAGAGAAAATTTGACTTTCAAATACAAGAATCAAGAGAAGCATGAAAATGTAAGCAAGAAAGAGAAAATCATAAGAGACTTACTGAAGTTGAACTGTTTGTTTACATTCCTACATGGAAAAATTATATTTGTAACTCCTGAGACCCTTCTCAGTATTAGGGTACTTGAAGGGTATATACATATATATACATATACATATACATATATAGACATATATATAGACAGAGGGCACAGGATGAGTTGAATATGATGGGATGATATCTCAAAAAATAAAATAAATTTAAAGGGTGAGAGAGGAATATATTGAGAGAGGAAGAAAGTGAGTGATGGAATAGGGTAAATTGTCTCACATAAAAGTGGCAAGAAAAAGCAGTTCTGTTGGAAGGGAAGAGAGTTCAGGTGAGGGGGAATGAGTGAATCTTGCTCTCATCAATTTAGGCTTAAGGAGGAAATAACATACACCTTCAATTGGGTATCTTACCCCACAGGAAAGTGGGGGGAAGGGGATAAAAAGGGGTGATGATGGAAGGGAGAGCACATAGGGGAGCAGGTAATGAAAAGCAAACACTTTTGAAAAGGAACTTAGTCAAGGGAGAAAATTGAATACTGGGGGACAGGATAGGATGGAGGGAAATATAGTTAGTCTTTCACAGCATGATTATTGTGGAAGTGTTTTACATAATGAAACAAGTGTGACCTATATTGAATTGCTTGCCTTCGGAACTGAAGGTTTTAAAAGCAGATTCTTAAAAAAAAGTTGTTTTTGCATGCATCTGAGAAATAAGATATGTATAGGGGGCAGAGCCAAGATGGCGGCTGGAAAGCAGGGACTAGAGTGTGCTCCTCACCAAGTCCCTCCAAAAACCTATAAAAAATGGCTCTGAACCAATTCTAGAACTGCAGAACCCACAAAACAGCAGAGGGAAGCAGGGCTCCAGCCCAGGACAGCCTGGATGGTCTCTGGGTGAGGTCGATCCCCCACAGAGCTGGAAGCTGGGAGCGGAGCAGAGCCCAGCATGAGCGGCACGAACCAACCAGATCAGGAGCCAGGCGGAGTGTGCCCTAGCGCCCTGAATCAGTGAGCTGCAGCAATTACCAGACTTCTCAACCCACAAACACCAATGACAACAGAGAAGGTTAGTGGGAAAAGCCGCAGGAGTGGAAGGAGTTCGCTGTTTGGCCATGGCCCCCGGGGCAGCGGAGGTGGGGCAGCTACAGAAGTTCAGCTGCAGTTGCTTCCGGACCAGGCCCACCTGGTGGGAGGAATTAAGTGGAGGATCAGAGTAGGAGTGAAGAGCCTGCTGAAGATCTAAGTCCAGTCCAGGTTGGGGGGGTCTTGGGGAAGGAGGAGTGCTGGTGTGGCAGAGCTGGCGCATCCCCCCAGGTGAGGAACATAGTTCTCTAAACTCTACAAGCAGTCATACCTCACTGAAAAAACTCAAGGGTCAAAGTAGTTGGCTGGGAATATGGCCAGGCAGCAAGAACGCACCCAGATTCCGTCTCAGACTTTGGAATCTTTCCTTGGTGACAAAGAAGACCTAAACACACAGCCAGAAGACTGCTCTATGTGGGAGAGGTCAGTGTTTGCCTGTGCACTTAAGGCCTTATAGTTGAGATCCCCTTTGACTAGGGCTGCTGTCCCAGTGGTGGCAGAGCCCACAAGCCCTGAGCCCACTAATATGGGGATAAGGAGTGGGAGTACACAGTAAAATTTATTGGATTGAACAAAGAATAGGAAGCATAATTTTCCAGATGAGATTTAGAGGCATATTAGAAGAATCAGTAAATAAATTTAGAATATCTATTTGGTTTAATAATGTATGCATGTATGCACGTATATATATACATATATATGTGTGTGTGTGTGTGTGTGTGTGTGTGTGTGTGTGTGTGTATTTGATCATCTACTAACATCAACTAAGCAGCAGAATACTGTTACATTTAAATTCCAATGTCCATCAAGTTGAACCACAAGTTGGACCATTCTGATCTCCTTCCGCTTCACTAGTCTGTAGAGCTTTCTGTCTACTCTTCAGATTAAAGGACTGGAGATTCCAGCTGTATCTGAACACTAGGTTTTTGTCTCTGCCTACTGCATTGCTTTCTGTACCCCAGGACAATGTAAGAAATAATAATTTTCTCTTGCATTTAATAACTAATTATTGTATTAGAACCAACGTTCTCCCCTTTTCTACTTCCTCATCCAGAAATCAACCAGTGTAGGAAATATTTCTAAACACATACCCAGCCAGGATGGCTAAGGGCTAATCAAAGACAGTGAAAAGAATCCTAAATTTAGGCTAATGAGTGCACTCCTGCTCATTGTGTTTGCTCAGGCAGATCTGGAGAAGTGTTGATTCTCCCTTTTGTAAGACAGGTGATGTGGAAACAGATGAGTCTCTTTGACCAAAATTTGGGTGATTCAAATCCAACACCCCAAGGTCCTCATTGTACTCTAGCTGAGTTTCGCGTTGTAATAGTCATTCTCTCCTTAACTGTTAACCAATCAGATCTGACTGCCTCCCTCAAGAATACCTGCTCTTCCAAGGGCACATAAACTGTGAGCCCTCCGCCATTAGAGGTCTTTGGTCTAAGAGAGACAGTCAAATGACAACACTTTTATTAATAAACATGATGGGCTTATTAATAAAATGACTGAGTTACCCAGAAACTACATCTCTCAAACTTTTTTAAATGGCACAATGAGATGTTTCAGTCCCAATCCCTTGGCCTGCCGAATAACATCTACAGTAGTCTTTGCCATTTCATCATTTTGCTGCATTTGGTATATTAAAGAGATGACAGAGAACACCCATATTCATACTGAACAAACAAGAGCAGGAGTCCTTACCCTTCTCTATGTCTCAGACCCCTGAGGCAGCCCAGTGAAACCTATACATTCCTTCTCAGAATGCAATTATCCCTTCCACATCATGAGGATTAGGGGTGTGGTGTGGCAATCTGGAAAATCGGCCTAAATTATTTTTGGCCCTCTGTTCAGACCAGAGAGGGTCTGATTTTCTTTTTCCTTTTCTGTTATGTGCTGTTTACAGTACCTTACTGTAAAATCTGGGTTAAGTATTTGGTCATAGGCTCTGTGTCATCTGCTGGCCTTTGTGTGGCATTGTGGTGCTGGAGAAATCAGTTATTGCTAAGGAGACCTCTGCCCCACAGCCCCTGACAACACCCCCAGAAAGAATGGACTCAGACCTTTTTGGCATTTAGCAAATGTCCCTGGGGCTCCGTGACTCCTCCAAGGAATGTCAACAGATAAGATCATGCCACCAAACAATAATCTGTCAGAATCTTTGATCTGTCCCTGTGCCCCGGACCACCTTGTGACCTAGTCCGTAAATTTCAAGAGATAATGAACCACTGCACCCTGTTTTTTTCTGTATAAATACAACTTCTTCACCCCAACTCGGAGCCATTCTGATTTGGGTTGAACCCCGGATGGTCACTGGCTAATAAATTCTCCTTTGAAAACTTATACTCTGTGGTGTGTCTCACTCGCTCTTGGTATAACATAATGGAGGCCCCAGCGAGATGAGGCGGTATTTCGTGTTATCGCCCCAGAGACACACACAGGATTTCAGACCTCAGCAGGGAGTCTCTGCCCCGATCCACCTTCTCTTACTTCATAGGGCCGGCATGGGGGATTTCCTTTCCTAGGACTTTGATGTTGTGTGACGGGCTCAGAGAATGGGCTCTTTGCTGACTTGTCCCTTTTCAGCCTATGGAGAATCTGGTTTCAGACTTCTAGAGGTAAGATTTCCATTCTGGGCTAGACATCTGTTCTCTCTTAACACAATAACCTGGATGCAAGCATGTGTGCAGAGGGTGAGGTACGGGACGCTGTCTTCTCACCGTTGGTGGTGTGATGAAAGATAGAAGGCCTTTATCCCTAAAGAGGAAATCTGGTTTATCTTCTTTCCTCTGAGGGGACTTGGTTTAGCTTTCAATTAGACTCACACATTTGGTTCTGTTCTGTGTTCCGTATATTCTAAATTTGTCTGTGTCCGTATGTCTATGTAAAAATGGTGAAATGTCTATGTTTTGTTAAAAAACAATCTGAAATGCAGGCAGCCAGAGATTTCAGGCTGCAACTAGGGAAACAAAGACTCTTTTCCTTGTGGTTGCTTGTCTGGTCAACTTGGAATTACAACGGAAATAGGGTTAAAATTTTTGGCAAATTCTGGGTTTTAACTGTTAAAAAGTTTGGAAACTGGATAGTTGGATTTTGGAAGAGGGAACTCCTGAAACTGTAAAATCACTCCAGAAGCTCACTCTTGCTGAAACACGTCCTCCCAATGAATGCCTTCTGGGTAAAAAAAAAAAAACCTCTGTTTATCCGTGGATACGAAATCTGGTTAAAGTTTTCAGTCAGACTCTCACTGATCACTTATCCACTCCCTCCCCAAAGTTAGGAGGGAATCTTTTCTCTTAGATTTAAGTGAAAAAAGGTTTTTAAGGAGTGAGCAAAAGGTGAAGTTTACTTAAGTTACAATCATTCAGATCTTTCACTATTGTTGTCCTGTCTCTGACCAAAACAGAGGCTGCAGTAAAAGGTAGAGCAGTTAAAACAAACTCCTCTCCTCCCAGATCAGATTACAAGAGAACGCAGGAGAACTGTAGGGAAAATTTAAATTGCCCTTCCCCACCTGGCAAAAGGAGGAGAAGGACAGAAATTCACAGACTAACAGTCAGTCCTGTGCCCCTGGGTACCTTTGTAGCCCATCCTTTTTGGCAAAGCTTGGAAAAGACACCCAGGTCCTATGCATTCTATCCACCCCAGCAGCTGCAAACTGCCCTAGGCTCAGTAACTTCTGCAGTTGTGGTGGAAGGGAAAAATGAATGGATTGGGTCTGTGACTAGCATTTCCTAAGCTTTGCCTCAAAAATTGTCTTCACTGCGAAACTAGTCCCTGCTCTCAGTTCTAGGTAAACTTCACACTTCTTTGTTCCAGTTGCAAAATTGTATTTTCATTTGTGTTTGACCTGATTCCTGATTTGTAAATGGAAAAATAATGATGGTTGTTTATATTTTAGACATAGCATTATTATTACCTGTCTCTTATTTAATGTAATTGTTAACCTTTGAAGTGGTTTTTGGATACCAAGAGTAATAAGCTGAAAATTTTCTATATGTGATAATCTGGAAATGCAATTGATGTCATCTGAAATTTATTGTTTCTGTATTTCTAAAATTGCATTGTATTTCTAAAATTATCTTAGACTGTGATATTTGAGAAAACCATTGTGTGGTTAGAAATGATATTATAGCAATACATGTGAATTGGGTTTCTAAAGGGATGTGATAATCCCACACCCCAAGGCCCTCATTGGAATCTAGCCCAGTTTCTCATTGTAATAGTCATTCTCTCATTAACTGTTAACCAATCAGACCTGACTGCCTCCCTCAGAAATACCTGCTCTTCCAAGGGCACATAAACTGTGAGCCCACTGCCATTAGGGGTCTTTGGTCTAAGAGAGACAGTCAAATGACCACCCTTTTATTAATAAACATGATGGGCTTCTTAATAAAATGACTGAGTTACCCAGAAACTACATCTCTCAAACTTTTTTAAATGGCACAATGAGATGTTTCAGTCTCAATCCCTTGGCCAGGCGAATAACACCTACAGTAGTCATTGCCATTTCATCATTTTGCTGCATTTGGATGTTAAAGTAGACCATAGAGAACACCCATATTTATAATGAACAAACTACAGCCGGAGTTCTTACCTTCTCTGTGTCTCAGACCCCTGAGGCAGCCCAGTGAAACCTGTACATTCCTTCTCAGAACACAATTATCCCTTCCACATCATGGGGGTTGGGGTGTGGTGTGGCAATCTGGAAAATCTGCCTAAATAATTTTTGGCCCTCCCTTCAGACCAGAGAGGGTCTGATTTTCTTTTTCTTTTTCTCTTATGTGCTGTTTACAGTACCTTATTGTAAAATCTGGGTTAAGTATTTCGTCATAGGCTCTGTGTCATCTGCTGGCCTTAGTGTGGCATGTGCAAAACTCCCCCAAAATTCCCATTTAACTTCTTATGCCTACCTGCAATATATTGAAACTGCGATGGGGAAAGTCATGCTGTGGAAAGGATACCTGTAGTGTTTTTCAATGTATAATATAAATTTCATAGGGTTAGAAAGTAAAATCATTACACTGAAATATAGCTATGAAAATGTTTTTAAAAACCAGATTAAGAACCCTTGAATTAGAGGAATGTGTCATGAAGAGCAACAGCTGGAGAAAGAGACTTGGAAATGATGAAGAGACCAATCTTGGCAATAGTCGGACTCAGCACAAAATCAGAGGAAATGTGTGGAAGCATCAGAGAGCCTCTTCTTTTACTCCATCTGAAAAGATTGAGGAATAAGTATTTCTCCAGCCTAAAATTCTTTCGAGATTTAACTGAAAGATGGAATTTATGTCAGTGCTTAATCAAACACCTCAGGAAACAATGCCCTCCACTAAAATCCTTTTCCCTGTTTCAATTAGGTTTAATCCCTTTCTTTTGGGAAAGTGTCTACAGCTAGGTCTTGATCTGTGAGAATAATAAACCCCATTAAGTGATCATATTATCTGGATTCAGAATATTTCATTGTATAATTATACACAATACATGATGATTCCCGGTCAATGAAGATATGTAATGAAAATTTGAATGATGAGACTACTTCGTGGAATTCATTATCGATCATTCAAATGAAAACAACAGCCCTAGGAAAATGGATTAAACCTGATGACCAGATTTAGAACAAGAAATGCCTCTTGTTTAGTTGATCTTGTGATTATTGCTGGTTACTTGTGACCAGCTTCCAGGATAGCCCTTGAAGGGAGTGGTTGTTTAGAAGGATTGAGTAGTTTTAGGTAAGTGATTCTTCAAGATTAAGTAACTGTTGTCCTAGACTGATGAAACAAACTATTTGTTTTTACCCTTCTCTGAGTAATTTATCTGGATTTTAATATATTCTGAACTTTTCCTCATTGAAGATTCCTATTAATGTCACTTCAAAATGTGTTAGAGGGATGTTTGGGGGCATGAGGTAACTACAGCAATTGGGACATTTCTCTTTCTAGGCTAGAAATGTTCAGATTTAGAATAATACATCTTAATAAAAATTGTTTCTGTCAGGCTCAAATGCAGGATACAATATTATTTTCTTGATACTGTGGAACATTTTATACCATTTTTCATAATTTTTGTAATCTCAATCAAGGGCCAGGGCCTGAATTAATGATCAGCTGGACCTGGGCTTCTTTGTCCTCTCAAGATTGCTCAGAGAATATCTTTTCTCTGTCAACAGCTGACCTAAGAACATTCTTTCCTGTATTAACCATTAGGGGATGAGACCCTAATCCTGAGGGACTACCTCACTTAATATACTATGGGTATATACTTCAACTGACCCTTGTCAACACTCTTATCTTATTGTATTTACAAATCTGTTCCATTGAGGAAAATCCTCTTCTTGTGTCATGGTTAAACATACACGGGGATCATAAAAGTGAAGTAACACAGGCTTGCTGGGTCTGCTAAAAATAATGTATATAAGTTTTCTCATTCCTTTGTTCAGGAGCCAGAGCTCATGCTCTGACTCCTTGTACTTACAAGTAAGCTAGCTTAGCTATGCTTTAAGGGAAAATAATAAACAACATGGATTTTTCTATCAGCTAGCTTGTTTGCCTTCTTTAACCAGGTTTAACAGTTTAACAGTTATGGTGCCATGACTTGGATGGAAATGATGGAAACAACAGGACAAAGCAGCCCAACCTTGCCAATGATTTGGGTGCCACAGGATTAATTTTTCCTGGAATTTTGGCCTTGACAAGGTGGGGAGTAATTTGTCTCTCTTTCCAGCTTCCAAAAAGGACTCTCACAAAATTGGTTGAAGTCTGAAAATTCCCTTTAAGCTAGCTCTGGGGGCAGGGATGAAATCTGTGGTAAAACACAGATCTGCACTCAAACGCACATAGATCCCCTGGAAACACTGATTGACCTAGAAAATTAGCTACGGATCAATCAAAAACTAGAATTAGAAGTGCAACCTTTCCTCCACTCTCTCCAGCCTATTCCTCACCCCCTCCCTCCCTTCCTTCCTTGGAGGCCCTGATCCTGGGGATAAAAACTGCATTTTGCTGTTACCCCCTCCCCCTCTGCCTCCCAGTAAAGGCTCTGACCTGGACGAAGGTAACTCTGTTCTGCTACCATTGCCTCCTCTCTCTCTTCCCCTCTCCTTTTTCTCCCTTCCCTTAAGAGCTCTGTTTTTGCCTTCTGCCCTATTCTTGCTTCCTTCCCTTAAAGGCTCTGACTATGAGGAGAATAAATGCATTTCATCCTTACTCCTGGCCTTCCTCTACCTGCCCTAGTCCTCCTCCATCTCCCCTTTCCCCCTTCCTAAGGGATACGATATGGAGAGTCAGAAAAATCAGGAATGCCAAGGCTTCCCCAAAGACCATAGGGGTGCTAATAACCAACTCCTGAAAGCTTCTAATTCTCTGTTGTTTAAACTCTGAGCTCAGTCTGTATTTGTTCTGTACTTGTTGTGTTAATTGTCTGTTAATTGTCTGTGTGAGAGCATGTGCTGTGAAATGTCTATACTTTGGTAAAATCCAAAACACAGGCAGCCAGAGATCTCTAAGGCTGCAGTTAGGGAAACAGAGAATCTTTTTTTTTGTAATGTCTGATCTGGCCAACTGGATTTGCAGAAAAAAAAATAGAGCTGAAACATTTTAGCAGATTCTGGGATTGATTATTCATTAAAAGTTTGGAAACTGGTTATTTGGATTTTGGGAGAGAGAACTCCTGAGACCGTAAAAATCACTCCAGGAGCACAGTCTTGCTGAAACACTCTCCCAGTGCTGATCACTTATTCCCCACTCCCTCCCCAGAGTTAAGAAGGAATGTTTTCCCTTAGATTTAAGTGCAAAAATTTTTAAGGAGTGAGGAAAAGGTGAAGTTTACTTGAGTTATAATCATTGAGATCTCTTACCATTGCCCTGTCTCGGACCGAACAATGGCTGCAGTAAAAGTTAGAGCAGCTAAAACAAACTCCTTTTGTCCCACATCAGATTAGGAGAAGAGAATGCAGGAGAACTGTAGGGAAAACTTAGATCACCCTTCCACACCTGGCAAAAGGAGGAGAGGGGCAGAAATTCACAGACTGACAGTATCCTGATAGTCTTGTCCCCCTGGGTACCTTTGTAGCCCATCCTTTTTGGCAAAGCTTGGAAATGTCACCCAGGTCCTAAGCATTCTGCCCACTCTGTCCCCAGCAGCTGCAAAACCCGCTCTAGGCTCAGTAACTTCTGCAGTTGTGGGGAAGGTCGAGGTAGATGGACTTGGATTTTAGTTAGCTTCTCTAAACTCTGCCTCCCAGAATTGTCACTACTGGGATACCAGCTTCTGCTCTAGGTAACTTCACACTTCTTTGTTCCAATTGCAAAACTGTATTTTAATCTCTGTTTGACCTGTTTCCTGATTTGTAAAGGGAAAATAATAATGATGGTTGTTATGGGATCAAAATGATAATGATTGTAAAATGCTTAACATAAAGTCTGGTACATTTCAGACACAGCACTACTGTTATCTCTCTTTAAATTAATGTAATTGTTAATTTGAAGTGGTTTTTAAATACCAAAAGTAATAAGCTGAATAATTTCTACATGTGGTAATCTGGAAATACAATTGATGTCATCTGAAAATTATTATTTTTGTATTTCTAAAATTGCACTGTGTTTCTAAAATTCTCTTAGATTGTGAAATTTGAGAAGACCACTGTGTGGTAAGAAATGATATTATAGCAATTTTAATCTGATTTTGATATATGTGAATTGGGTTTTTAAAGGGATGCGATAAAATTTGGAATTATTATATTTTGTTATAACAAGAAATAATTAATAATACTGATATTTACTATGAGAACAGACTTTGCATGTGAAATCTTGTTTATCATGAGAATTTATGATTTAAAGTTATAGTTTCAAATGATGAGGTGAAAGATTCTCTGTGCAAGGAGATTTAGAAATGCATTCACCTAAATTGATAAATGGGTTGTTTCAAGTTTTTAAAATGCATAATTATGTTTAGGGCATTGTTACATTTCTAAATTGTGTAATTTAGCAAACAGATGTATCAGCAATATTGAAAAAATGTGGTTTTATAGACAATAATCTTTTCTTTTACAATGCTAAGAGTATTGGGCCTTAGAAATTAAAATGTTACCACTAGTGATGATGAATTCAGATTTGATTTGCCCATCCAGCTAAGTTATAGTCACTTGATTGTTAATTAATTAGTCTGTTTCAAGTTTTAAATACATGATAATTGCTTGTGGCGTACTTATATTTCTAAATTTGTTATATTATGCAACTTGGTTAACATTGCATTGCCTATGCTGTTAGAAAAACAACTGTCCTTATAATCTAGATGTTGTTAAATTAGGAATTGTACTTAATTAAGAAATTGAGGTTGTTAAATGAAACAAGGACTTTTGGAACCATCTAACCATGAATTCTTATCATCAGGGGCCACTCCATGGCCCCAAGTGGGGGACAAATCACCTTCAAGGCCCCAGCCTCCTGCTAACCAGAAGCCCCCTAAGCAAGTGAGCAGTCTGTACTGCCAAATAAGGCCCCACCCCAATGACCCCTCCCCCAGCACAAGCCACCAGGAAGCCTGACTCTTAGTGAGGCCTGGCCCTGGGTCTAGCCAACAGAGAGACCCTGTTTCCATAGCAGCCCAGCAGCTGAGCCCCATCCCTGGGCCTGGCCACACTTGCTGATCCCTACATTCAGGGGGGGCCAACAGGGAATCCCCACTGCCAGTACAAGCCAGAAGGGAAGCCTACCCTCCTGGGAAAACAAGAACCTAAGCCCAGACAGATGTTCAGTGAAAAAAGTTTCGCCTATAGACCAATTGAGGTATTGAAAAACCTCTATCTTCCTCAGGGGTAAAGTTCTAAGAATCCTTATCTAGGTTGATTCAGGTTTTTCCTTCCTGTCATTGGACATCCCCAGAGACAGACAGTAATTGTAAACTAATTGTAAATAAGCAGAGGGAGCAAGTTGCAAGGGGGAATCATGATAGGGAGCATAATGGCTAAATTTAGCAAAGACATAAGCAAACAGTCTTGGGAATGCAAGGGACTCTGAAAGGGAAAGAGCAGTTCTTTGTTCAGGTTCTGGTCCGGACTCTTGGGAGGGGCTGCCTGCGTCCTTCAGGCTCTTTGAAACTGGAGAGCAAGGTCTCCTATGGGCTCAAATGTCCACTTGGGAGCAGGGGCAATCCTCAGATATGACAGAAGGATCAAGGAGTCCACATCCACACATTGGCAGCTGTAGAAGTAGTCAGTAAGTAAATTGTTTAATTTGGCAAACAGATGTATGAGCAATATTAAAAAATGTGGTTTTATAGACAATAATCTTTTCTTTTACAATGCTAAATATTGGGCCTTAGAAATTAAAATGTTACCACTAGTGATTATGAATCCAGATTTGATTTGCTTATCCAACTCAGTTATGATCACTTGATTGGTAATTAATTAGATTCTGTTTCAAGTTTTAAACACATGATAATTGCTTGTGGTGTACTTATGTTTCTAAATTTGTTATATTATGCAATTTGGTTAACATTGCATTTCCTATGCTGTTAGAAAAATAATTCCTCTTATAATATAGATGTTGTTAGATTAAGAATTGTACTTAATTAAGAAATTGAGGTTGTTAACTGAAATAAGGACTTTTGAAACCATCTAGTCATGAATTCTTATCAATCTTGTATAAAGCTTTCTGTGTAGAGGAATTCCTATGAAAAAGTTTTTAAAGTCCTGGTAAACTTTGTTATACTGATAAGGCAAATTTAATTGGATATGTAATTATAGAAACTAGGTGTCCTCCCCATTACAGCACCTTTTTGACTAGGGAACTTTGTAATATCTAGGTATTCTGTGCAATGTTTGAGAATGAGGACATTTTCGACCAACTTAATGAATTCCGGTGTTTAAGGGTTAATTTGCTTTAAGGAAAAAGAAAGAGATGTGTATCATTTTAAAACCTTCTAAATAATTTTGTTCAGAAAAGTTTAGTGAGTATTCCTTTTAACATCTGGATAAATTTTAAACTGTTTTAAGAAAGGGAAAATACTTTTGAAAAATGCTCTGTAAAATCTTTTTGTATAATTTCCAGAAGGCCTGTTGAATTTCCACCTGCAAGCTAATTGGTTGCAGTTCAAACCTACTGTGAGTTTTCTGAGTTTCTGGGTGAGAACCTTATACTTGGGAATTAATGCTTATCTGTAGAAGCCTTGGAGGAGGGTGGTTGAAGGCCCATTCAATGTCATATTCTGGATTTTTGAGTAAGGAGGTTCGAAACCGCAGTCTGCATTCCTTACCCCTCCCTGCCCTTAGTTTAGATAAGAAGAAGGAGTTTTACCTTTGCTCACCCTGAGAAGGGAAGGAAGGGGGAGGAGCAGCAGTTACTGGGATTTGAGGTTTACCGAAAGAAAGAGAACAGTAGGGGTCAGAAGCTTCCAAACCTGGCTTCTTAAAGTCAGCAGACCTGACAAGATTAGATTTGAGATAGGGTTTGGTTTTGGTTTGGTAGTTTTCATTAGTAAAGCTTGACATCTGATGGAAAAGAACCCACTCTTGGGGTGAGATGTTATGATGCCTTTTTCATGGCAGATCTCTGTAATCAGAAATAAGCAGGTAGTGACAAAAGGGAAGTTATCTGCCAGAATCTGTTACCATTGTGAAAGAAGTTGGCTTTATGGGGAAAATGGAAAATTGGATAAATGCAAATATGCAAAATCTTGTTATTTTTAATCAAATGAGTGGCTACATTGGTACTCTTGTATAGCCAGATGAAAGATAATATGGTTTCTAAAGTATTAATGGGAATAATTTGGGAAAAAGGAAAAGCAGTTTTATGAGATAATATTGTTTACAAATGTAAGGTTGAATCATTATCCCATAGACTAAGACTGGGATTTAAAGTTATATTGTATCTATGTGAGATAGAGTTCTTAGATGTTTTAAAAGTAATAAGAGCAATTAGGTATTAATACAAATAGTGTAATTAATTACTGCGACTAAATCAGAGACATCTTTAGTTTAGGGAAATAATTCTAGAAATGTTTTGAAAAATGTTTTTGTGATTTTAAGCAAGAGTTAGAGCTTATCAATGTATATAAGACTTAATTCCTGAAGTGTCCCTTTCCTCCAGAATGAGTAAACAGGTGACATAAATCCATCAACCTGTGAGGTCAGTCGTTAACCTCTTTGTTTTGTTTAAGAAGCTGGTATGGGATTCCAGTAGAGAGAGTTATGTCAGTAAAAGTATTAACTTATGAGTTGTCCTGTCTTATGGTTGAAATGTAAAGGAAAGCTGAGTAATGGGTTTGAAAGATTTGGAAAGGTAAATAAAGGTTTGAGGGGAAATATAAAAGGCAGATAAGGACGTCTGGGGACAAATGGGAGTTAGCTAAGCCTCTCCGGTACTGAGAGAATGCTAGTTTCAGATGGTTTAAGTAAGTTGGGAAAGAGTGTGAGGAAGTATTTAGAAGATGGAAAAGTTATGTAGCTTGATTTGATAATTATTAGCTCAATGAAATTTGGACAGTCTTATCTGAAGGATATTTATTTGCTATTTAAGATTTTAGGGGACTACAATTTAATATTGTTTTAAGCTCTGATTACAGGGGTAGGTCACATGAAGCCAGTAGTAGAATGGTAGGCATTACAAGCTGAGAACTTTAAAGGTGGATGTCTGTGCCTGGAAACAGTTTTGAAGATGACCTTGGACATGGCCTAGGTAGGATCTTTCTTTCTCTATTTCCTAATTCTGCTATTTCCTTTCTGAAAAGGAAATCCCCACCTATTACTCCTATGCCCTGCTTTCAGCATCTAATGGCTATATGATAGGCTATCAGATATGACTCATGCCTGGAATCAAACAGAGCCAAGGAAGTTTTTTCCTTCTGTTAAGATATGTGACATTGTCCCTCTTTTCTTTCATAGCAAATTTATATCATCAAGAAGTTTTGTAAGCACAATGCTAAATCTGTTAGGTAATAGATGAATATTGGAATATCTCTGAGTTATTTCAATAGGATGCAGGAATGAATAGCTTACAATTTTAACCTATGTTCATGGCCAAATAAAACATTGAAATAATATAGAGAAAACGCCCTCCAAAAGGAAGAAATGATTAGACAAAGCAATAAGGCAAAGATGTAATATGATAAATGTCTAATAAAAAGAAAGGGGATAGCAAATTTTGAAAAAGTCCATAGGATCAGATTGATTCCCCTAAGAATTATATACAGATATGTATAATTGGCTCCAAAATTTATCAATCCTGGAAATTCAGGCTAATAAGTGTGTTTTGGTAATAAGATCTTAAATTTGGATGTTAGCACAAGAAAATTGTGTAAGATAGTAGTACAAGTAAAATTATATCTCCTTTGTAAAGTATCTGTCTGATAATTTTAAAGGACGATGAGTTCAATTTATGGTTGGACCTTCATATTGTAAAGGATTCTTATACCAGGTATAAAATTTAGGTAAGGTTACAAACAGTAGATGATGTATGAACTGAAGTACCCTGAAGTTCCCAAACAAGGAGAGCCCAATTTTAGTGATCGTAGTAAGTTATTTTAAGTTAGAATTGTCTGAGAATTTCTAGATCTGAACCAAAAAAGCAGAACTCTCTTTTACTATCTAGGGACCAGATGACTATACTCAGGCATCTGGGATTCAAAAAGTGCTGTTTTAAATGGACATTGGGAATATGTAATTGTGATTTAAAGTTACTTTGTATACAAAATGTGCAATTAAGTGCTGGAATTAAATCAGAAACATTTTTAGCTTTGTTAAGAATGGTTTGTGGATTATTTTGTAAATGCCATCAAAGAGATATGGCATGACTAAAAGTTTATGATGTTATACATATGTGCTACTGGGATATGAGGAATTTAATGTTAGTCAACATTGTTAATAATGATTGCATTACTTTGTGTGGTTCATGTTTAAGTTTTCTTGGTTATCTACTGTGTAAATGTAAAACATGTGGCATGCAAATTTCCCCCTCTGAATACCTCTATTGTGAACCGTCTAAGTGGTTTGGTCTGTACCTGACTCAATGTAATTGTGCAGTTTTCTGAATTATGGGAAAAACTTTATTGTAATTCTTTAACCTCAGCCCTGTGTGGCTGAGATACTGAACCATTTATTGTATTTGTTTGAACTTATCCCTGAGTTGCTGGGATCTATGTTGTGCTGTTGTTCTCTCAATTATCAAATCATATGTGTTCTGATGGCTCCTGTTAGGTCTGACTACTTCTACAGCTGCCAACATGTGGATATGGACTCCTTGATCCTTCTGTCACATCTGAGGACTGCCCCTGCTCCCGAGTGGACATCTGAGCCCATAGGAGACCTTGCCCTCTGGTTTCAAAGAGAATGAAGGGGACAGCATCAGACGCAGACAGCTTTCTCCCGAGATTCCAGACCAGAACCTGAGCAAAGACCTGCTCTTTCCCTTTTCTGAGTCCTTGCGTTCCCAAGACTGTTTGCCCTACCTTGATCCCCCTTGCAACTTGCTCCCTCTGCTTGTGTAAGATAGAGGTTTTTCCATACCTTAATTGGTCTTCAGGAGAAACTTTCAGTTTGCCTTTGACCAAAAGGGGGAAATGTGGAACATTTTGTACCATTTCATATAATTTTTGTAATTTCAATCGAGGGCCAGGGCCTGAATTAATGATCAGCTGGACCTGGGCTTCTTTGTCCTCTCAAGATTGCTCAGAGAATATCTTTTCTCTGTCAACAGCTGACCTAAGAACATTCCTTCCCCTGTTAACCATTAGGGGATGAGACCCTAATCCTGAGAGACTACCTCACTTAATATACTACGGGTATATACTTCAACTGACCCTTGTCAACACTCTCATCTTATTGTATTTACAAACCTATTCCATTGGGGAAATTCCTCTTCTTGTGTCATGGTTAAACATACATGGGGATCATAGAAGTAAAGTAACACAGGCTTGCTGGGTCTACTAAAAATAATGTATGTAGGTTTTCTCATTCCTTTGTTCAGCAGCCAGAGCTTATGCTCTGACTCCTTGTACCTACAAGGAAGCTAGCTTAGCTATGCTTTAAGGGAAAATAATAAACAACATGGATTTTTCTATCACCTGGCTTGTTTGCCTTCTTCAACCAAACTTTCAGGTTTAACAATACAATCAATCAAAAAAATTACTAAATACCTACTATGTTCTGGAGATACAAAGAAAAGGTGAAATTGCTCCTTACCATCTAACTGGGAGAGATATGTGCCCATATAAACAAATACAAGCTATTTGCCTATGGTAAGGAGAAGCATTCATGGCCTGAGATCAGGGAAGGATTCATGAAGAAGGTGGTGCTTCAGCTCTGGAAAGGGGGAGCCCTGAAACACAGGAATGGGAAATGTAATCAGCAGCAGAGCCCCACATGGGGGATGGCCATGAGAGAGGTTAGGTGTTTTCTGATCAGCTGTGAATCCTGAAATACCCAGCCAATGGGGAACAGGGGAGGGAAATGCTAATCGGGATAGAGAGAAAAGGTGTGTATTTGTCTAAAACAAGTGTGCCTGTCAGGTTACCCTTTACCACAAGGGAGTGTCAGTCAGATTACCCATTTGCAAGGACTTTAAATAAAAATGTTTTTTCCCCTTGTTAGAAACATACTCACATTTTCTAGGAATAAGCAAGACTCATTGGTGTAAGAAATTGGAGGAGGAGTTTCATTTCCACAGAACTAAAGGTGTACTTCCCCTCTCCCCTACCACAGCTTTAGCAGAAATCAGGCCTCAAGGTCAGTCAGCTGAGAGGTCAGAGGCTTGTACACCTGAGCATGCTTTTTGAGAAGGCAGTCAGGGGAATTAGAGAGGCCAAACAGCTTGAACCAGTTCAAGCCTATCTAGGGTCTGGTCTTGGTCAAGAATCCAGGCCTACTGATTTGCATAATTTGCATATGTTAAAGAGGGAAAGTAGGGGAAGTAAAAGAATGTATTTTAATCCTAAACTAAGACAAGGAAAATCCAATTAACTTCACTTTTGCTTCTGTATCCTTATTTTCCAACCTATATAACCTGTATAACCTAGGACATCTATGTAAAAAACAAAGATTGTAAACTAACCATGACTCTAGCAGGAGTGGAGGGAATGGTTACCCCTGCTCCTGCAGCTGTGTCAATGTGACTGTTCTAGTGAGTACTACACCTGTTTTTTCAAGGAACATAATAAAATGTTTTCTTCACCCCGCTTTGGTCCTGAGGTCTTTGGATGAGAATGGGCAAATCACATGGATCCTACTAAGGGCAAGTGAAGGGAAACAAGGAGCAGCAGAAGCTCCTCTCTGGCTTACTCCTAGATCTTGCCTTGGGGTGTCCTGTAATCCCCACTGTGGTGTTAAGAGGGCTACCACTCCTGATTCCCTTGGGGAATCCTGTGGTCTGCACAGCCTTCTTAAGGGGCCCTCATTGGGTCCTCACCAGGGTCTGTCCCTTAGGAGCCCTGTGATCCCCAAAGATTAAGGGGGTAGGGCTACCACTTGGCTTTCCCCTGGGAGTCCTGTGGTCTGCACAGTCTTGCTTAGGGATTATCACAGGGTTCTTCCTCAGAACTTTGGCCCTGCCTAGGAAGTCCAGTGATCCCCAAAACTGTGTTTTCTCACAATTTGGGGAAGTCCAGTGATTCCCAAAACCACATTTCTCACATTGGGAAGTCAGGAACATTTTAAAGATAATTTATATTTATTCCCCCTGAATAAATGGGTACCTCCCCTGAACAGAGTATAGGAGAAAGTACAATGGACTGAGATGGATGCCAGTCCTTTAATAGACATTCACCTCAAATCTCCCACCAGCCTCTTCATTGGCCAGATACAACCCCCTGACTGCTTACATCATGCCCTCCTCAAATGGCTTGTTTAAGCATGTGTACAAGCCTCTGACCTTTCACCTGACCCACCTGAGGCCTGGTTTCTGCTAAAGCTGGGGTGGGGGAGGGGGAAAGGTACACCTTCAATTCTGTGGAGACAAAACTCCTGCTCCTTACACCCTGAATTCATTATCCGCCATGTGGAGTTCTTGGTAAGACGATTGTTTCTTATATGGACACTATCCTACTATGGCATCCATGTTTTGTGAGTCCATCCTACTAAGAAATTCCTTTCTCATACAACGGTTAACACATATGGAGACTATATTTTGGCTAACACAGGCGTCCTGAGCCAGGAATGGAAGGTGAAGGAACACTCCCTAGCTCTAAGGACATAAAGTCTTCTTCATCTGCCCTTTCCTTGAACTCATTTTTGAATGGCTCTGTGTGTGCACACATACACATCCCAGGCTTTGAGAGAAATCAACATGCCCATGCAACCTCATCCTGCTTGTTCTTTTGATCAAACCTCTGGTTAAGGGTGAACCCCATTCTGTTTGTTCTCTGAACAAGCTTCTGCTATAGGTTGCCAGTTAACAATGTGCATAAGGTCCTTTCCCTCCTTCCCTTGTACTAACACTTGGGAACATAAGTTCAAGCTAAAAGACAGTCCCTCTTTTCAAGGAGCTTCCATTTCTGAGGGAGAAGGCAAGTAAAAAAAAAAACAATCTTCCTGCCGAGCTTCCCTGGGGCTGCCATTGGCCCTGTGGCCACCAGAGGGAGATGTTGGAATGAGGTTGGGGCCTGAGTTGGGCTAGAAATGCCTGAGGGGGACTCTTGGCTCCTGAGCTCAGGGTGTCCTCCCCTGTGGCCTGGGGGAGGCTCAGCTGATGTGCCTTCCCAGGCCCTCCCACGGAGCTGTGGGCAAACAGAGAGCTGCCCCTCCCAATGTCCCATCTTTTTAGGGGACACTTCAGAATTCTCTTAGACTCTAGAGTTTAAACAACATCCTCAGGTAAGAAAAATGTGCAGAACAGTCTAACGACAAGCCATCATTCAGCACTTACCCTCTGGCAGGCATTGTGCCCTGTGCAAGAGGCACAATAAAAAACAGGAGCAGTCTCTGTTGTCAAGGCCCTTCCCTTGTATTGGAGGAGCCCAGATGCCCCTGAATGAGGAAGGACAACATAGAGAAATACCAGGGACTTGGGGGAGGAAGGGGTCCTCTCGGCTGGGGGTTGGGGCAACGAGGAAAGGCCCCAGGCAAAAGAGGAAGCTGGAACAAGAACCCCTAGAAAATGCCTCCCACTCTCACCCTCCCCACATTTACCTCCATTCACAGATCTTTGTGATCTGCCTCAGGGTGGCAATGGGTTCAGGCCCACAGGGACAGCCAGCATGCAGTATTCACCTGGAACTTTGAGGTTTGCAACACAATGACAAGTGTTAGGTCATTTAGGCCTCAGCCCTGCCCTGGGAAGGAGGGGGGCTATTATTTTCCCATTCTACAGCAATGAGAACTGAGCCCCACATAGGTTAGGTGACTTGTCCAGGATCATACAACTCATAAGCCTCAGAGAGGGGAATTGAAAGCAGATCTTCCTGACTCCAAGTCCCAAGCTCTAACCACTGTACCAACTAGCTGCAGGCTGCACAGAGAAGTGAGACCTAGCACAGTGGAGATAATGTAAAAGGGGCTGAGACTGACACTGAATGAGCTGAGGCTAAGGAGGAAACCAAAGGACAAGGGAAAGGGGAAACACAGAGACCAAAGCAGGAAAAGGATCATGGCTCAGGATGGAAGGGAGGATGAGCTCAGAGAGGAGGTAAAGCTGGTCCTTTCTTTCTTTCTTTTTTCCTTCTCACCCAACAGGCCAAAGTTGGCCACAATCCACACTTGCTTACTAGGTCTCTGATGAACTCCCTGTGGAGTTTCTTCTCCATGAACATGATGCAGATGCAAACAGGGACCTAAGGGTTAAAAAATAATATTAAGCACTGCTTTTCTAGTACTTTGTGAAGCTCAAGTTTATTCTGTAACCTGAAGGTGCCCTAAAGTCCTTTCCCGCTTATCTCAAACCTGTGCCCAGGGAATTGCTTTTGTGCCCCTTATCCTGTGTCCCCGTCCTTACATTTTTAACCTGTGTCCTCCTGCTCTGTCCTTAAACCATGAAGAATTCCCTTTGT